>NC_139981.1:20568852-21142417 GCF_963993115.1 Abramis brama
AAATAGGCACTAAACATACACTAATGAACAAACTCTCTCCTCAACATACTTGAGTTGGGGTTTTGGGGTGCTGAGAACACTTTCATCATCATCCAGATCCGGTCCACTGTCACTCGGATTCTCAAACTCCAAACTCTCTAGATCCAGATCTAGATCTTCCTCTACCTCTGGAGGCGGCTCGGCTGGGTCCTGCTCCGAGTCCAACACCTACAAACATTTAAACATGTATTCCTCATATGAACTGCATGGGAGACGGCCAGTAGATGAGACCGAGACAGAGAAAGAGGTTTAAGCATAATCTGATAAAACAGAAAGTGCTCAGACTCAGCTGCAGGGGAATCGATCCCAAAGCGGCATGTGATGTTCCTGAATAATATTAATGAGAGAGGAAATCAATCAAGGACTTAGTTTGCAACCATCAATGGTCAGTGTAAATCCAGCTTCTTCAAATATTAACAAGCTGCTGCTGACTGAGCTAAATGCACTAACGTCATTTCTGCATTAGATGTTATAAAATAAATGATCATTACACAATGAGTAAATAATGTCTCAAATCAAATATTAACATTCCATTTTAAAGAGTTTGCTTTCAAAATCTAAAAGATGATGAAAAATGAAAGTCTCAGATAAAGTTCACCATTGTTATTGCCAATTGCTAAATGAATGCAACATTAGGATGTCATGTGACAACAGTTGTATATGTTTTATGAAATAATAACAATATTGTTTCTCGTACTATTGTTTTTGTAATATTAGTCGGTATACAGTATATACTGAGCAGTATTTAGAAAGTAGTAAGCTAGTATTAAATTCCAAAATGTAACCATACTGACTGGTGTTCAAAATGCTTAATTTCCTGTAATAAAATATTGCTGAAAAAACCTTCAGTCAGGCTTCAGTGTGTTCCATAATAAGAATCAGCATATTGTCAGAACAGGAAGTAATCTGAGACATAATGCTGATGAGATCATGTTTCTGTCCCCGCTGCTTCTGCACATCAACACACACGTCCTGTCCTTGAGACAGGACTGACCTCTGAACCCAAAGTGGCAAGTGTTTGCTTTGCTGTGGGCAGCCGAATACTAGAACTTACTGCATACTGAGGATATACTATATATATATATTGCCTTTTTTTTTTTTAAATGGAGTGCATTATGCAATTATTGTAAACTATAGTATGCTACTTTGCTGTTATATTACGTCACATGACTGCCTCACGTTGCATGATTAATTCAGCAAATAATCGAATTTTAATCCAATCATGTATAAAACGTGTAAATATTTACAGTCCAATATAAAAATAAGAAATTACATTTAAATTACATTACATTACAATTAAAGGTTAAATCAAGTGATTTGCATTGTGGGCAAAAAATAAGATCCAAATATAGTAGCTCATCCAGTTATTCCATGCATGCAGCATAATATATATATATATATATATATATATTTTTTTTTTAATATATTTATTTATTTATTTTATTTTTTTGTATAATGTCAAAAGAACAGTATGCTACAATGCTGTTCAGAACAGTCCTTGTTCCAGTCCTTGCTCTCATTGTGCAGAACTCTCATTGTGCAAGATTATCAGCTAACAGGGTTTCGGTTTCCGTAGCAGTGCTGATCATGCATGGCTAAATTAATCTGTGGAGTCACGTAAGGGTCACTAAATCTCAGACTCAACACTATCATGCAAGAGTTGATTGAAGAAATCATCTTCCCACAACTAAACATTTATAAAATTACTTTATTAGGTGAAATGTTGAACTACCTATGTCAGGTGTGAGGTGAGTCTTAGGCTAAGTTCACACTGTCAACCCAAATCCCATTATTTGTGTATCCAATAGGAATCTGATCTAAATTATTGACTGTACGCACTGTATATCGCAATTGTTCGGATCCGATTTGTATGTCCCGCGGCGCTCTTTCGTCTTCCGGAATATCTGCATTGGTTTCTATGGCAATGACGTTGCATTGGTAGGTATATGCCCAAAAAAACAAACAAAAAACATGGAGGAGGTTTGTAATACAGATGTTGTCTCATTTCCAACATTACAATGTGTAGCCGCCCGCGCTGGACTACTGTGTCTTATAAGACAGCAGCAAAAAGTTAAGAGGCTGGAATGTGTGGTTTTATTTTGTGCCATTATATTGTAGTTTTCTGCTTTTACAACAACAAAACCTTTCAGCAAGTTTCCTATAACAACATCTGTCATTTTAACGTTTTACATGGCGTGAGAAAGTGACAAACCACGCGAAATCCGATTAGAGCAGTCAGACTATAATGGATTTCCAGAAATGATTAAGATTTTAAACCACATATTTCATGGTATTTTTTGCCATTCACACTTGCTAAACCTGATCATATTTCAATTGGATATTCACAAAGAACGGATATGAACTGACAGTCTCAATGAGGCTTATGTAATTCTACAGTATATTTAGTTAAACACAAAATAAGTTGCACACAAACATGGACTTGGTCCATTGAGAAGAAAAAAAGTTTGAGGTTTCACTCATACTAGAAAAGTGGACTTATTGGGCCAACACAACAAGTAAACAAGCACAACCTGTCGAACATGTATTTGCACATTTAAAGTGCCCTGATTATGCTATTTTAAAGGTTCTTAACTTGGTTTTGGAGGTTTCCTGCAAAAGGTTTACAGGCATCCAAGATCCAAAAACACTTATATTTCATCATTATATACATTTCAAATCACCTCTTTTCTCACAGTGTCTGAAATGATTCTATATAGGACTCGGCCTCTCTAAACCCCTCCTTACTGCCAGCCTACTCTGCTCTGATTGGTCAGATGCCCCAGTCTGTTGTGATTGGTCTACGCTTACAGAGCGTGTCAGAAACGTAACGCCCATTACCATATCTGAATTTCAGCTCCGGAGGCTTCCTCAGCACTTTTATATACAGTGATACCAACAGTAACGATGATGTTGGTTTTACCATAATCAATTTGAGCCCAATTCCTCATCCTTTGGAAGAGCATGCAAAATGGATTTGCTTTTGCAGTGCAGAAAACAGCATCTTTTCAAACATGTCGACAACATGATCCAAACTCCTCCAGGCCTCAGCCACAAATACAGTGTTCAAGGGTGGGTCAAAGTAGATGTTGTTCACGGGCAGCCAATGACGATCATAGGCTGGCATTACGCAAATAAGTTACAAACCTAAATAGTTTGTTGTGCACTTTGATCTTTAAAACTTAGACAATTACAGCTATTTTGTACACTACATGAGAGGTAATATCTGAAAACAGCATAATAGGGGCACTTTAAGCAACAAGTAAACTCTGTATTCACCAACCTCATCAGAAACTCTGAACCGTTTGAGCAACGCCACCACACGCTGCTTAAAGTTCTGCTGCTAATGGAGAAAGAGAAACAAACATAAACATACACGCTCATATTAACAGTCTGTTTGGTAGGCTACACGATCACATCTGAAAGAGATGACTGCGAGTAAATTCTCATTGTTCTCTGGCGTTCTTACCCTGGTGATTGACGCCGTCCGGACTATTGACCTCCTCTGCTTTTTGGGCTTCCTAATCTCGTATTCGTCATCCTCAAGATCCTAAGGAGCATGTACAAACACGGGTCAGCAAGAAGAAAGGGAAGTGAGGTTGCTTTATTTGTGCGTGTGCTTCTAATGACCTGTCCTTGTGCTGCGTCATCACTGGCCTCCTGCTCTGACGAGAAGCTTTCATACTCTTCTTCTGAGTAATTATCTACCAAGTCAAACAAACAATATTATAAAAAGGACAGGTCCAGTCCTGAATGCTGATTGGTCAATGCTAGGAATGCACAGATACAAATAATTATTTTTAGGTAATGGTCAATAACCGATAAATGGACAATATTATAAATCTATTTTATTTTTGCCATGATATATCACTATACCTTTAAGTTAATGCTAAATGATGATCTAAGTATTAAAATAGCCAGAATTAAACGTCCAATAATCGGGTGAAATTGTAAAAATTAACCAACAAATAAATAGCTGATATCTAATAAGGAGCCAATATATCAGGTTACGCATCCCTAGTTCCAGTCATGCTAAAATACACAATAAAGAAGCAAAACACATAGAAAACACAATTGGTCATATATATATAGAAAATACAATTGGTTATTGTCAGGGACATGCCATCGACTAATTCATTAAAACATTTATTTGTATGGCTGGATGTTTCTTTTTTACCAGAACATTTGATTTTCTGTCCTAGAATGGCCGCCTCTTCATGGTCTATCGGCTGACTGGACAGGGAATAGATCCAAATCTCGGCAACTTTACCCAGAAGCTCCTTCTGATTACTGCACAGAGCCAAGACCTGCCCTCCTTCTGCAGGATGCTGCATCACCTGCACACAAACAAATCAGCATGTTAGCATGTGTGTGCGCTTCAAAAGTGACTATTGACCTCAGTAAGAAACCTGAAATACCTCTGCCATGTCTATAGAACCAGCAGCCAACGTCTTGTAACCCAAAATTGTTCTGTTTTTGTACCTCTTCCTCCTCTGAAGCAGGATTTGCAACTTATTTCCCTCGCGCTTCAGAAAATGAGGGTACTACTCGCATACAAACACGCACACATGGGACAGAAAGAAGAAAATCAAAATCAAATTCTGTGTTCAGTGCACACTGAGATGATGATGTATTGAGAACAACATTGGCTCTGTTTCAAAACGTAGTTAGCCGTCTACGCAGGAAGCATTTGAAGCAAAGGTTGTTTCTACGATACCTTCCTTTTGGCCAAATTCCAAGGCAGCACATCCTTTATCCTCTGCGGTGAAAGCACTCCCATAATGGATTGCAAAGAATGATGCAGAGCGTTCCAAATCAATCACTCATGACGTTCTTTGTCAAGCAAGGCAGCTGCCCGTGTAGGCAGTGGACAACTAGGCAGTTTTGGAACAAAGCCATTGTTTTTATGATTTGAAAGTGTGTGTTTTGAGGATTTCTTTACCTGTAGAGAGAATGTGAGAGCGAGATCAGTCTCCACCCCTCCAGCAGGGGGCAGCACTATCTCATGAGAGCGCAGGATTCGCTTGGAGCCCTACATCACAGGAGCAAACACACAATCTGTATTTCACACAATTGCTCCTTTTGTCATCACTTTGAAGAAACAATTATCCACTTAATTTGGAATTGTGTTCATTGCAGAGTGTTTTGGATTGGCTTTTCTAATTTTGTCAAATGGAATTTGTCCCCATCCTTCTGTATTGGCCAAAAATGTGTTCATTCATAAATATACATTTTCACAGAAAATGGCTTCTTTTTTTTAAAGAAAGATGTTGATATATATAAGATTTATTTAATTGAATTCTAAAAATGTAATTGTTATAAATGTTATATGTTTGGCAACAGTTCTTCTAACCCTAACTGGTGGAGTGTGTAGCTTTTCATTTCTAAAACAACCTTGTAGGAAAACACATCATGGCAATATTCCAGGATGACAAAGCCAAGATCAAAGCCTCAGACTCAAATTGTGAAAGAATGGTTGGGAGGGAGCATGAAGAATCATTTTCACACATGAATCACATGGCACTCTGAGTCCAGACCTTAAATTCGTTGAAAGTTTTTGGGTCTTTAGATTACAGAGTCAAGAATACACTTTACAATATAAGATCTTGATCAAAAATGGATGCACTTCTTGATGGAAATAACATCACAACAATTATTTCCATCAAGACTCTTAAGCATTTGCCTATTTAAATCAAAACAGTGCCTTTTTTGGGCTGGGCAGTGTATACTTTTTTTTTTTTTTTAAATACTTAAATGTTTCCTTTTAAAATATTAAGTTTATTGTCTTTATGTACTTATAAATGTTGTGGTCTTTGTTGGGAAAAAAAAATCTATACACATGCTGAAAAACAATCACTGCTGATCACTACGTACCTGAATCTTGACTGCAATGACAACAGAAATCAGCTCTTTGTCAAGTTCTTTCATCACAACTAGCTTCTTCAAAGTCAGACTACACAACCTACAGACAAAAACACAAACACGTGATTATACATAATGTCTGGCGAATCGAAGAGTTACCTTTATAGGTAGTATAGTAGCATAGTAACTTTCAACCAGGACAGATCAATTCAGAAAACAACTGGAAGTCATGGGGCTGATTTCAGCCCTCTGAAAACTGGCATACAAAACTGTTTACAAGACGTTCCATTGAGAGTCTGTCATTCCAACCAGAAGGAACCGCTTGAATGAGCCAAATTCTACTAAAACATAACAAACACACACCCTCGCTTCGACACCACAGTAAACCTGAACACTGTACTGAATGACATCCACCCTTCAGCACATACAGTGATAACACAGATGAATCAACACCCCCACATTCACATCATAGAGGCAAACATTTCCAGAATTAAGGATTAGCAGACTAAAAAAAGACAATTAAGTACCGTAGTTATTTGCCTATAATCTTCCCTTTTGCCAAAGCTCAGACATCGAATAATGCAGGCGGGACACATTTAAATATGTGCAAATGCAAATTGCTCAGGGAATTACATTTGTTTCTCGCACAAATCTTCAGAAGACTTGGAACAGAATGAACAAGTTGCATGTGGTGATTTTTCTCATTTATGGATCTTGACAGACGCATTTACTTTCATTAAATGGCAAAGACTAAGAGTGTGTGAACATCCCGCCTAAGATCTTCCTTTGTGGGCTATGGAAAAAGCCATATCGTATTATGCCTTAAAAGCCGAGAGTACCCCATCACAGAGAATGAGATAATGTCAGTCACGCAAAGAGAGAGCCGGAGCAGAGATGAGTCAGGAATGTCGCAGTGGGAAGCCTGAACAGAGAGAAAAGCCAATGGGGAAAGTCCCACACGCACCTAGAACATTAATAAGAAACGCTTTATATATTCAAATCACATACCAGATACTAAGAGGACAAGGAGGAAAGAGCGAGAATGAGAGAGAAAATATCCCTCTTCCCTTTATCTCTGCTCTCTTGATTCATTCACTTTGTCTTTTTTTGTGTGTTAATTGTGATAACATATTTATTTTTAATAAGGACACATATATGCTTTTTTCCCCTTTTATTTATCTATATGTTTGTATATGTCTATTGCTTTGGCAATATTGTGCCATTTCACACAGTCATGCCAATAAAGCTCAATATTCATAAAAATTATTGAGAGAGAGACATAAAAAAAAATCTTACTTGGACCTCTTTGCACATCATAATATAAATGCCACAAACTAAGAGGTACTGGGAACATTATAGTACTATGCGTTGACTATTTTATGTATGTTTTTGTTTGTTTTATAGGTTTTTTTTTTTTTTTGCTTTGTGCAATGCTTTGGCAATAGAGAGAGAGAGAGAGAGAGAGAGAGAGAGAGAGAGAGAGAGAGAGAGAGAGAGAGAGAGAGAGAGGGGCACACAGTCCAATCTCTCGGGTGATCTGAAGGCTGGTATTGTTCACAAACCATTCTTACTTTGACTCACACACACACAAACAAAAGCCATTCTTCTCCCCTGAGCGATTAGCATGCTAACACACAACAAAGGAACACACAGTGATTCTAAATACACTTTTTACATTTCTCTCGCACACAACACATACAAACACAGATTAAAAAATATTTTTGCAATTTCTGACATTAAAGCAAAAGAAAAATTAGATAAATTTGCAACCCAAAAACTCAATAATATAACATTAAAAAAAATTGTATGCGCATGATGATACTGTCGACCGGAGTGACTGCGGTTACGCCCACTGAGTGGCAAAAAGACTGAGCGACAGCGTTGTTTTCAGCGTGAATGCCTTGAAAAACACACAAAACACATCTAAACCGGGAAAGAGCTTTGCAATTGACTCTATATATAGGTTTTGACTAGAAATCTGAGGTATATTTTTTACAGAGAAGCAGATGGGTCACTGCAATTCATTGAAACAACTGGACTCTAGGCAGCGAAAGATGGATTTGCAGTTATTTTGTGTCCATATGCTGAATTTAGGGGTAAAATCATACCCTATATATTGTATTGACAACTCATCAATTAAATATGCATATACATATTCTTTCATTTGATTGTGACGTTAAATAGAGCTTTGGTTCGACTCAAAACACTGCCATAAATTACACACTTTAGTTTTAAACAGTCAACACACATTATTTATAATCAATTATATCAAGTAAAAAATAATTGATATTAGTGAAAGCTGTGTCAGAGGTTGATCAATGAGACCACCTACAAACACGACAGGAAACAATGGCCACACACACAAATTAATGTTCTGTTTTCTCAGTACAAAGGCTGATTATTTCAGCTGGTGTGGTGTGAGGTGTGTGTGCTGTATCTCTCATTACACAAACACACACACACACACTCTCTCTCTCTTCCGTCAATAAAACCCCTCTAATAACTATGTAGGCCTATAACCTCCTATACAGATCTAGAAGCCTTCAATGACGTCTCACAGAAGAACAGAGACTGTTCATCCTCTCTGGAGTTAAAGATAAACGCGTCTCACTCCACTCGGCTGGATGCAAACTCAATCACAGCTCCATTACACACACACTCCTACAGATACTGTGTGTGTTTCTCTCTGACAGATGCTGCAGAGACTCTGGAAGCACAGAGGGAATGAGAACAAAATCAATTTCATTCATTTCTCATCAGCTCCCTCCCATCACTCCTGACTCAGGTTACACGCACATCTACTGTAACTTTAAGTCTGAAACGGCAGTGCTAAGGGGTGAAATTGTGCTCAGGTTACGGGCCCGGACACACCTCCGGGATTAGCCGATGCATTAAAACACACAAGAGCTGACACCATCAGACTCACAGAGACACTGTGTGTAGATTTACAGACCTGAAGCATACAGCATTGACAATCTTTACAGAAGAAAACGTCCATTACATCAATAGAAATACCCTATGATTCATGCCATAATAACAATTTAAACATGAAACGTATGAGTTTTGCAACACTAAAAACTGGCATTAAACTGAATTGCAAGCGGGGTTTGTTTTAGCACATGACTTCCATTCCATAACAACATTGGCTTTACCAACGGATTGAGCTTAGGGCTGGACTAGTCAGACCAGTTATTATTAACTGAAACTAAAACTACTTAGAAATGTTGCCTTTGCAACTGAAATAAAATAAATTAAGAAATATTAAAATTACCAAATCAGAAATAAAAATATCAAAGCTAAATAGATATTTATATCTTTTTAAAAAGAACATATAAAAATGACAAAAGAACATAATTATTTAAACTAAAATTAAAATGAATCAAATAAAATATAAAAATTATAGCTAGTTAAAAAAATAAGTAAATGCCAAAAGAGTATATAATAAATAATACAAATATAACAGTGTCTGACTAATGGGACAGTGTACAATTTTTATTTTTGGTGCTGCTAGTAATTCTTAAAAGGCACACTATGCAAGATTTGTACCTTAATATAACAGCTTTGAAATCATTTCGATGGTAAACAAACTCGTAGTAGGGCGATGCAATGCAAGTTTGAGAGGTGGCGCCCTGCCAAATCTCACGAGAATCACGACTTGCTTTACGGCACGACGTCACATACATCAACAACATATGAAGCAGCCTCTATGGAAGACACTAGCATGCATTTCAGATTCAGAGTCGACGAAGAAAACGAAGAAAGCGCGGTCGGAAGAGTGCAGAGACGGCTCTGCGTGAGTGGTATTTACAACAGTAACATTAAATACAAGTACTCCACAGCGACTCTAGGGGTCGCTGTTTGAGAAAAACGGAAACTGCATAGTGTGCTTTTAAATTACACCCTTCACCTTTTCATTCTGTTACTGACGCATTTCCTGTTGAAACAGGAAGATATATGGACATTGAAGTTATATGTAATATGTTTAGTTTATATATATATATATATATATATATATATATATATATATATATATATATATATATATATATATATATATTTATTTTGCCATCATTGTCAGTTGCAGATGGTGTGAGGGGAAGGGAGGGACATTCACATTCTAGAGCACATTCGATTGGTGCATGGTGCATGAACTGCATAGTGCATGAGGAGTCATCAATATTTGGGGTATATTTTCCTGGAAGAGACCAATTTTAAAGTCCCCATGAACCGGAAGTTGCAATCGACTTTACTTCAGTGTTGTGATGTATTTCCAAGTGCAGCAGAATATTGAACAGAGGGCAGGGTTTTACTTTAGCGCTCCTGGCGGTTTGAGGGGAGTGGTTGAGCATTTTCAACCCAATCCGTCAAACTGACGTCATCAGAGAAGGAACGCCATATTCCAGAGCGGAAGCAACTTTTCAGATTTTGATTACAGATTACCACAACAAACTTGCACGGATTAATTGTTCACCACAAGACTAGTAATGTGCGATAAAGTAAATAGGATAAATTTTGATTTCATGACGACAACTTTAACTGCAAACTATCACATTTGTGCACTAGCAGAGATTGCCTCAAAACTAACACACAAGGACTAAAAGCAACAAAACCATTTCGATTACACAGTTTGTTTGTGTGTGCTTTCAAAGTGAGTAAGGATTTTGAGGGCCGTTTCCATGCTGGAATCGTGTGTATGTGATCTCATCAGAATGACGGTCCAAATATTCTGCATGTGTCTGAAAGTGAGTAAACCCCAGAGAGGTGACCTACATTTACTTCTGGATGCTAAAAACACACACAGGTTCTTACACACACATTCACACACTATTCTAACAAGGTTAGCTTGGTCCTAATTAGCTCGATTTCAAAGACTTTAACACTCCTTAGTGTAACTGATGGAAGGGGCACACTAAGACTCAGACACAAACACACACACACACACTAAGAAGTGTGTAAGTCTATAATTTAGCTTAAGTTTTCATTGGTATGAAAAGCACATGACTGGTTGACATGCAATTACAAACACACACTAATTTCTGCTGAGTCTGTCTAAACGTATAAAACCTGGAAATAAAGAATATTGACAAAGTAGAAATTTTAGGAAATATTATAAGATCATGAAATGAAATGTACAAGTAAAAGAATGTCAGCAGATTTGTGACACACTGAACTCCTTTGTACAAAAGGTCAGATGTTCTCGTTTCCATTCAATCAGCGCGATCAGTCAGTTTCAAAAATAAATAGAAAACCTGTCCTAACTGAAAGAAAACGAGTTTAAAAACAAAGATTAAATCCAATATTTGGTGATAATATAGCATCATAAGAGATTTATAAGCTATTTGTAGGTCGGTCATGTTTGACCAGGTCCACCACAAGTGTGACTTTGTGCCATTTTGTGCAAGATAAGAGCATTTCAAAACAAACTTCCTAGTTAAACATTAAAGCACACTTTTGTGATAAACAGAGCCATTTTTTCCCCATATTTTGTTGAACATTGACAAAATTATCCACAAATAATGCTTTTATCACTCAAAAACTGAGGTTTATAGGCTCAGATCAACGAGGCCAACGATCCAAAAAGAAATACAAAACGAGCCCTAATTGACAGAAAACAAGCTGACGAAAAGATTGAATCCAATATTTGGTGATAATATATCATAATGAGAGATTTACAAGCAATTTTTAAAAGGCCCGGAACATCAAAGGTGCTACAGGGTTTTCAACACAGCATAAGGGTTAAAAATATAACCCTGGCCTATGACAACAAACTCCCAATAATCTTATCATTAGACACTATAACAACTATCATGAACCAATCATATACGTTTTGATAAATCTTTCTCTGAAATATCAACACACCGCTATATCTGTGATATTATTTGCACAAATATATTTCATTTGAACGGGTACATGTCTGGAGCACTAAAAACTTGTCTGTTGTTAAACTAAATGCGACATTCCGTGTGTGTTGTTACATATTAAAGTCAGCATGAAAAAGAAGTTGCAATAGTCTTTTCTTCCAAATTGTGAAGTATATCCGAGTGAAGTGACTTCTCGAACAAGAAAAAGTGTAGGGCGGGACTTGATTTTGTCTATCGGGAATTGATTGGATCGTTGCAGTTTGCTATTGCTATGATCTCATGTGATTGACAGTTTGCCTCCTCAGAGAAGAGATCACAGCAAGTGGGAGGGCAATTGGACAAAGATTATGAGGGCACACGAATTAAAAAATAAATAAATGATGTGCACGGATAAATCATTTAGAATACTGCAATATTACATAAAAAATAAGAATTGTCCATTTTGATTTCATGGTGATTTTAAATGTTGTTTCATTCATATTTTCCACTTGTTGGTAGTCATACTCCAGCTCTGACCACATCGTAGGTAAAATGCAAACAGTAACAAATACTGTACTGAGGAAAGGACAAGCTGAACAAGTCTGTTGTGACATTTGAAGTCTGCGCTATGATCTCAAGCATTATACAGCACAGTGATTGGATTGAAAGTTTATTCTCATGAATAACGTGGAGAAAAGCTCAGAAACTGATGAAGTAGACGTGTATTCTCCAGCCAGTCACCACTCCGAATTAACGCATATATCCCACATTTTGTGACGTTGGTTCAGCTTCGATTTTTAAACCAGAGGAAAGAAATGGCTCAGAAAAATGAAAAAATAACCACTTCCCCCTTAAAAATAAACATAACTAGTGCTATTTTTGTTTTCAGTGATGTGCAACCTGTACATATATGTTAATCTCAAAAAATATAGGTTTTAGGGTTTCATGACCCTTTAAACTTTTGGACGCCACCGTACGCAAATGACGGATAAACCGCATAGTTTTTACCAAGAAAACTGTGTGCATACTTATATTTTCCACATTACTTTATCTGAAACTCTAAATTATGTGTTTGAACTTTAAATGGAGCAGAGAGTCAAGATAACCTGGAATCTGTACCAATGACTGCAATAAAACTGTGTGTGAGAGAGAGAGATATGGACAATATAAACAGTAATTCACACACAGTAGATTTGAATTCATTTCACCCTGGTGAGATTACAGGAGGCCCTGACCTGTGGATAACAGATAGATGGGGGGAAAAACCACCACAGATTCTCTTAAGATGGACAGACAGAGACAGACAGGAGAGATCGAGTTAACCTAAGCCTTTGATGCAGGAGAACATAAACCGATGCAAACAATCCGTCTGCGTTTCACCTGAGCACGAGCACACGTTTCTCTGGATACACTCTGTTGACTTCATTCAGTTCATTAGCAACAGCTGCGCGTGTGTGTGTGTGTGTGTGTGTGTGTGTGTGTGTGTGTGTGTGTGTGTGTGTGTGTGTGTGTGTGTGTGTGTGTGTGTGTGTGTGTGTGTTTGTGTGTGTGTAACTTCCAGAGAACTGCAGTTAAAGACTAACACATTTCAGAGTCAAACTTAACAAACGAGTCAACATGCACATGCATCTATTTTCCTTGTAAAAACAACTGACCTACATTTTCCTACTTTCTCACTGAATATCTTTCACACACACACACACGCTTATCAGAAACACAAGCTTTTAGTTGCTCCAGCTGCAGAAACACCTACTTTAGTACAATGTGAGTCTTTATTTTTAAAACATTATAAATGCCCCACAAATACACCTCTGCATACAGTGACAAGTGGACTTGCAACACACTTGATAAATGAATATCATTATATTAGATGAGGAAAACAAAAAAATCAAACAAGGTGGCATTCATTTTAAGGACAGCAGATACATCTTTAAATTCAATAAGTAAAATGGGCAAATAAAAATAACCAAATGATCATTAGACCCTACATTATTTCTAGGTGACTAAACAAAACCTTATAACCAACCATTATATGGGCAATATTTCCATATCTGTCCATCTATATTTTTATTTTTTTTAAACAAAACAACAATATACACTACTTTTCAAAAGTAGGTCAAGAAATTAACGCTTTTTTCAGCAAGTATACATTAAATTGATGAAAAGTGACAGTAAAGACACTTATAATGTTACAAAATATTACTATTTCTAATAAATGCTATTCTTTTTGAACTCTCTTTAAAACCTGATTATGTGTGAGCACCATTCAAAAATATTTATCTAACACTAGGGGTGTTGCGATATACCGGTATTGGCAATAATCCGTAATATTTCAAACGACTACTGCACGTATAATAAAATGGCATGTAAATTCCCCAGTGCCAGTATCTGTTTGACATCCAGCCGTACAGTAGGTGTCGGTATTGTCGGTATGACATCACTTTGTAGGTCAAAACGCAGAAACGAGTTAGCATTTGAGCACTTCCGGTTCCATCGCCCCGAAGTCAATGGGTTTTTTGAATGGTTTTTGGTTAAATGGCTGGAATAAGGTCTGTGGTGAACACAAGCTCAAGACACTTTCATGTCTATTCTACGACACAAAACACATCGATATTACCCCACTTGTGATTTTTTGAAGCTGTTACATGTCTTTATGGGAAAATGTTTTTAAATAAAAACAGAGTTGTCGAAAGCTTAGTGATGGTGATGTTGAATTCATGGGACCGTGGTGTAGTTCGTTTATAGCCTGCCTTACCTTTAGCTTTCTACTTCTGGCGACTGCATTTAGGCTTCAAAATTCATAAAAGTTGAGTTCATTTGTGATAATTATCTTGATGGATAAAACATGCAAGTATCATAAACTTTTGTTGATCACAGAGCTTGTTTTTAGCGATAATCCAAAAGCCTATGGGAAAATCCTATTGGGTTTTGGTCGAGGGAACCAGCGTGATGCGAACTTCCGGTTGGCCTACAAAGTGACGTAATACCTGCACCACTCTATTGCTGTAGCTGAATAAAACGCAGATAGAGACATTCTGACTGATTAAACATGAAGAGAATTAACACACTATTGCGACAGTATTATAGTTTGTGTTCTTCAAGCCAACTCAGGTATTTTCATAAGGATAATGTATATTTATAATGCAATGCAATCACTGTATATAATACAATCTTTTTCATTTCTATTTAACTGATATCATTATTTATTTTTTCTAAATTTCTATAGATATCGCGATATATCGTTATAATGGATTCTTTTGGCCAGGATAACAGTGTAGTGAAAAATCTGATAGTGACAGCCCTAATTTAAAAACTTTCTGTTTGTCAAACTTAAGGTGATGTTTAGTGAATGAAATCTGTTTTTCTTAAGAACAGCTGATTAAAAGTAATTTTAAAAAAATTGTAAAGTTAGTTCTGAGCAAAGGTCTAGTCTTGAGAACAATAAAAAAAAATGTACTTTTGACGCGATACAACGGTCAAAGACATCCATCTGAATACGTATGGCTATATATCTGAGATAGTCGACCTCACTAAGTGACTAGTCAGTTGTTGGATAACTAGTCAACCATGGTGACGCATTCCTCTTACAGTCCAACAGACTAAAATTCACACGCTTGACAGGAGAGAAGCACTAACCTGATCTGAAATGCAGAACAGAAAACAGTGCAGATGTAGATATTTTCTATTACATAATTGTGCATTGTTTACATATCCAGTGTTTGGTTGAACACTGTTACCTGCTGTCTTTACACAACAAACAGACACACCTGCAATGATCAGGAGTGAAGTTTTTTTCACTGTGGTCACAGCTTTATTTAAACAAAACCGATGTGCCCCGCTGGTGTGTGGTCATGCACATGTGATCAGGATGTTAGTGCTAGTTTTGCATTCTTGTTAACCATAATTCACAGACCTACTCCTGCTGGCTTACACCAGGGCTTCTGGGAAAGAGCAGGTCATGGTCCACAAACCAGCTATTTTTGTCTTTGGACTGCAGAAACCCCAGGGTGTAAGGCATCTGTTCTTTAGGGTGTGCTCAGATGCCATTTTGGTCTGGAATCTTCTGAATCTCTGGACCTCACAGTAATGTTGATGATCAGTCTTTACAAAGCTTGCTGCACAGCTAATAAACAAAATATTATCAACAGAGTTTAAAATAAATCATTTCAGCACAATAATATCAATGCAAATGAATGTAACTTGGTTTAGGAAGAAGGATCTTGGTGACTTAAAGGGATTGTTCACCCAAAAACGTCAATTCTGTCATCACTGACTCACCCTCATGTCGTTCTAAACCAGTATGACCAAAAGCAGGATTATTGACTTCATTTTTGGCCACATGCAAATAATTAAATGCAGACACCAGCACAGCTCTGCTAAAAAACATCAAGCACCACAACACACCGTAGGTTGCTTTCACACTTCAGAGAACCTGATGAACTGGGTTTAATATGATGCAATTGTAAAAGGAGACATCAGCACACATTCAAAACAAAAACAGAGGAATGTTATAGTCTGAACGACTAGCTATTGACTTTTAGAGGGGTTTGGGTTCAGGTAATCCCTACATTATTGGGACAAAATGTCCCCCAAAAAAAAAAGAATATCTGAAATCTAAAATCTAATTTTTTGGTCCTCATGAGGAAAACAGCTTATAAATCATACTAAGTAATGTTGCTTGAAAATGTAAAAATGCAGAATTTTTTCTGTTATGGGCAGGTTTAGATGTACGTAGGATTAGGGTTAGAAAACATTAACCTAATATAAAACCATTGGAAGTCTATGCAATGTCCTCACTAATATAGTGAAACAAACATGCAAGCATGCATGTGTGTGTGTGTGTGTGTGTGTGTGTGTGTGCGTGTGCGTGTACGCAAGTAGTCAGTTCCTTTCCTGCCATATGCATAGAGAAATTCTAAGTAGTTATCCTAAATATATAAACATTTTTTTTTATTATTATTTAAAATACCGTAAAACAGCAATATTAAGAAATATTATTATAATTTAAAATATATTTTTCAATCTGAATATATTATGAAATGTTATTTATTCCTGTAATGCCAAAGCTGAATTTTCAGGATCATTACTCCAGTCTTCAGTGTCACATGATCCTTCAGAAATCATTCTGATATGCTGATTTGCAGCTCAATGTTGAAAAAAAATCTGCTGCTTTATATTTTTTTTGTGAGGAAAAAACAGCTACAATGGTTCAAATTCATCAAGCACATAAACTCATTGTGATACACATACATTGAAAACAGCTATTCTAAGAAGCCAGTGAAAATTCCTGACAAATTAGCCTTCTAGGTTGGCCTACAAATGGACATCATGACTGAACAGCTCCATAATAGGCAGTGATGTACTACAGACTAAAAGAGTTGCACCGTCATCCCATTAAAGAGATTAAAGCATCTGCTACCCCTCCGAATCAAAAATGTACTCAAAATACACAACAAAACGCCTCAAAACAAAACAGAGCTTTACCATATAAACAATACGGCTATTTATCCTGCTCCTGTCAGTGTGTGTGTGTGTGTGTGTGTGTGTGTAAGAATGGCTGTGGGTGCGTTAAAGACAAAGGCTTGACTGTTTCTTCCCTCTGGGTGAGAACACAGCACACACTCCACCAACACACACAAATATGACAGCCTAGCACAGCCTGTTCAATCAGAGAGAGAGAGAGAGAGAGAGAGAGAGAGAGAGAGAGAGAGAGAGAGAGAGAGAAAGAGAAAGAGAGAGATTCCTATTGTTTGAGTAAAAATGATGCCCACTTGAGAAGATACAAAGGACCATAAGGGGGTCGTGCGCGCACTCGGCAGCACAGGGTCACTGTAAAGTCTAAGATTGTATTTAAAGGGATAGTTCACCCAAAAAAAGAAAATTCTGTCAATTACTCACCCTCATGTTGTTCAAAACCTGTAAGACTTTCATTCATCTTCGCAACACAAATGAAGATCTTTTTAATGAAATCTGAGAGATCTCTGTCCCTCCATTGACAGCCTACACAACTACTACTTTGAAGCCCCAGAAATGTAGTAAAGACATCATTAATCAAACTGCTTTGTTTGCACAAAAAACACAGTTTAATCTTCAATGTGCATTCACAAGATCACCACGATTCATGTCAATTTTATAAACTTTTGTAAACCCAGCCAGCATAATCACAATGAACGCCTCCAAACTGCAATATTGAACATATATTTAACAACTGCAAAGCGTCCGATGTGTAAACAATATGATTTACACACTAAATCCAGCATAAACTCCAGGCACAACCTGCATATTTTTAAACGCTCAAGACAGACGTCACTACCTCAACCGCACAGCGATTGGCTGCCGACCGCGTTTTTCATCTGCTATTTGCATAAAGTCGTGAACTGCCCAACCTTTTGACGCTCTCGGCCGCTCTCAACACTTTCTCCGGTACACTGTCAATCCCACAATGATTGTCACGTTGAATTCGCTTTTTTATTTTATTTATACAATATAGTATGGGATTTTAATAAGCCATCTATCAGTCATAATTAAACAAAAATAAGTTTTCTGGTGTTTAGGACTAACAATATCTTTTCTAGTCCCTCAGTATTACATCAACATGACTGGGCAGGCCATGCTCACCACTGAAGGGGTGTTGATGTGTAACTGTGGGCAGCCATGTGTTCATAAATTTAGGTTTCTGAAGTCAGAAATAAGCCAGCAGTTTCAACTGATGTTTTTTCTAGTCTGTCAGGAGGAAGTTAAACTTCATGTTTTCATAATACAATGAACTCAAAAGAACAAGGACATTTTGATTTATCATGATATGAGAATAACCTCCAAAAACTTCTTAACTTCCTGAGTTACTTTAGTACTATGTACGATTATAACATTTTTGATTAGATTTATATTTGCACTTTTCATTTAGATTATTGTTTAAGTTTTAGTGATATATATGTATATGTATAATGTATAATGTATAATGTGTATATATATATATATATATATATATATATATATATATATATATATATATATATATATATATATATATATATATATATATATATATATATATATAAAATATATATATATATATATATATATATATATATATATATATATATACACACCTTTCATTATTTCAGTTTTAGTTTTAGTAATTTCTTATTTCAAGTTAAGTTAAAGTTTTGCATCTAATATTCACATTTTATTTATAATAGTTTTAAAAATCGTTCAATAGCTTTTAAAAAAAATGTTTCTCACACATTAAAAATTCAACGCATTTCACATGTTGGACTGAAAACTGAATGAATTAATAACAAGGCAGAAGTGGATAAGCTTTTCTACTTTTGCTGTTTTGAATTGTGGTTGACATTCCTGTGTCTCATAGCATACATTTACCTTTGGTTTTCGTTCACTGCAGAGGGACTCAACCAGTCAGAATGTGTCGGCTCTGACAGCTTAACTGAACGTGAGGATTATGGCAGCTACAGTGAACTAATATTAAGCCCTTTTAAATAGATCAAATCTGCCATAACACACAATAATCACACAGCCTTCAGACTATTCTGTGACCTATTTTGCAGCGTGTAAATCTGAATGAGGATTCTTCCTATTGAAAAAAGTAATTCACCACAAATTCAATCATCCTCTTCTTCGCTGAAACAATCAAACATCAGAGATCAACAGCTTGAACTCACACTGCGTTTCAGCCCACCACAAACACTTCAGGAATAGCTTGAAGCTGACGACTGATCACACCATCTTCAGAGGTCATAAATTTAAAGGTTGTAATGAAAGAATCACTCTTCAAAACACTCGTTCACTTAACCTCCAAAAGACACTCGACAACAAAATAAGCAAAAGAGATGAACCATGACGAACACAAAAGCACTTGTTCTGCCAGACACACACATTTCATAAAAAAAAACAAAAAAACAATACAAATAGCCTACATAAAGTGGTGTGTTCTAATGGACTTTTATATTTGGTCACAAAAACAAATAGAGCAAACAAATCAATAATCAGAGTTGTTTTAGTATAACTTTAGTATTTATTAATATTTTAAATTATTTTTTTTACATTTTTGGTTTCATTTTAACTTTAGCTTACGATTTAGTAATTTTGTGCATTTGTATATTTCTATTTAGCTTTTAATTTACTTCAGTTTTAATAATTTTTAGTACTTTACTTTTTTTTTACATTTAAGCTTTTCCTCCAATATTTATAATATTGTATATTTTAATTAACTAAACACAATTTTTACATTTTAGCTAACAATAACAGAACAGCAATGCATAAAAAATGTACCAGAAAGCTGGTGAATAAACAACAAAATATACAATATTTGAATATTTCACCAGTACTATATTGGAGACACGCCCGACACATCAGACTTAGCCAATCAGACAGTATCTCCAGACAAGGCCACACCCACTGCAGTGGAAGCCCAGGGGGGAAAATCAAACTGAAAAGCTCAGAAAAGCAGCTGCTGTGGCTCATTAATTAGATCATTAAAAGCTGAATTTAATTTAATTTTTAAGACAGGGATGTATGAGAGTGTCTCACTGTGATAAGATGAGTCATTTCTCTCAGATTCTACTCTCAGCTTTAATGATGTGCGCAGAACGGACTTTTACATTAACACATAATTAACTGCAGGAATTCTACGGTCAAATGTCGTGCTCCTCACACACACACACAGCGAGCAGACAAAGGGCCCGAGGGAAAATGTGTCTGTGGTACAGCTGTGAATCTTTTATTATGATCAAGAATTCATAAGGCACATCTCTCTCTTTATTCCCCATCCTCCTCTCCATCATTTGCTCCAGTTCAGGCTGATTTAAAGGGGTAGTTCACCCTAAAATGAAAATTCTGTAATATATCACCCTCATGTAGTTCAAAACCTGTATGATTTATTTTCCCATTGAACTAAAAGTCTAGCGACAGCTCTGATCTGGCTTTATTGTGTCACCTGTGATATTATGGTGGTTAGAGTACATCAAAAAGCAGATTTTGGTCATTAAAGACTGGTATATTAACATTATATAAATTAATCAAATATACAGTTATAAGTTGTAAAATGTACAGGCATACCGTAACATCTGAAACATTTTAACTTTTTTTTATGATTAATTTCTAGCAACCATACTGACACTTTTCTACTGTAAATTTAATGAGATTTAATGTCAAATTCCAAAATGACAAAAAAAGCACCATAAAAGAAATCAAATCTAATCTTTGTATGCGAAGTCGTTTTTCATAATAAAATCCTTCCCTTCACTCAGATGTTATCAGCTGAAATTGGACCATTAAAGAGTTAGTTCATCCAAAACTGAAAATTATCCCATAATTTACTCCCCCTCAAGCCAAACTAGGTGTATATGACTTCCTTCTTTCAGCCAAACAAAATAGGAGTTATATTAATATCCTAACTCTTCCAAGCTTTATAATGGGAGTGAATGGTACCTTGTTTTTTGAAGCCCGAAAAAGCGCATCCATCCATCATAAAAGTAATCCATACTGCTCCAGGGGTTAATAAATGCCTTTTGAAGTGAAGTGATGATGAAAATGATCCATAATTATAACTTTATATAATTAGTTATACGTATATGGATATTTTTCTGTAGCTGTACGGATTTCTTTTATGATGGATGGATGCGCTTTTTCGGGCTTCAAAAAACAAGGTACCATTCACTCCCATTATAAAGCTCAGTAACGATTGTGTTTGGCTGAAAGTAGAAAGTCATATTCAGGATGGCTTGAGGGTGAGTAAATTATGGGATAATTAAATTTTTTGGGTGAACTAACCCTTTAAGTCAGTGAGTTGAACTCAAGAGCTGAATCAATCCAAATGGCAAACAAACAAAAAAACACTGGTTCTGTGAACTCACTCACTCAACTGATTCATTGAAAAGACATGATTTGTTTAGTGAATAATGACTTCATTTTGAACCGCTCCTCACACAAAGCTATACGGCTTCAGAAGACTTGTAATCTTCCTCAGAGATTTATGATATCTTTTGAAGCTTGAAAGCTCCAGCTCGAGTCCCTCTTTATAATTTCTCCTGGAGGTGATGAGGTTGAGTAAATAATGACGGCATTTTCCTTTTATGGGTGAACTCTTTAAGGTCAATTGTGGACACCACCCATAGTTCATCATAACAAAAAACAACCTGCATGCCAGCACACATACAGCAAGCTCGTTTTATTAGAAAGAAAGAAAGAAAGAAAGAAAGAAAGAAAGAAAGAAAGAAAGAAAGAAAGAAAGAAAGAAAGAAAGAAAGAAAGAAAGAAAGAAAGAAAGAAAGAAAGAAAGAAAGAAAATTATGACTCAGACACAGAGCCGGGCAGTAACGGAGTACATTTACTTGAGTACAGTACTTAAGTACAATTTTGAGGGATCTGTACTTAACTCGAGTATCATTTTTGGGGAGTACTCATGACTTTACTCAAGTACATTTGAGAGGCAAATATTGTACTCTTTACTCCACTACATTTCTATCCATAACTGTGAGTACCCGTTACTACTTCTTAAAAAAAAAAAAAAGGAAAAAAGAAACATCTCGGAAACCCTCAATTTGTTGTTTCCCTCTCAAATGTGATTGGATTGTGCAGGCGCCACTGATTGGGACAGCCTATCAGCAATCACCTTCAGCTTTCCGCCAAAGTCAACTCCATGGTCAGATTTAGATAAGAGACAAAACCATGGACGAAACAATGGATGAAGGACGCAGCAGGTCCATCCCGGGAGTATTTTTTTTCCCAGGATGGTAGGGGAAGACTCATGAATATTCATTAGGGAAGTCATCCCTGATTGGTCTTAACCCCAGTGATGGGTAGGTTTAGGGGTGGGGTTAGGGAGGTCATAAGACCCCCAGTGACGGGTAGGTTTAGGGGTGGGGTTAGGGAGGTCATAAGACCCCCAGTGACGGGTAGGTTTAGGGGTGGGGTTAGGGGTAGGTCATCAGACCAATCAGGGATGACTTCCCTAATGAATATTCATGAGTCTTCCCCTACCATCCTGGGAAAAAAAAATATCGTATGGCCCCACCTCGCCAGACTATTTCAATTTTCTGAACAAGTCAATGATAGTTTTCGCTTCAAGTGTTTGCTGTGTTTACCAATGTAAGCACTGTGGCAGTAGTAATGCAATATGTAGAAAATGTACTCTTGTACTCTTGATACTCAAGTACTTTTAAAAACAAGTACTTTAGTACTTTTACTTAAGTAGACATCTGACTGTAGTACTTTTACTTGTACTTGAGTAAAATTTAGCAAGGGGTATATCTGTACTTTTACTCAAGTAATGAAGCTGTGTACTCTGTCCACCTCTGCTCAGACAGAAGAGAAGCAGCTGTCTCTGAATATCTGGGTCACTCAGAACATTATGTTTCTGGATGCAGTGCATCTAGTAGATTCACTGGTTTATTTTGCACGTTGATGACAGCTCGACCCTCCGGCGAAACCGCACGTGCCACCTCACCCGAGCCCGGAGTGGCACCCTGACGTCACAATGGCAAGGGAGTTTTGTTTGTGTTCGCAGACCGAACAGAACCTGTCAGACCCCCCCAGGTTCGCTCCAAGCATAACAGAAAAGGAAATTAATGATACTATCATCAATAATAATACGCAGCACTTTAAGACTACTGATCAAAGCGCAACCGGGTCACATTTTAACACTTCGACTAATGCTGGTGAATGACAGAAAAGCGTTACTAAATCAGCAGAACATCACTGGATTTGTGCCACCTTGATCCGATGCTGACATCGGTCCAATCAGACGCGCTCGAACAGTGCAGCACAATGACAGACTAACTAGTTCACACACCCTTTCTCTGTCTAACACACACAGACACAGACAGACACACCACTCCCTGCCGCCGCCGTGCACCTGCCTGCCCGCTGACAAACAGCCCACCTGGGCGTCCGAGGGATCACGCATGACTCTCACCTGGGAATGCAGTTGGGAGACGAGCCGTCTATCTCCCAGGTGGCGAACAGGTTCATAGGAACCGGTCTGTTCAGCGCCCCGCTGCCGGGGAAGCTCAACCGGCCACTTCTCTCCGCCATGCTCGCTGCTGGTGTCCCGTTCACCTCCACCCGACGCAGTGAGCAAACTTCTCCTTCTGGATCGCGCTGGATCTTAATCCCCCCCTCCGCTAAAACGGGTGTAAATCCGCTGCTCTACGGAGACGCCTTACCGTTCACGGGTGGCGTGGCGATTCTCGTGCGGTGTGTGCGTGCAGCTTCATGCCGCTGTGGGTCGGAATTTCCACAGCGTGCACCGAGCGCTCGCGACAAGAAACTGCAGCAGCAGTCACTCGCCGCAGGAAGTCACGTGACCCCGCGCTGTGCCCGCGACTGGCGCATCTGCGCTCTTGCACACTCGGGATGGTCAGTATAAATAACGGGACAACTGTAGACAAAGTACTTAGTGCTGTTTATAAACAAGCAGTCACATCATGATAGTTTGGCACAGTTTGAAGTACATTATTATAGAGCTTGCGAGTACTGGACATTTGGATTTAAGCATAGCCTACTGTAATTATACTAGACTTTTGTAATTAAGCACATGCAATCTGATATTCTGAAACATGAAAATGCTTATTTTTCCAAAACGCATGCATGGAACATTTACTGTATCTACTGTATGTAAAATGAAGTTGGTCCAGATAAAATATTTATAAATCATAATAATGCATGTTAATACCGAATACTGTAGGCCTATATTATATTATATTATTGTTGGCTAAATTTGTCAACATGTATAAATTATGTAGTAAAAAGTGCAACTCCAGTATCCTGAACATTATTTACACATAATAACATTCTATAATGGCAATCAGTTTTGGGGATAACGCATTACAAGTAACGCGAGTTATGTAATCAGATTACTATTCCCTTTCCAAGCAACACATTAATACTCCTGTCACTTGCACAAAAATAGATTTAGTATTCCTCAAAATGTTTTTTTTTTTTTTAATGCAAACTAATGGCAGCACAGCTGAAAGTAGGCGTGAATTCGCATTTCCTTTAGCCACTTCCTTTATTAATTTCACTTGTGGTGTGAAAGGGCCTTTACATTTGCCAAAAATTTAACTTTTTTGTTACAAAAAACAAACAAACAAACAAACAAATCCTGCCCAGGTGAGAAAAAGTAACGCAAAAGTAATGTAATGCATTACTTTCCATGCAATATTGTAATTCATTACTTTTAAAAGTCACAATTTTATAACAATATTTCACTAAAAATATACTTAAAAATACTTGTCATCGGAAGTAATTTGATCGGATTTCGGCAATCATATTTGATCAGGTCTTGTAAACGGGTTGTTCAAAAGGAAAGAAAGGATACTGAAATCAGATTCGATCATATTGGTTTCTTGATTTCGGTATCAACCCTGCAATATGTTCTGTTCAAAACATTTTATTAGGATACCTTTAATCCAAAACATTTGGATTATCCTTCCTGATCCCAGCAGAAAGGTGGGTTCAAGCTAGATTTAAGAAATTAAATCTAATCAACTTTAAAATGTTCAATACAACAATTTTATGACAGACGCCATATATAAACTCCCAAATAGCTAGAAATGCAAATCTACTAGTTTTAATAATAATAGCATACTGCTTTGTCAATATATATATATATATTTAATGTTTGAAACTGATTAGCTCTGCATCTATAAAATGCTGCAGCTTCTGTGCCTGACAGTGAAATTGAAAGAGCAAAAGGACAGGTTGTTCCAGTTGAATGTGCAGTAATTAACAGTTCACCTGCCTACGCTATTTGTGCATGTTTCTCATTCTCATCAGTACGTCACAAATTGCCCTCAGCAACCTGATCTCAATGCACTTCAGTTGTTTGTAGTTTGATTTTATCTATTTGTCCTTGAGAATGAGAGCGTCGCAGTGCACCGAGGACACCAGTTTTATGAGCAAGAAGGGGAAAAAACAGATTGGTTGAGGCATAGAGGGAGGGTGTTTTGTCCTTGGACTCTGCAGAAGACACAATATTACCTCTTATTCTTCAATCAGTGGTTTCCAGGATCCTCATAGCAACAGAGATCAATTTATGAAATGCAGGTTTCAAGCGCTCCTCGTATCGTATTGATTGAATCAATAAACCCAGGTTCTGTGCGGTGTACACGTTGAGGCCCTAGCTGGGAAAAGTATTGATTCTCAAAAAAGCAGAAACTATCTTGGGTTTTGTTTTGAATCACTGTCAAATAGTCCAGTAAAATACCCAGTTGTTTGGCACAACCCTCTGGAAAAGGGGATCTTACATTTAGTTAGAAACCACAACTTTAAAATAAAAATTCAATTGATCTCTTCTACTCGCCCAGACCAAGCATATATTTCTAATAAATGGCCATGTAAAGATCAAACCTGTTTTTAAAAGCTGTGAAACAGCATCACCTAGTGGACTGAGCTGAAAATCTGCAGAGCTTTACACATCTTCCATCCAAATCAGATGGCAAAAGAGTTGATTTCATAGCAAATAGTTAGAATATTCAACTTTAGAGTTTCTAAACAATCAACTTCAACACACATCATGTGAGGGCATTAGGAAAACACACCATCTCTCTCCGCCAAATACCAATATACTTTATTCCAGAGTGTATATACAGGCATAACCTTCTGTTGAACAACCATAAAGACTCAAACTAAAATTAACAGGCGAGTTTGAGAAACAAAACTCACATACATTTAAGTTCTCTACAGAAGTACTCCAGGACTGATATTGATCAAATAAAAATAGAAAACAAAATGAGACATTCATCAAAAATATCTAGTCTTAACCCACTTCCATTATCATTTAAACCCACCCAGCTCATTAGCATAAGAAATAAATCAAAACATTTTCATACATTCATCCATTCAACTCAGTCAGTAATTTACACTAAAGTAGCACAATGAGATGCCACATTAATAAGTGAAAAAAACTCATTCTCTCCTTCACGCACACATACACACACACAGTTAGTTTCAGTGCTGACTCTCTGCAGAGGCAGATCTGGAGCGGCTCTGTTTCCTCGGAGGAGACGGAGAGCGGGAAGGAGAGCGGTTGCTGGTGGTCTTCTCTGGGGTGCGACTGACTGAGCGGCTGCGAGAGCGCTTGCTTCCACGCTCAGGGCTGCGACTCCGACTGGGTGAACGGGAACGGGAGCTGCTCCTGCTGCGGGAACGACTCCTGCTACGACTGTGGAGAGAAGAGAAATAAGTTAGATTTTGTCTGTGCGAATTTTAGTGTGAAGTCAAGTGCGATTGTCTGTTACATACTTCCTCTTGCGATCCTCGTACAGCTTGAGCTTGCGCCCATTCAGATCTGTTCCATCCAGCTTCTCGATGGCATTCTTCATATCACTGTGTGAAGCAAACTCCACCACCCTGTAAAACAAATCAGGACACACTCAGTTAAAAGCATGTGACGGTCAGAACACAGTCTTGTGTGCATGTACAAGATCTTACCCTTCATTCTTATTGGTCCTGTGTGCATCCACAAAGGTCACTTCTCCCACCTTCCTCATCAAGTCCTTCAGATCCTGCAGGAAAGCAAAAAGCACTTAATGACAAGTTTTTAAGAAACTCAAAAGCACTGAGTCACACTGCAGTTTAGCACCCACTTTAAATACACACTGCAGTCTGCAGCATCTGCTCTATATTGTGCACTGGCGCACCTGTAGAAAACTCCCTCAACAGATGTCATCTTACCTGTGGATCTGTACCAGTTATAAAACTACCAGAGCGTTTTCGCCAACACGAGTCTTTTAGATTGTGTGAAACAGCAGGAAGCAAAGCCCTCAGATGGAGACACGCCTGACTAAGCTAGTTCCTGAGAACTGGTTCTTCTCATGATGTTAAGTAGTTTTTTTGTGCAAGTCTCAAAACTACCTACCGGAAATCTGTAGCATCTTTCTCCATTTACAACTAACTCCAGATTTAAAGTGACAGAACCCTCTTTACCGTGTAACTATCCAGTGTGATGAGCTACTTACCGTTCCAAACCACAGAAGGCATTAGCAAAGAGCCACTTGTCCAAATAGCAAACGGAAGCAATGAAGCGTTAAAACGACCTCGGACTCGACCCATCCGGCCTCCGTAAGAACGGACCCCACCAGAGAGAGAGGATGGGGGAGGGGCCAAAACCCTGCACCCCTCCCCGCTTCAGCACCAACAGAATAAGACCCAAACAGCAGATCGGGAGGATGGAGCAGATCTGACATCACAGACCCTCCAGAGAGCGGCTACCCAGCTCCTCTAAGGCTATCCTGTGCTACGGCTCTGTCTGGCGCTACGGACCCAGCCAAGACTTAGACCGGCAGACACTGCGTGTCGGGTGAGGCACCAGAGGGACACTATTCAGAACACAACCAGGGGAGGGCGCTATGCACCTCGCAGGCTGTGCATGCAACTCCAATTAAAGAATACCAGAGCACAGCTGTTAAAGAAAAGGTTTGAAAAACATGGGTCTGGGTTAGAGAACCTTTCAGCATTCAATTCATCATTTTTTTTTTTTTTTTTTTTTTTTTTTTTTAAACTTATGCAAGGTTTGGCTGAGGTGAAGAGGAAATTCTACTTCCAGTTTAACAGTAACAAAGATAACTAATAGTTTGTGTGCTTGTACTGATTTCAAAGGCAAGAGAAATGCAGGGATGATGAAACGCTACAACAGCAGGCTGCTACACCACTCCGCTGCTACCGCTCGGGATGCTCACCTGCCAGCTGATTCGAGAGGAGAGATTCTCCACAATGATTCTGTGCTCCGTGCGCACTGGTGGTCCATACCTAAGAAAGGGGCAGAGGTTAATTCATTTGACTGAAGTGTGTCTGAACAAACCGCGTGTGATAACTAGGGATGGGCATTTTTCAAAAATATTGCACAAATTTTTGGCCTCATAATCGAATATTCGTTTATTTAAATGACGTTTAGAAAGACGTTAATTTAAGTTTGTCACCGTTTCTGAACAAGCTTACAATTAGGCAATATACACACAAGTTTGTTATATCTTAAGGTTTTCTTAAAGTTGAAAACATTAAACAATTTGTAAACAATTTTAAAGAAAAGCATTTAAGCTCAAGCAGCAAACGGAAAAAAATAAAGCAGACTGCGCTAGTTATCGTACATATACACTCAAGTCAGAATATGGTTATCGTATTTATGTTTTCACGTTCATGTTGAGAAAACAATAACATCCACATGCTCGAGAGAAAACACGCTGCGCTGACAGACGTTGCAGAGACACAAAGGTAACGGTGTGCTAAGCAAAGTTTCTGACAGCACTTTGTTTTTTCTGTTCTTAAACCTGTTAACCTGTAAAATGTCTCAAAATCATATTTTGCTATCTGATAAGTTATCATCTCGGCTCACTCGGTACAGCTGCGCTTACCTGCAGTCATGAATGCAGTGATAGACAGCTGTCTTTCCTCATTTGACTGTTTGGATTTCATGTGATTTCTCATTTTGGCGGTGATATGATAACTAATTTTCATTGATTAAAAGTAATTCCATTTCATTTTGTAATATTTCTTAAGATGATTTTAATCCAAATAATTCCAAACTTCACGAAGCAGACGACATTGTGATCAAATGCAATCAACTTGTTAAACACGCTCCACAGCGCCACCCAGTGCATTTAATTATAACAGTTAGTGCTTGGGATTTATCATGGATTCACTGCATTTACGGCCAGCAAAGCAACGTAATAATTCTATTGCATTTTATTTTTCGAATAAGTTAGATCGAATATTCGAAAGTTCGAATAATCGTGCACACCCCTAGTTTTAACTCTCACATTGCTGGGACATCACACCTGGAACCCCCATTGCGGGACTGGCGATACCCTCCGAATCGTGGAGAGAAACGTCCTCCCATTCCTGGGCCACCACCTCTTCCCCTGCGAGAGCGGGCATGCTCGATAGTCACCCTGAAGTTAATGAAAAAGAAAAATTAAGGCCATTAGATTGAAGTGTAGACATTGCACTCAAAAGTGGAGGCAGATATACATGAGCTTGCAGGGGCAGTTTAAACAGACTAAATGATTGGACAAGTCAGGCATACATGACCAAAGATAAGTCTGTCATTTTCACTGGAAAGCCAATATTTTAATTAAACATTACAAAGTAAATTTATTAAAAATGAGACGTAACACGAGTTTAGAAAATTGGGCGAATTTTCATTTTAAACCAACCACAAGAAATAAGTCTAACATGTACATCTATCTTTCTGGGTTCAGTCTCACCTCTCGCTGCACAGCTCTTTTCCATTCAGCTCATACACTGCGTCATCTGCATCCCTGTGGTCGTCAAACTCCTGTGGAAATCAGACAGTAGGGGGCAGTGAGACGCATTTCACAACCACCTCACACATTAGACCCCCAAGAGAGTGTCAATACTCACCACAAAGCCAAACCCGTTTTTCAGGTTAATCTCTCTGATTCGTCCGTATCCTTTGAAGAACTTCTCCACATCTCTTTCCCGAGCATGAGGGCTCAGACGGCCGATGAACACGCGACATCCACTCATGTTGATAAAAATATTCAAGGAAATCTAGGAATAGAGGGTGAAAGGACTGTTAATCAACAGTCTGGCAACGTGTACTTTACACTGCAGGAAACAGCATTTGTGCGCCGCCCTGCTGGTCACAAGCGGCATAAACACTAGATAATCATTTATAAAGTCCACGTTTCAGCATTAATAAACACCCAAAAGCACGACAACCGATTCGTAAAACGAGAAGGTTTTCTGTAACACTAGGTCTTTCAACTAATATAAAACAAAAACTCACATCTAAAACGATTTATCTAACGTTTCTATTTGTTCTTCTGAATTTATACCAATAAGTACAATATGCACCCACTAGAGTACAAAAATGATCAGAGCAGCTATAACTTACTAATACTAATTAAACGTTTATCAATTCTAAAAGATTAGAATAAACCACGACTAATATGGCGAACACGGATCAGGCGTGCAGCCGAGGCCCAGTCAGCATGCGCAGATAGATTTACTCGATGTTAAACCGTAAAAACGGACAAAATACCGTTGAAACGAATTATATTTGCATTTAATTAAACTCAAACAAAAAGATTAGCTAGCAATGCATCTAAAACAAAAAGTATTTTTAAGAATTCGACTTTGTCCTCTCACCTCTGCTTGCAGGACAAAATGGCGTTGGTCTCGAGACTGAGGACCGCGGCCGCGCGCGGAAGTATTTATATGCGTGTTCACGCGCGGGGGGAGGGTAATGGGAGGAGAGTCTCGTGCATGCGTACGTAAACCATAGACTGTAAAGACGTAAACACATTGAAAATTGGTCATTTCACGACGTCTTCGTATATATACCAGTCATATCTTTTAATCAAAAGTCCTGGGAGATATTTATTTGCTAGACTTTATACTTTTAGCATTTTAACTCGATTAACACAGTTGGAGCCGGATTGATCCAGTCTGGAAGTTTCCATGACCTGATTATCTTTAGGCTTCTGCTGAACATATCAAGTCACATGAGAACAATGACTCTCAGGTGTGAATTAATTTAATTAATGTTTAAAAATATTCAGAAATGTCAATGCCCCTTCTCCACCCCGTGACAGGAATAACATTCAGGGAAAAGCCTTTTAGTTTCTTTATTCTCTATATTCATCAGTAAATATCTGAAATTGTCCATCACATCAAAACAAGAAGTACTAATTGAGGCTAGAAATGGCATCAGTGGGGAATGCCTACAAAATGGGTCTTTGCTGTAGTAAAAGATCTCAGTTGTGGTCTCGGACTAAATTAAACAAAAATAGCATCATAAGAATTAGGCTCTACAGGTTGATAAGATCTTTGACAAAATAACAGTAAACAGAATCATATTTCAAATATAAAATTCTATTTTATAAATACTTCACCAAAAACATATTTCCCATAGATTTGACTCATGGGTGGTGTTTCCACCTACAATGCCATGCCATCCTGAGCGACAAAGGTGGGCTTCTAGAGATTTGCAAAGAGAAGAGGCAAAATGGCACAGAAAGATCAAAATAATACTGAGAGATGTATCATTTACTCTGATATGGACCATAGTCAAGGAATACACCTTTTTTAATATTTCATAAATAAACACATTTTAATGTTCTTAACTGTAACTGTCGATCTTTCAGCTGACGAAACACTGAAAATTAGCTTTTCTAACAAAATTTGTGGTAAGACATGTATTAAGAAAATTGCTATAGGACCATAAGTCAATCAACCTATTGACCGAACTGTGCATCTGTTTTTAGAGCTTAATTTTCATTTGTGAAAAATTAGATATGGCATCTACATTTACTAAGGTCTATTCCAGAGCCTGAAAATACCCTACAACCTTTAGTTGTTACCTTCATTTACTGTTGAGGTTGGAATACACTTCACTACTTTTAAAATCTGAAGAGATTTTAAAACGCTAGGCATCATACACTTGCTGATGTTGTAAAAGGTTACAAAGGAAAACTGGCCATTCTAAATGACTGAAGATCACACACTACCAGACTTTCAAGTCTTTCAAAACACAACAAAGTCACGCAGAAACATGTTTGATATCTTCCGACTGGATGGACTCAGTCTGAAGCTAAAAAACTGGAGTCTGTGCCCATCACACACGTGATTTTAGAGAAATCTGCAGCCTGGCTTTGACTTTTGGCAACTGGTGTCGACTCAGGAAAACAATCCGTGCAAAAGTCATGTAGTGAGGTGTGGATGACTCATTTTAACATCAACATCACTCTTTTCAGTCTGCACTTTTAAAAGCCAGAAAGCACAATAACTTAAGTCAAGAGAAATGACAATTAACACCTTTGCAACACACATTCCCTATCTTTCTTAATCACTCGCATTCAGCCACAACACTGTTGTACAGTAGGCCTACTGATACCAGACCTGATGTGCAGACCCCACCCACACGTTGCCACCCCCCCACCCCCCAACATCACCCTCACAAATGCCCCCTTTGTGTCCTCAACGACAGAAAAACGGGGCTTTTGTTTCAGTTGAGTCCAGCATATCAATGGCTTACAGTTATAAGGCTGCAATTTCCAACTGCTGTCAGTGTGTGAGACACGTGATGACATCGGCCCTTTTATTGTAAATTCATTGAAAACCTTTAACTTAAATATAAAACAAATACAGCTAAAGATATCGAAATAAAATAAATGTAAACCAAAGATGGCATTAGTTTGACATCATATCATCAAATTAAAGCAGATTTATATTACTAAAGTCACTGAGGAAAAAAGTAAGGTTAGGAATGTAAATTCCTCTGCAGATGACACACTGTTTTATTCTATCACAAAATAGAAAAGAATTAAATACACAGCAAACTCGGCTAAATCTAGAGAACACCCAGATGAGGTTAAAAGTCAAAGGGACAAACAGAAATGAATTGACTACTGAAAGTTCAGTATTTTTGAGGGGCCTGTAGTGCTGTCACACACCAGCAGGGGCAGTCCATCATGTTCACCCATCATTCATAATGTCCTACTTATAAGAGAGAGAACACTAAATGGCAAACACTGTTTTGATTTCCCTAAAATCTCAGTAGAAAATCAAACAATTCTAAAACTTTAAGAGAACCATTGCAAGGTTTTTAAATCCCTGTAGGCTCTACAGAAAAAACATGAGTGATTTCCCCTTTCAGAGACGCCATGAGGTCTGGTGTTCATCCAGCCCAGCAGGAGGCGCTGTAGCAGCAGGATCAGAGGTTGGAGTGTATGTGTGTTCAAATCACATATGTGAGATCACACACGGGTGTGTCTGCAGCTGTGTGAGGTTCCAGCGGCTGCCTCTGGGGCAGATGAGGGCTCATCGTCGCTGGAATCGTGTGTGTTCTCCTTCCGAAGGCCCATGCAGATATGGCTCTGGAGCGCGGCAGGCGTGAGCCACTCTTTAGGCAGACAACTCTGCAGAAATGGTATACAGGAGCTGAAATATGCCAATCGATTCACCCAGCGTGGGATCTCCTTCCCACACAGCAACTATAGAGAGAGAGAGGGAGAGAGAGAGAGAAAGAGAGAGAGAGAAATAATAAAATGTGAGAGTGTAGAAAAAAGTGTAGAAAAATTACAAGCATATATGTCATCATCAGTCAGTGAGGTTGTATATGGCCTATAGTCCGATCATTTATAAAAGAAAGACAGAAAAAGTCATTAGGAGAGTAAACTGACTTCAGACAGCGAGGATGAAAAATGGTTGCAGTTTTTGTGCATCAGGTGGTAGGCGTTCCCCTTGAACTCCTTTCCCAGCTCCTCCATTATTTTATCAATGTCCTCCTCTGCAAAGTCTGTTGTACCCAGAGCTATAGCCTCTCTGTAGAGAAAACAGGACTTGTGATATGGTTTTTATGGCTCATATGTGTGTGTGTGTATGTGGTTGTGTAAAACTCACTTGAATTTGAAAGTCTCCCCCAGTTCTGAGGCATTTCCAGGGCTGATCTCAAAAATGCCGCTGAAGGGATATGGATGGCCGCCATATGCAAACTCTAATGGAAACAAAACAGCAAATAATAATGTAGGTTGTGAAAAAAAATTTGACTGTCACTTTAGAAGGAATTTTACAAGAACAGTATACTTCACTTTAAATCCAGGCTGTCTTGAACATTGGGAGAACCAATGTACTTTGTACAGTAATCAATCTAAACTATTAGCAAATAATATCTTTATTTTAAAACATGCACAAATTCACTCTTAGTTGTATGCCTAATATGTCAAAAACAAATATTTCTTGTCTCATCACATCCAGTTACGTAAATGATTATTTTCATTTCAAAACAGTGAAATCTGACATAAAGTGGAGTGGTTTACTTTCCTGGATATTCCTTTTTGTCGTTTAAAATTTCTATCATAAATATTAAATGTTTAGCAACTTACATCCTACCTTGCATTCTTTCACCATTAGAAATGTAAGTGTCATGCTGGAATTCATATGTGGTATCTGTGAACAGTACCTTCTCTGATTTGATTAACCATCTCAATCATTTTGACATTGACGAGCGCAGTTAAACCGCAGAGGCAACCAGCCTAAAAATTTAACTTTTTTCTCATCCTAACAACAAACAGAGCAGCATCAAGAATATCAAATATTGGTGGGAACAAATTTGGCCATTTTGTCCCCCTCAATGTTTATGGTGGTTAAGGCCCTGCATTAATATCGGCAAGAAATCAAAATTGACGATTCTTGCTTTTTTGTTTTTTATTTATCAATGCACATCATCTATTCAATCAATTCCCGGTTAACAAAATCAAGTCAAATGTTTTTCTTGTTCGAGAAGCCGTTTGACTTGGATATACATCACATAAACATCATACATCTATTGCAATCATCTTTTTCCCCTATTCTGACATATATCTGTGTATTAATGAGAGGCTAGAGTAAAGATCCCACAAATCATGGCTCACTCCTCAAGGCTGCCTATGTCTGCTCTGTATCAATGCTGCTGCTTGCTGCTGAGTGTGAAAGAGTTTTTTTAAAAAGGAAACCGTGAAAGAAGACAGCATATTCTCTGTCACTTTATGACTTGGATCACTAATTGGCAACAGTTTCTTTTTTTCTGTTGTGTTCCATCATTGAAATATCTTTAATGTCCCCAAGGGGCAATTTGGTTAATGAATCATTCACTACAGACACAGACACAGTCCACTGCCACATGTAGGTCATGTCAAGTCATTTGCAAACCTTACACACTGCGAAGTGCGAGTGATTAAGAAAGATAGGGAATGTGTGTTGCAGGCCTTTAAATGCTGACAAGGATCAGATCACAGTGATTGCATCGGTGACCGCTGAATGAACAAAAACATGTACAATAACAAGGAAGATTAGTGTATGTGTATATATCACATTACTTAAAGGAACACTCCACCGTTTTTTGAAATAGGGCTTATTCACCTTCTTTCCTACATTTAGATAGGTGGGCAAATGCATTTTTGTCTCAGTGCATGCATTGTTTTAGTTTGACAGGGTCGGCGCTAGCTTAGCTTAGCATAATGAATGGAATCCTTTGTTGCCAGCTAGCATGTCCTGAGTAAAAGTGATATAAAAAATAGAAAAAACTCACCTAATTACTTCTTGTGGCCTGCGTATTCACAATGAGTACAAATAGCGATGCAGATTAACACTAGGCGATTTCCTAGGCAGATATTGACTTATATATTAAGGACTATATTAGGGGGAAGCACAGGCGAAGCACTGCTACTTGGGCGTGATATCTCTGCGCCCAAGTAGCAGTGCTTCGCCTGTGCTTCCCCCTAATATAGTCCCAAGTCAATATCTGCATAGGAAATCGCCTAGTGTTAATCTGCATCACTATTTGTACCTGTTGTGAATACGCAGGCCACAAGAAGTAATTAGGTGGGTTTTTTTTTTATATATTACTTTTACTCAGGACATGCTAGCTGGCAACAAAGGATTCCATTCATTGTGCTAAGCTAAGCTAGCGCCGACCCTGTCAAACTAAAACAATGCATGCACTGAGACAAAAATGCATTTGCCCACCTATCTAAATGTAGGAAAGAAGGTGAATAAGCCCTATTTCAAAAAACGGTGGAGTGTTCCTTTAAAGGAACACGCGACTTTTTGGGACTTTAGCTTATTCACCGTATCCCCCAGAGTTAGATAAGTCCATACATACCCTTTTCATCTCCGTGCGTGCCGTTACTCTGTCTGATGCACCCACCGCTAGCCTAGCTTAGCACAAAGACTGGAGGTAAACGGCTCCAGCTAGCATACTGCTTAACATTTTCCTATTTACATGTTGTGATTTGTATAGGCTAAGCTAAGTGCTATCAAAGTGTCGCCGCGCGCCAGAGCGATTGAGTGCATGCACTGAGACGAAAGAGGCATGTATCAACTCGTCTTAGTTAAGGGAATAACATAGTTTAATATGAAAAAATGGTGGAGTGTTCCGCCACTCCAATTACTACTACTTAAATAAAAAATAAAAAAACTGAAATGATGAATGATATTCAGTTGCTCATTCAGTTCTAAATTATCTTCACCCTCACGTCATAGTATTTTTTATTTGACACTCTAAATATATCAGTAATGGAAACTGTCCATTACCATGTCCACTAATTAGTCCCAGTAGCTGAAACAACCCTTTCCACTGTGTGTAATGAAGTTCTTTACAAATGGGACTGAGGTTCCAGTATAGGTCTAGAGTTTGATGCAATAAAAGAAAAATATTAAATCATTGAATAAGCTTAATATGTCACTCTACCTCTGCCGTAGATCTCTATTCCTGAGTGGAAGACTCCAATACCCAGAGTGGAGGTGTATTCATTTATCCAGTACTAAGAGAGCAAGAGGGAGAACGACATCATCATACAATCATGTTTTAATTAACTGTAAATGTATTTGTTTCTCTATGTCTGGATCTATCTACCTATCTATATTCTGCATCCTGTTAGCTATATACAAGGCATTCAAATCAATGAATGGTGCAAAGCCCTGACACACACACTCTATGCACACACACACACACACACACACACACACAATAAGCTGGGGAAGCTTAAGAGAAAACATATATGTGTGAGGCCAAAAAGGTGCACCAGCTGCCCTTCATGAATAATAGAACATGCAGAACATGATTTAATGTACACAGAGACTAGTCTATCCCACCCCAGTGTTTTATATGGTGTGTGTATTCCAGGTTCCAGGGGAATGCATGAATTAACTTATAATACATACTTTGAATGTCATGTCATTCGATTTGGATATAGTATTTAGATAGCATCTTATTAAATGTAAAATAAACTAATAAGTCCACGTGTACCCATTAGTCACTTTCTTGATGTTAAAATGTCTGTCTTGTAGTTTTATGACATAATATTGCATAAAATAAACAGCATTTTAATGACAAGAAGTGTTACTTCCTAAATAAACATTTGGATTGCCACAATCTATGGTCACAATCACTGTTATATCTAGTGCGAGTGTTTAGATTGTGATGGGGTTACAGCGCCTCCTCGAGCAAGGGAGTAAAAACACACGCGCTGTCATCTATACCGCTGTCAAAGATGCTTCACACTCACAGTAGGTTTGAAAACGTGCTTTCAAAATGAAACCTCTGTGTTAGCGGCCCAGATTCTTCATCACTACACTATCACCACCATTCCTAAAGTCTTTGTATTGTTATTTAATAAAATGCAAAATTAGAGCCCAAAAGGAACGAGGTTTATGATAAACAGTGTAAAGGATGAAATAATGAAATGGTTAAAGTTCTTACCATGTCATACACATTAAGAATAACGGGCTCATTTGCCATCCTGAGAGAGAAGCGCGCGGTCCCTTAAAATAACGGGCGTTTATTGCTCTCGAGCCCCTCGCGCACCCGGGATTCGCATCCAAAGAAGATAAAAACACAGCAAAGTCGCTACTGCAACATCCAAAAGACCAAAACACTACATAAACGACCCACTCTTTTCATTTTATCCATCAGAGAGTCATTCTGTGAGATGTTTCGCTGGGCTCGTGGGCCTAGTCGCGTTACTAACCGAGAAACAGCGGCTGCAGAGGTAGGCACGGGCGAGGAAAGGCAACAGGGCATCAGTTTCCATCAATGGTGAATCTAGCCAGAGAAAACAGGCACTTGTGGCCTCAGAGTGCGCAGCGCGCGGACAGTCTCCGGTAAGCGCGAGGGGAATAGAGCACAGGCACCGAATAAGACCTATTTCACCGGTTTTCAATGGTAGACACTAACCCAAAAAAGTCCTGAAAGGGCGCAGATGATATGTGATGCACAACGACTGGCTGTCAGCCAAATCAGGAGTTTGAATTCCCGTTAAGATGACCAATATTCCATATAGAATGTTGCTGTAAAGAAGCGCGCGCTCGCGCGTGTTTCGATTGCACGGGTTTTGCCGCTTGTCTGAGCGCTGGGGTCGCAGATGTGATGTCGAAGGGAGCTTGGTGCAGTTCCGACCCCAACAGCCATCAGCGCCGCAGTCCCGGGGTTTGTCCTCATGGAGGCCGCGCTGAGCAGCACGGACGCGGTGTGAAAATTCCTAAACACGGTTCATTCTATTGATGGTGACATCACTCTAGCCGGGTCGCGAGCGTGAGGAATCTAGTGTGCACTAGAACCAGCGGAGCGTGCGCTTATTACATCATCATCATCACGATCAATACGCAGCGCGTTCATCACCCCCCTCCTCCATCCGCGCAGAGCGTTATATCGGGGCGGGGGCGATGCGTATTATTCCGATCTCCAAATAACAGTGTTATGTTAAAATGGCATCTGAAGAATATGTTAACAGACATAAACTACAAACTGTACAAAAAATAAATAATAATTTTAAAGGAAATCAACGAAAATGCTGAATGCAACCTGATCGTTGGTTAACTGTAACATAAGGTATTATATAAAACGAAAAAAATAAAAAATATTAAATTATATTTTAAAATACAATACATGTGATTTTACTGCAAAAGAAGTAACTTTTTACTTGTAAAAATTCTGCATGGCCTTATAATTTACTAAAAAATTAATATGTATCAAGGCAATCCATATCGATTACAGTGAAATATTGTTACAAATATGTTTTTGTAGTAAAGAAAAGTATAGAACCACCTTATATTTTATGGATGAAGTTCTACATTTGTTTAGGACTGAGGTTATTTTTGCTTGCAGTTACATTGTGTTTCATGCATTGTTTACAGTGAATTTGACACTTTTTTGACAGTGCATTATTACAGGAGCTCATCTAAGCTGGTGCATAGCTCTCAGAGGGTTTATTTGTGACAGAGAGGGGGAGAGGGAGATGGCTTTAATGCTTACTGTATAACCCATAACATGGTGAGGCTGTCCGTTTTCATAGGTTTAGTATTTGATTGATGGTGTTTGAGCAAAATTGCACTGTTAAGTCTTATCTAGTACATAAGTGCATGAAGGAAAATGTGTTAGACATGTTTTAGCCATGCTGCTGTCATTTAAAAAATGAAACAGTATTACAGAACAGAGAGGTGTATTTTTAGGTATGTCATTTAGAATACTGATTATTCAATATTCTAAATACATTAGAAGTAAATGTAAATAAGCCAAATCTTTAACCATGATGCAACCGCTCTTTCTGCTTTAGCCATAATGTAATAAGACTCCAGCAGAGGAAGCACTGCATTATCACTCTCTTTTGTTTCTCTCTCCTACTTTAAGTGCACTCAATCACTGCTGCCTTTGAGTGTATTGATTTCTGATGAGGAGGACTACTACACACACAGACACAAACATGCACATACCACTAGTCATTTGTCAAAGGCATGTGCTTCTGTTCTCAGACAAAGAGACAGCAGCAGACAGCCCATCCACTCACACATACAGCATGTTATCGTGAGTCATATCAATGGGATACAGATGCAGAGCAGTTCTCTGCATTTCATCCATCCCTCACACAATTGAACCCACTTGTCACAGTATCAAAATATTTTGTATCTGCTGTCCAGAGTCATGGTTATGGCACTAGGACAAGGGATTAAAATATTTTGACAGCAATATTTTTACTATATCACACACACACTATGTATATATAAGATCTGTAGCCTACTGTATTAGTGAAAGTGAAAAATAATCCAGTTAGAACACCTGCTCTGACCAATGATATAGCTGAGCTTTATGACGACAGTAAAATCTTATTATATTTATTTATTCATATCTAACTCAAATTTAAAATTATTATTTGTAAAGCTATAATTCTTATAAAATTTTCATCTTAAAAGGGTTAGTTCACCCAAAAATTAAAATTCTGTCATTAATTACTCCTTCATATACCTTCATGTTGTTTAAAACCCTTTCATTCATATTCGGATGTCCCTCCATTGACAGTCGGATATTAATATTTTTACAGATTACTATTTTGTAAATAAAGTGGTAAATTCATTGGGTTATTATTATTTTATTTTATTTTTGCAAACAAAGCACTTCATAAAACAGTCCCTTCATAAAACTTAGGCTTAAAAGTTAAAACTGATGTCTTTACTACCTTTGGTGGGTGAAGGTGGTAGTTGCGTAGACTGTCATTGAAGGGACAGAAAGCTCTGATCATTAAAAAAGATCTTCATTTGTGTTCCGAAGATGAACGAAAGTCTTACGGGTTTGAAACGACATGAGGGTGAGTAATTAATGACAGAATTTTCATTTTTGGGTGAACTATCCCTTTAAGAAATCAGAATTCCTGTGAAATCCTGAAGGGGGCTGTGAGGACACTTATGGAGCTTCTTCTGTATGCGTATTTTGGGATATTACATAAAAACGCTGGATGGAAACGCCAAGATGCGCATTCATTCTAAAAATGCGCAATTAATTTTATACGAAAAGACGACATACGCATAAACTACGATGGAAACTCCTTTACCAAATAAATCACGTGACTTTGCATCAACAGTGGATGTGATTGGATGACCGGACTAACCAACAGACGAATTTCATTCCCTACACCTAAAATGTGTGACGATTTTGTAAACACATGGGATGGAAACACTGCTTTATTCCAATTTTGCCTTAAATTCGCAACGGTAGATGGAAACATAAGTGTGAAGCGTGTTTTTCGTCAATTACATGTGATTGAAGAAGGTCAACTTGTCCCTCCGCAAAAATGTACAACAAAAACAGACTATTTCAGACCTTACGTCCATCCTCAGTAATAAAACTTTACCATACGGTTCGTCTTGTTAACATTAATGCATTTGGTATCATATGATTTTTTTTAACGGTAAGCTATTTTTTTTTAAAGAACACATTAATCTAGGTCAATGTTAATTTATAAACACTTGTAAATTCATTTTCATTCATAATACATTAATTCTAATTTCTGCATCTTAAAACGTAAAAATGCACTTGCATATGTAGATTTCAGTGTCAATACAAATCAATGATTTCGCCGTTTTAATAAAAAAATTTTTACAAATACTGAGAAGCAAAAAGTAAATAGTCTTTTCAAACAAATGATTTATTCAATGCTTGATGCATGTGAATCTAACATTATTTAAACTGAAATGTGAATGAGAACTTCATACATTGCCTTTACATGTGGTTGTTTTATCCACACAGATCTGCAGAAGATCCGCCATGACAACACAAATACATCTGTCAGTTACAGGACAGATATTACAGTCAGAAGCAGCACGAGCTGCCGCCCATAAAACTGCAGACAGGGAGCAGCGCTGAGACCAGCAGCTCAACTTGGCAAGGCACGAGTTGAGGTGAAGAAAAAAAATTAGTGTACAAGAGGATTCCAGAAACACAAGCCATATACAACATCAACAATACATCTTTTTCATTCTGATTGTGAATTCTAACAAGTTCCACCTTTAGGTTTTGTTTCCCCTGTGGGAAGAAGAGCAAATACAAGGCCAAGCACTGATGGCAAATAAACAAACTGAACGGCTTCACTTCCCACACTATTGCAGCCACTGAAATTCATCCTGCATGTTCCAACATGGATGAGTGAGAAATTAAAGTATTTAAAAAATAAAAGAAAAATCTCAACCCACATCATGCACGCTTTCAAACATACTCTTGCACAAGCAGGTACAAGAGAATACCTCAATTAATCTAATGGTACAACCTCAGGCTCATTCAAGCACTCTCTGGAGGTGCAAGACGGTCTGTCTTCTGCCCAGAAACACAGCTCCACCTCGGCCTCGGTCTCCTGCCTGCGGCCCCTCTGTCTAGTTCGGATTACAGAGATTTCTGCAGCTGTTGATCCAAACACTGTGCTCATCATCCCTGTTCCCTTATTCCACCACGCGATGTCATCAGGCATGCTGGATATTCTGGTTAAACGCCAATGATTATCACCAAATTAATTGTGAAAATAATTTACAGCTACACGCGTGTCATCATAACATGGCATAAACGATTAAAGAAAATTTGCACATTCTGCTTCCATTAACTGGGTTTCCATTTTCACTCCCTGGTTATGTTTGGACGAGTTCAAAAAAAAAAAAAAAAAAATTTAGTCTATAAAATGTGATTGGTTAAAACGGGCCTCTGGGCCCCCGGTGGTTCAGCTGAAAGCGTTTGTAAGCGATGAAACCTGCTGTCACTACTGCCAGGGTGACTACAGCATACAATGTCCATGTACCGAAAGCAGATGAAGATTCTCCATCGGCACGAGAGCTTGTGGGGCCGTTCTGCAGAATAGGCTGTAGACATATACAAACACATGTAAGTGAAGCTGATTGATTGACAGTTCCCAGAGATGTTATCTACATCACAGATGCGATGGCCAGCAGAACTTACTCGCTGCTGTATGCGAAGATGCACATCCTCCCCTGCAGACCGAAACAGCTCCACTGCTGCACCATGAGACAGATTGTCCAACCTCTGGCCATTTATCTACACGAAACAATCATGTACTCATCATTTATTTTGAAATAAGAGCATATATGAAAATGCAACTTTCATATCAGTGGAATAAATATCATTTTAAAATATATTCATTTTATAAATTAAAATAATATTTCACAATGTTACAGTTTTTCTTTTAACAAATGAGTGCAGCCTTGGTGAGCATAAGAGACCTTTTTTAAATCTTACTGACTCCAAACGTTTATGTAAAGTTAGATTTTATAGTTTATACTTAAAGGAACACTCCACCGTTTTTTGAAATAGGGCTTATTCACCGTCTTTCCTACATTTAGATAGGTGGGCAAACGCATTTTTGTCTCAGTGCATGCATTGTTTTAGTTTGGCAGCGCCGCCGCTAGCTTAGCTTAGCATAATGAATGGAATCCTTTGTTGCCAGCTAGCATGTCATGAGTAAAAGTGATTAAAAAAAAACTAATAAAAAAAACTAATTACTTCTTGTGGCCTGCGTATTTAAAACGAGTACAAATAGCAATGCAGATTAAGACTAGGCAATTTCCTAGGCAGATATTGACATGGGACTATATTGGGAGGAGGAGCTGCGTGCTTTGGAAATAGAACGACAGGAGGAGGAGGTTGCGATCGCTCAACAGCCTGAGGACGTGAGGATGAGAGCCAACATGAACTGGTGGTGTGAATGTGGGGGAATATGCCAACCTATGCCGACTGAAATAGAGTGTCTGTGCTGTGGCGAGTGGGACAAGGTACTGCCATCGATGACCAGGCTCAACGTGGGGGGATTTCAGGTGTTGCTTGATATCTCTGCGCCCAAGTAGCAGTGCTTTGCCTGTGCTTCACCCCAATATAGTCCCAAGTCAATATCTGCCTAGGAAATCGCCTAGTCTTAATCTGCATTGCTATTTGTACTCGTTGTGAATATGCAGGCCACAAGTAGTAATTCGTTTTTTTTTTTTTTTTTTAATGTTTTGATCACTTTTACTCACGACATGCTAGCTGGCAACAAAGGATTCCATTCATTATGCTAAGCTAAGCTAGCGGCGGCGCTGCCAAACTAAAACAATGCATGCACTGAGACAAAAATGCGTTCCACTTCTGCTCTGGTGAAGTGGCAGTTTTGATTCACAGTTAAGTACACAGATATTTAAGAATTAAACATGAGTAAAGTATAATTTGTTGAGTTTGTACAGTAAATTACAGTGGTTTTACCGCAATAACTTTATCTCCCTCCTGCAGACGTCCGTCCAGCGCGGCTGCTCCGTTTTCTTTGATTTTTGCCACATAGATTCCGCTGTCATTCATTATATACTGCTGGTCCACTCCACCGACTATATTAAACCCCAGACCTGACAGAGACGGAGAGGATGTTACACACAGCACCAGGTTGGACTACTTACATGATAAAACTATGGTCAGAAGGCCTTAATGTGATTTCTGAAGAAGCAGACATGGTGTACAAACAGACATGATCTAAGCCAGGCATCACTTCTTATGATACAGTGGTATCATTCTTAATTCACACAAACACACACACGGAAAACATCACTGTGAAATGCAGTCCTCGCTATCAGAAACATTTATGCTAATGTATAATGTAAGAAATGTTAATCAAAACACTTAAAATTGGTGATTGAAATTATGCAGTAGGCAAAAAAAAGTTTTAAAAAGTTCCTCTTCTTTGCTCTTTTATGTATTTTAGTTAAGAGGTTGATCCAACTCAAATTTAAAATCACAACGAAATGAAAAATGCAACATCTTTTCCTCTGAATTGTGACGTACATCCGAGTGAAACCAGTAGTGCTGTAGCGGTGCGTCGATGACGTCGACGCGTCGACGTCAAAATTACGTCGACGTCATATTTTTTGCGTCGACGCTTCTTTATTTATTTATTTATTTATTTATTTTATTTTTTTGTACCATTCCCGGAGGTACAGCTCGCCACACACACACCGCCCGCCGTGTTATTCTGTCATGTTTTCTCCCTTTCTTTCCAAACCGCGACAAACGCCTGTCTCCTTTCTCTGCAGAATGTGATAAATCCGCTCAACCAATCACAGCGCACCATTCCACGCATTGTAAACAGTAACGGTGGCGCTTTGAATACACCCGGCATCCTAGTTTTCCTTATCTACTTTGCACTTTTTGATCAACAAACAAACAAAAAAATGAATACATTTGACGGCATTGATGGACCTGTGGTGGATTCTGCCGTAGGGAAGAAACGTAAGCCATCGAAATCTAATCATTTACGTGAGGAGATTAACAAGATGAGGCACGCGGGAGGAAGAGAAATGCCGACTGTTGCTTGTTCTCACACTGCGTCAAACTTCTGTCGAATGCTGACACGTGAACCCCAGGGGATCTTTTAAAAAAATTCTTGTACTCAGTCAACGAAAACCGAGCAGGACCAAGCCATTTTACAGCTGATCGCCGTCAAAAAATTTCAGAAGGTATTTCTTAGCGATGGCTGATTGAATGTAGCCTATGTTTAGTCCAGTACGTGCTAAATATAAGATTAGTATTGACCGAGTTCAGAGGCTGTCATGTGGATCAACTTACTTTGTTGTGTATTTTCAACAGTTTCAATATGAAAAATAACTTTTATATTGATTCAATGGATTAATTGCATTTAAAATAAAAAACGTGTCATGAATTTATTGCATTTTTGGGAAAAAAATAATCTGTTTTTATAATAAATCTTTGAAAATCAAAATCTGGATTTGAATTATTTATGTTATTATAACCTAAAGATGCTATGTGAAAGTTTGAAACAGAAAATAGTGGTTTTAATCTTGCCACTTTCTTGGTAAATAAAATCAATTTTTTACTCAAATTAATCAAAATGGATTTATCACGTTTATACTATATTATTCAGAAGTAAACATTGTAGCTGACAGTGTGTTTGTCAGAATGTTTATTTTTTAAACCACAACCTTCTAAGTGCTTCTTTTACTGATATATTTAACAATATCTTTTGCATTTCTCATCCAAACAACGTCAAACTTGGCACTGCACTTACTCGTGCCCAGACAGCTGTCGAGTTTGAAATCCATCGGAGTAACGGTTCGAGAGATATGCGAATAACAGACAGGATAATTAATTCAAATTAGTCGTTAGATTAGTCGACTAATCGATAAAATAATCGCCCGACTAATCGTTTAATAAATAATCGTTTACCCCAGCCCTAGAAACCAGATTATCAAAAAACAAAATGTAGAGTGGGGACTTGTGTCTATAAATTAGTAGTTGATTGAATTTTGAAATGTGGGTATCACTCAATGATTGGAGAAGTCCGGCATACGTCACCAGAGAGAAATCGTGACGTACGTCGGAAGATATGCAATTTTGATTAAACATTACAAGGGGAAAAAAAGGTGGGGGAAAATGAATAAAAATACAAGGATGATTCATTCAATACGACCTATAACATGCATTTAGGTAGATAAAGTGATTTTTCAAATTTTAAATGCATTTGATTTATTTACGCAATTTATTCAAAATTTAATTTATTTAACTGAATATGTACGGCAAGACAACAGAGTCTGAAACTAAAAAGGAAAGGTCTTCTTTCTAGAAACTAAAAAGGTGGTCAAAATGTAGGATAGCGATACATCACTGCACACTGGTGGACAGTTTTGCACCTGGTATTGTTTTATTGTAAAATCATGTTAAATAATATTATATCAGATCCAGTCCAGGGGTCTAAGTCTAATTTAATTTATGCGGGATTAAGAACATTTTCTTTCCAATATTGACAAATGAATTGTAGGGTGGGCCTGGTATCAGTTGAACAGACTGACTTGATCTGCAGTGTTGATGACGTATGAAGATTCTATTATTGTTTTCAAGTCATACCCTTTAATCAAAGTCAAAGTCCAGACCTATCAGAGCAGTCCAGTCCATAACCTCACAAAGGTCACACACACCAACGCATTATATAACAGTTTAATCAAAGTCAACAAGCAGCGTAGACTGTCAGCTCTCAGAACCTGCACAGATCCAGACCCACAACTCCTGAAAGACTTCAATATCAGGCAAACATAGTGTGCATGAATCTGCCAGAAATGTGTCTGTATATGTCGGTCGATTTCGCTGATAGTGTAACGTTATTGTGCTGGTTCTGAACTTTCGCTTTCATAACACAAACGTCTCTAAATAAACCTCGATCTACTCGTCTGCAAGAACCCACTCGTGTCCGGATTATCTATTCGGGTTTACGGCGCCTGTTAAATCAGGACTTATTGTTGAAGCGGGCCGAACCAGCAGCAGAACCGAACCGCTGGACCGAGCTCTGTTTCAACAGCTCCAACAGTGCAGGAGAAGTCGAAGAGAGAGCCAAACTTACCAGCCGGGCCTCTTTTCAGTGTAATATCTGTAACGCCCGCCGCGCTGTGTGCGGATCCGTTCATGATGTCGGAAAAAGTTCTACTTTTTATTCCCGAAACAGCTAAAAAGCCTCCTAAAGCGTGCGGAACTCCGCCTGCTTCCTCTCTAATGCTGCCGGGACACGAGCGCACCCGTCACTGCCCCCTAGAGGACACCACCTGAACACTTTCAAAGCGCACTGCAGTGACGGGACGCCTGACTCATCTTCGGGAGTCGGTTCTTGCAACAGTTCGCCATATTGCATCACGTATATGTAAAAAGAAATCTGTGTAGTATATGCTCTAAAACTATTGATGTTATTGCTTTTTTTCGATTAGATGTTTATTGTAATTTTATTAAATAGCACATTCAACAACAAAATAATTCATTTGCATCTCTTGGCTGAAAAAATAATAATACTTGTTTTAAACTGTTATAGACTCAAGTCGTGCATATTTTCAGTATGTTTTATTTGTAAGATTTGTGCTTGTTTTTCCACACCAGTCAAATGTCCATACAATCAGCGCAGTCGACTTGTTTGAAAGAGACAGTTCTCTGTTCAGTGAATCGGTGACCGGTTGACCACTCGTACCGTGATTTGTGAACAAATCTTTTAGACATTATGGCTGCATCCGAAATCACATACTTCCCTACTATATAGCAGGCAAAAACAGTATGTGACTAAAACTATATAGTAGGCGAAAAACAGAATGTGACTAAAACTATATAGTAGGCGAAAAACAGAATGTGACTAAAGAAGTATGTCTCTGGCTGTGTCCAAATCGCATACTTACCTACTATACAGTAGGTGAAAAACAGTATGTAACTAAAACTATAAAGTAGGTGAAAAACAGTATGTGACTAAAGAAGTAGGCCTATGTCTATGGCTGCTTACAAAATCGCATACTTCCCTACTATATAGTAGGCTAAAAACAGTATGTTACTAAAATATGTTTATTACTAGTCCAAATCGCATACTTACCTACTATATAGTAGGTGAAAAACAGTATGTGACTAAAGAAGTGTCTATGGCTGCGTCCAAATTGCATACTTACCTACTATATGGTAGGAGAAAAACAATATGTGACTAAAACTATAGTAGGCGAAAAGTATTTGACTAAAGTAGGCATTTGTCTATGGCTGCGTCCGAAATCACATACATCCCTACTATATAGTACTAGGCGAAAAACAGTATGTGACTAAAACTATATGGTAGGTAAAAAACAGTATGTGACTAAAACTATATAGTAGGTGAAAAACAGTATGTGACTAAAGAAGTATGTCTATGGCTGCATCCGAAATCGCATACTTACCTACTATATAGTAGGTCAAGCGTTGATGCCCCTTGTGAATGCAGCATGAGGCCATGGGAGAGGATTTATGAATGGCAGTGAAGTGACATAACTGACCCTGGTAGGTCACATGATAATGACAACATGGCGGATGTAGTGCGTCCAGATTACATTCCTACTACACACATTCATACTGCAGTAGTCAACATTTGAAGTAGATCAAAAAAGTTAATCAAAGTTGTCCTAAGACAAGAACGGGTATTGTTCAAAATTCATGTATAACTTTGATGAAAGGTTTTGATCCACTTTAAATGTTGACTACTGTATAGAACATACTTTTTTGGCAGTCGTGAAGTAATTACTTACTCAAAATAAGTACCTACTCAAGAGAGTATGCCATTTCGGACACAGCCTAGGTGTGTTTGACTTGAAGCGGCGCTGTGCAGACCGATCGGTGTATGACATCAAAGTACAGAGAGAGTGATTAGAGAGAAGGCGGCTTGCAGTAGGCCTACTTTGATGTCAAACACCGATCGGTCTGCGCAGCGCCGCTTCAAGTCAAACACACCTCTTGTTTTGTGAATCAGTTCAATTGAATCATTAAAAAGATTTGATTCAAAGAGAACGATTCATTCACCAATCAGACGCAACCGTATTGACAATCATCAGAAATCTCACGTAGCTTCACCAATGTGTGCAGAAATTGTGCCCTTATTCTTTGAAAAACATGTTATATAATATTTTTATTAATATTATATATTTTGATTTCATGTTGGGAGTTCCCAGAAATAGGAAAGAGCATCATGGAGTCTTGCACATACTATGTTCTGCTTAATATTAGTGTTAATATCAGTGTTTTTAAAAAATATTTTAACATGTAAAAAACACTGAGCATTGTTGTCAGATTGACACCAACATGTAATAAGACTGACCATTGTGATAGAAATATTTTATGTAATGGGTATTTTCAACATTAAATGTACAGAGAAATGCAGACTAAGGATGCTCAGGTCAAAGGCCACTATACTTAACCAAAAAGTGCTTAACACAGAAGAACTAACAGTCATATTATTAGCTTAGATCATTACAAACCAATCACCAGAACAAATCACAGTGAAGAAGACTTGAGTGACATTGATTTTTACTCAACTGTATGATTTAAATGTACATGTATCTTTCTATTCAGGAGCCTCTTGGTTGTTGTGGCCAGTGATCTCCCGGCTGAGAATAAAACTTCGTTAAATAAAACTTTGTAGATTCTACGCTCAAAAGACAACAAAAGAAACAGCTCAAGTGTGATTGAGGTAGTGATAGTAGCTTCTTGACGGGACAGCGTCACCTTACTTCAGGGAAGTATTGTATTGTCTTGTAAGTATTCAGGGAATTACCTCGAGATACTGTAGTTTTTATTTTTAACAACTGGAAGTTGTTTAAATTGTCTGTGGTGAAGAAGTCAGATTAAGTAGGTTGTATTCATATTAAGAATTTCCACGACACCATATAAGTAGACAATTGCAAATATTATTTACATGGTGTGTTCAGTAAACCAAAATATGGTAATCACTTTCTCTGTGTCCCAGTTATATTTTGAATCCAAAATAGTATGCATGCTTTCACGTCAACTTATTGCACAACATTGTGCTGGTTCACCTTTAACTTTTCAGTTGTACAAAAGTGGAAAGACGAAAGTCTATATAATGCTGATAATCCTGACATAAATTAAGAAGCTAAAACAGATGCAAATGACAAATGGGTCTATGGTATAAGACACAGTTTATCACATGACCTGACAGTGTGCCCCAATACTCACACTGTCACATTACTAAAATGATGTATGTTTCTATGCCCAGTGAAGTGCATACTTCTAGACCACAGCAAAACTTTGAAGTGTGTAAGTTTTATGTTAAAATACTTTCTCCAGTCTCAGATCAACATGCAGAATATAATATGACCAAGCACATTTCAATTGGGGTAATACAGCATTTATTCGGACATAATTACTTGCTTATCTCCTTTATCACAATGCTTTAATTATTATGGTTTTATTCAAAATAATAAACATTTTCCAACATTCATACCAAATAAAAGAATATTCAGCCATTTTGATCTGATGTAATTCAGCACAGTGTCACAGCTCTGGTCTGCAGTTTTCCTGAATTAAAGATCGATAACTATAAACATAGCGTCTGAAAGGCTGGGCAATACATGTTTGATTTTTTACAAAATTAGTCACGTTCCGGTATACATGCAAAAGGGTAACTAGCATAATGCATTCTGACGGGTCAGAGCCGTTACGGTGTGTTAGACACGCATCAGTGATATCAGTGTCCTGATGACCTCTCAGACGAGTCAGAACTTTCTCTACATCTGTATTTCAATTGTTTAGATCATGTGGCGATCATGTGTTTGACTAATCTGCAATGGAGAGACGTGTAACAGATATATCATTATTACTTTTATTAATTTCTGTTCGTCCCACTTTTTTGGAGATAAAGTACTTTCTAAAGACCAATGACTTAATGTGTCACCTCAACATTGTCAAATGGCTCCCTGTGTTTCAGATCATGCTGGGGGCTGCACTGAACAGAGCAAGGTCTCCCTCTATGTGCAGACGAGTGACATCCTCCATCCCGCCTGTTCTGTGCTCAAACTCCAGCAGATGAACCCCGTCCACAGCCACCTTAAACCCGTCTGTCTCCACCAGGATCTTCAGCTGCACACAAAAACACATTATGGCCATGAACACTGCATATAAGTCTGGTTGTCAATTCACCTTTTAGTGCTTAGTCCTGTTCTGTACACACACAGTTCAGTAACAAAAGTTCAACTTCTGAAAAATTCAGGTAGTGACAAACCACTTTTACACAATACTACGCAGTGTGAACAGAACGGAACTGAACAACCAGCTGTTAATGACACATCTTATGTGTGTGTGATATAGGGGTGTAACGGTTCTCAGTAAAAAATCGAACAGTACTGTTCACAGTTCGGCATACATTTGCACCGCGGTTCATCTTAAATCTGACGATGCATATGCATCTATAATATGGTTTGTTGGAAAAACAAAAGACACGCAAGACAGACAGATAGAGTTAAGCTTATGTATGTTTCTGTCGATGGATAGGCATTCTGGCTTCCCCTAAACTTTGTTATAAAATTCCCCTAAACATGACCAGTCATTTACACCGTCATCACCCGGGTGTTGATAGCGCGCGAGTGCAGGTGACACTTGAACAGCACATGTTGCTATCTGTGTTTAAAATAAACTCATGGAAACCTTGCCAATTTAAACATTTAAGCGCAAGAAGACAAGAACACGGAAAGCGTGTGTACAGCGAGCAAATATTGAATTCTCTTTAAGTCTTGCGCTTGAACGGACAAATTCACACACAAATTATGTCAACATGCCCATCTTGGCGAGTATCCTAGCAAACGTTGTAGGTTATGTCTTAAGTTAACGTAACCAGCCGAGAAAGATGCATGTGTATCATTTTGGATCTGTCCATTATTTCTTAAAGTGACAGCAGCCTAATATTCCTGCTCTCTGTGTTTTTAATGTAAATCAAACACTCACTGCTCTTAACTGAATAGCTTTTGTAACTTTAAGAATGATTCATATTTATTTTATTTATCCAGTGAAGATTATATGCAATGTTGTTTTACGTTGATTACTTTATTCAGTTTCTGTACTGTTAGATACCTAAATAACCTGAAATGCACAATTTATTTTATTTTGTATTATTTGGTCTATTGTATTTGTTTGTGCTGTTGATTGTAGTTTGATTATTTGTTCTTAATTTCCTTGTTTTTATTTGACCGTAGTCCTTTTTCCCCCTGAACACCGAACTATACCGAAACCGTGACCCTAAAACCGTGATAAAAAAACGAACCGTGAGAAATTTGAACCGTTACACTTCCAGCGCAGTGCAAGAAAACCACAGGGAAAGAGGTACGAGGGACTCATTCTTGTTGCCAGATCTTGTTAAAAAAAACAGCAAACAAGAACATACATTTATTTTGGAAATACAGCCGAAAAATTGCAACCTGCACGTGTCTACTTTAATAACTGCATAAACTGGATGAGCCAAGCCCAATCAACAAGCCCAAAGACACTTATAAGTGGACATGTCAACACTGCAGGGGCGCGCTCTGCAAAGCTGCCTTCCAAACATAAACAGAACTCTGCCTCTGTCGACGGTGGTTTGGTTCAAATTGCGAAACACAACGAGTCTTTGGTCACTGTAATATCACTTTGGTCAAAAATAGAGGATGCCAAACGCGCAATATGCCAGGACTTCGCTATGGTATTGGTTACCACGGTGTCAAATTCATCGTAATTTCAGGAGCGAGTCATGTTCTGTACAAGGAATGATAATTCAGGGGATTCACTCCCATATTTCAATGCGGTTGTCATTCCTGAAACTTTACAGTGTGTACGTGGCCTATGGGGACACAGCTGAAATCAGGCATGGTTTAAATTCCTTCTCTGAAGGCCGTACCTCAAACTGTCTGCCCTGCACAAAGGGAAAGCCTCCATCTCTCTCCTCGGGACCCCAGCAGCCTCCAAATTCTGTGTTCCGTACGATAGTGTTCTCGTGGAAACGTGGGTTGAAATGGAAAACCACATCATGCCCCCTCACAAAATCTACATGGAACCTAAGAAAAGAGAAGTCAGTGTTTGCTTTGGACACGGTGAAGTAATGTCTTGTTTTGTTACATAAATGTGTGTGTTACCTGTTTCCTCCGGGTACCGGCTCACCCACGATAGTGATCAGGAGGCCGGGCATTATCCCTGCACGCAGCGGTAGATCGTACGGCAATGGCTAAAACACACATACACACAAACAGTTATTTGAAGTCCTTAACAGGGTTAACAGGTCTCTACAAGAAGAATATATGTAAGAATTTATCCTTCATCCTTGTTATTGTAGATAGCCTATTGATATTGTAAATAGGGATGTAAAAAATGTAATATCTGGCATGTTATGGCTGATAACCAATAAAAGGCGGATTAAGTAAAAATGAACCATAAATGCTAGGCTACAAGTGTACATTATAATATGCAGCATGAAAACTGGATATTAATTTAGAGATATGCTAAAGTTTATTTTTAACAGTGTTATTAATTGTGTTTTCACAGATTAACTTGATTTTAGAAATTAATGTAAATAAGTGACAGCAAAGGTAATCTAAATGCAAAAATAGGGGAAATTAGCATGTATAACTACATATCCAATAACAACTGATACTATTAAAATGTAAAGCTAATAATATCCACCAATAACCATATGGAGATATAATGGGCATCCCTAATTGCAAAGAAAACACCTGCAAGCAGCTACACGTTATGATCTCTATCCTAAAATGAACTCTATATTCCAAAATTTGACTGCACAATAAAGATAAGAGACACAAAATTGCAGTCTCTTAAAAATACACTACAGTTCAGAAGTTTATGGTCTGTACACATTTGTTTTTAAAAGAAGTCTCTTATGCTTATAAATGCATAATTATCTCATACATTAATTTGATCAAAAATACAGTATGAACAGTAATGTTGTGTAATATTATTATTATTTAAAAATAATTTATTCCTGGGATGCAAAGCTGAATGTTCAGCATCATTACTCCAGTATTCAGTGTCACATGATCCTTTGCTGATTTGCTGCTCAAAAGGCATTTTTTCAGGATTCTTTGATGAATAGAAAGTTCAAAAGAACAGCATTTATTCAAAATAGAAATTGTTTGTAACATTAAAATGTTTACTGTAATTTTTCATCAATTTAATACACCCTTGCTAAATAAAAGTATTTAAATACATCTTACAGACCCCAAAACTTTTAATAAAGTTATTATAATAATAATTTGTTACATTTATATAGCGCTTTTCTGGGTACTCAAAGCACTTAGAAGAGGGGAATCTCCTCAACCACCAGCAATGTCTATTCACCAATAAACTGTGATTAAGTACAAAAAACAAATATGTGCATAATCATTAATGTTGGATTAGCCCTGTTCCCCTGAGAGCTCAGAGTTTTACACATGAAGTACTTGACAGGTTTCATCATCCTTTAATACATTTACTCATTATGTCTCTAACTTTCTTCCATTCTCCATTATAAAATTCCATGGCTTTTCCATAGTGTGCAAAATAATACGAAGCCCTCCCTGACATTTAACTGGACTTCAATTCAACGGAATATTTTTCCAACTTAAACTGGAAAAAAAAAGCTAGTTACTCAACGTCATAAAAGCTTATGTATACTAAACAGCAAACACCCAAAACAAATCCAAACACACGTCCCTTTTTTTCTCTCTCCTATTTTAGCTAATGCCACGTCAGAGATCACATGACATCAAGCTTATAAACAACTTTGCTATGGCAACACTGTGACAAATTTCATAAACTGCCAATCCCTGATTCCAAACCCCACCCACTGACTCATTATTCCTTTCAGTGAAAAAAGATTAAACACACACTACCTTTCAAAAGTTGGAATAAGTAAGATTGTTATAAATAAAAGATATTTATATTTTTATTCAGCAGACACATTAAACTGATCAAAAGTGACATTTAAGAAATATATGATACAAAATATTTCCATTTCCAATAAATGCTATTCTTTTTAACTTTCTATTCATTAAAGAATCCTGAAAAAAGTATCACATTTTCAAAATCAGCATATTAAAATGATATCTGAAAGGTCAATTCTAAAATATATTTTAAATAGAAAACAGTCATTTTAAATTGTAATAATAATAGTTTTACTGTCTTTTTGATCATAGCCTTGTAAGCATAAGAGATTTCAAAAACACTGACCGCAAACTTTTGACTGAAAAGCTCTCAACTTACCTACAATATCTGACAAAAGCTGACTTTTAACAAACAATAAATTGAGCCCATTAAAAACCTTAAATTTCAATAGCACACATCTGTTTGTTGTATAAACACAAAGTGCATTATTTATTTTTTCTCTTTTTTATGCAATAACATCATTAAAACATACACCTGTCAATAGTATTAAAATAATCACGAGTGTACTTTGCAGAAAGTGTCTCAGCTACATTAAATATGTGCATTTGTTTGCAAAGGTGATATGCAAATATATCAGCATGAGTTTGTGCTAAATGTCCAGAACTCTGATTGGATGTTAACTGGGGTCTTTTTGATGGCTGCAGTGCTGTCCTCCTCCTGTGATTGGCTGAGATGTTCATTGTGCTCAAAAATATGGAGGTCTATATGGTGGCTGAAAAACAAGAAGAGGAGCTTTTGAGATCTGTCGTTTTAACGTGATCCAGCAGAATGAGACCACCGCAGGAACATCCCAGACCTCAAAAGCTAAACCTACAACCCTGAAAGCAACACTTATGTCACCAACACTTTGATAAAATAAACTCCAGCAGGCCGAAAAACAAATCCCCAGCAACCACCAAACCAAGCAAACAAAGCCAAATCCCTTTATACACTAGGGCTGGGTTGACAATATTCATTTCTCGATTTTAATCGATTCTCATTTTCATGAACCGAAATCAATCCGTCTCTGAATTCAAAAATAATTTTCAAAAATCGGATTGGAGTAGAAACGTATTTTTTATCATTAAAGTTTATATTATTATAAAAACTTCCTTATGTGCAATTTAAATGTTTGTATACAAATCAGCTGTTAATTTTAACCTTTTATTTAATAGTAATGTACCAACTGACAGGGTTCCCCCATATAGTTACAGTGTGCTATTGAATAGTTGGGGATATTTGGGGATATTTAATTTAATTAATCAATCAACAATACTATTGATCAGCATTACCAAACGTGGACGTTTTCCACTAGAAACAAGCACTGATGTATTATTTTAATTAAATACTGTGAAGCTGCTTTGATACAATCTGTATTGTGAAAAGCGCTATATAAATAAACTTGACTTGACTTGACTTGATTAGTTATCACTTCAGGGAGAAAAATAACTCTCATGTAACTGTACCCGATATACAGTATATCCTTATGAATTGAGTTAGAAACTGAATTGAATCGCAAGCCTGTGGACTGAAATCTAATCAAATCTTGAAATTTGTGTCAATATCCAGCCCTATTATACACCCATTCATACGGTCATGATTACTCACCAGCATTCCACCTGGAGCTGCAGGCCCTCCGTATGGTCCCATGGGCCCTGGACCGAAGCCTCCTGGTGGGCCAGGTTGAGGAGGGAAGCCCCCTCCGTGTGTACCCCAGGACCCTGGTGGTATTGGGGGAAACATTCCTCCTGCATATCCTGGGCCTCCATCTGGTGGAAAGGCACCAGGGCCTCCTGGGCCGTACATGCCAGGCCCAGATGGACCTGGTGGGTAAGGCACATTTGGATATGGGCCCTGTGGAGCCCCAGGTGGGGAAGGGAACTGTCCAGGAACAGGGTATGGCATGGGTGCCCCACCTGGTGGGAACTGACCTGGCATCGAGGGAAACTGTCCCGGAGCTCCAGGGTTGGAAGGGAACTGTCCAGGTACGCCCGGACCTGGAGGGTATCCGCCCGGACCTGGAGGGTATCCACCCGGGGCAGCTGGGGCTCCAGGAAACTGGCCCGGGGCTCCTGGGCCGGGTGGAAAGGAACCAGGGGCAGATGGCCCGCTCTGGGGAAAGCCAGAAGGAGCTGTTGGTTGGCCAGGGCCTCCTGAGGATGGGAAATTAGGGCCACCAGGGGCCGCACCAGGCCATCCAGGATTAGTGGGGGGCGGAGCACCATTTCCAGGAGCTGATGGATTGGTGTGTCTAGTTTTTGATGCTTCACCAGAAACATCATCTGGGATTGCGTCCGCAAGCTACAGGAAGAAGATGCAGGAGATATCACAGCAAATGAAACATCAACTGAATTTTAGCAAAAATACTTTTGAACTGTTTTTATCGGTGCAAAGCCAAAGACTTACTAGGGCAAACAGTGGAGTTCAAAAGACTGAGACCAAATTGAAGATATGGGACTAAAAACCTAAATTAAACTTGTAAATAAACTTTTAGGACTTCGGAAAAAAACTAAAACAAAGCAACATTATGATGTAAAATGAATCATGTTTAATATTTCTAGGTCAGTAATTAAGCAAATTTGTGACACTGATCATGTGAACTGAAATCATCTCAAATCATGCTGGACAACATGATCATCAGGTTTTGATCTCACTTGAAGTTCATGCAGCTTGAGTGCTGCTGTCATTAAAGCAATATATATATATGAATGCTCAATAGAAACTTTTCCACTAGTGGTCTTGCGCGTTTGGACCCCACTGTATTTTATAATACATCTTGGTATATCTATGACTATACAGAATTATTGAATATACTTGCTGAATAAAGAATACTAAATTAAATTGATGGGAAATGTAAATAACCGAGTCTACTAGTACAGTCATTTCTACTGCTGCTAACATGTACTAACTTACAAAGTTTCTTATTTTACTAACACAGGAGGAAATACAAGCCCAAAATGATACAAGTGAACAACAATTCATAAACAGTTAAAAAACTTACCGAAAAGTCTGCCATGGCCTAACAGAGAAACAAGAAGTGACATTTATTATCATACAATTGCATGCAAATCATAATCTGTCATAAATCTAGCACATGTAGACAACTAGTTGTGAAGACGCTATTAATAAAGAGAGACGTCACTGGATTCAACACACTGTCGCAAATGGTTATTTTAAACACTATACATTTAAAAATGATCTGGTTTAAGATGAAATCAGGCACCATTCTAACTAACGTATACACAAATCAAACTGTGTCATCTATACACATGCGCATTTTGGGTGAAATGTGAGCAGGTTTGTGAGCACAAGCACCTCGACTGGATCAGGGCCTGCGGTCCGAAGATACGGGTTTCTGAGCAGCACCAGGTCCCGTCGCCCGAAAAGATCCGAAAGTCAGTATTACTAAACTCTATACAGGAAGTGAGGTGATAACTGGAATATTGAGGGTTTTCAACGGCGTGTTTGAAAACAATGTGAGCACCAAACTATATGGATGCGACATTTACCGCTGTAGTTAAAGGCACAGATCAATCTACTGTGTTTGTAGATCAGATATGAGCGCTACACAAGCGCATGCTCCCCGATGGGCGTGCCATCTGAGGGATGGGCCGGTTTATCTGCGCATGCGTAGGGTTACTGTGACGGAGAGTGGGGAGGGGGGTGTTCAACCCTGGGATGCTTAATAAAACAACCATAATAAAATGAATCACACTCCCACAACTGGTTTATAAACTTTTCCGGTTTTTTAAATGTCCTTCCACGAACAGAGCCTGAAAAAGTAAAGATTTTCCAACAACTGGTAAATGTTGATGTGATTGTGAAGGTTGACAAAAATGGTGATTGTCAACCTATGAGGCCAATATATGATTTTTTTGCTACCCTGATCCTAAAATTTGGGACATATCTACAATTTGAACCATGATTTGTGTGATTTTTCTGTCGCTACATTTACATGTAAATTTACATTTCCCATAAATAATAATAAAAAAAACATATTAATTTGATATTTTCTACAATAAATATGAAATGTAAAAAAAAAAAATCTGCTTAAAAAATTAGTGCGAAAACAAAATGTTATATATTCCTGACAAGCGTCCCTGTAGAAATGGATCAATCTGTTACATATGGTTATATATATATATATATATATATATATATATATATATATATATATATATATATATATATATATATATATCTTGTTTTATACAGTCTATGGGAGAGATAGAAGAAGCATTAATTCGATATAGTTAGTTAGTTAGCTATTTAATTAGAACAGATAGTAATCCAACCAAATCCTTTAATGTCCCTGTGGGAGCGGAGAGATCTTGTTTTATACAGTCTATGGGAGAGATAGAAGCATTAATTCGATATTTCTTTCCATGAACATCAACCTGAGTTCATGTCAAAACGCTGCTGTTCTGGAATCAGACAGAGCTCGTCCTTTTATGGGTGAAACGAACTGATCCAGGAACAGTCAGCCATTCAAAGCCTGGCGCGTTCAGGCGTTCTGATTGGTCAAACGAACGTCACGAGACGCGGCACGGTAGAACTCCTGCACTGCTGGGCTCGTGCTGTCTGTGAAAATGGTGAGTACAAAAACTGGCTTGGATTAATAAAAACATTTTAATGGCGGCGTTGTCTTATAGGATGTATAATAATACGGAGGCATTTCCAAATAACGCCGTAGGCCTCAAGGGTCAGTGATATGTGTATGTTAGAGAGGTTGTTGTTTTTTTAAGAGCCCTGTTGCAGTTCCACCCAGTGCTTTGTGATGAGCTGCATGTCAAACCCTCTCCTGCATCACACCGACTTATAAAGTTTACTAAAATAAAGGCACGTTTGGCGTTACAATTACCCTAAAACTCTGTTTAGAATTTTCACGAGATAGGATTGCCTTACATAAGTGATATGATGGAATTCCGGCGGCTCCCGGGGAATTCTCATTTCCTGTTGCGGGCAGGGACGTGCTCTGCTCACACTTCAGTATTTCAAGGAAATGTTGGAAAATCTGCTGTGCTGAGCGACAAAAAGACAGTGTGGCTCCTTTTCTTGGAATGCCACGTCAAGCCACGATCAAACAATGTAATTTAATCAGAGCAGAAATGGCAAACAATGCAATGAAATAAATGCTTCGCATTCCACCAGCACTGCACGACAAACACGTTTGCCCACTTCGTCCGCCACATCAACAGCTAAGAAAGTGTTGTTCTCCTCCTGATGACCCACACTCATTGTCCTAATGGAGGAGTTTTGTGAACTCCTAATCTTTGAAGACCCCATACAGCTGGATGCTGTTGTATGTTAGAGAGAGTAGACAGGTGGTTTCGTTGTAGCATTATATTGAACTGATATGAATTAGAGTTTGTTAACAGAATAACAATTTCACAATCAGAAGAAATACATTGTAGTTTCCACTCTCTCTACTTTCAGTCTGGTTATTTCTTACTATAGGTCAATGGTTCTCAACCTTGTTGACTCAAATACAATATTAGTCAGTATAAAGTCAGTTTAATGTTGTACATATTTATTTTTAGCATTTTAATTTAGATTGTTAATTTGAATACTTATTGGAGCTTACAAACTCTCAACCCTGTGTGTGTCCCTAACCTGTATGACTCAGTCATATTGAAAGAGATTACCAGTAATTGGGAGTTTTTCAGGTTGATTAATTATTTATACACTACTAGTCAAAAGTTTGGATATGCTTGTCTAACCCAACCGACAAGACGAGAGGAAAAACCGCCTTGAATGTGGTCGCTGGATACACCTAATGAACTATGGTTATAATATGACTGAGAGTGTGCTGAGCTGTAATTTAGACAAAGGATGGCTATTTTAAAGAAACCAAAATATAAATTACATTTACATGTAATCATTCAGCAGATGCTTTTATCCAAAGCGACTGAAAATGAGGAGAACATTAGAAGCAATCAAACCAACAATTGGGCAACAGTATGCAAGTGCTGTGACTAGTCCCTGTTAGTCTAACACAGTAGCAACGACAACTAAAATCAAATGAGAAAAGAAACAAATACACTTACATGCTGCTGTCCAATTCTGTTGCTTGACCACTTCTCCTAAATATTTTTTGTATTGTTTTTGGTCTACATAATTCACATACTTCAAATATTGTATAATGTATTGTATAATTACACTGTAACACGGACACCTTAAAATAAAATGTAACCGCTGATAGATTTTATAATATTTTAAAATGTGAAAAAATAGTAATAAGAAAAATGTGTGTGTGCAGAGTGAATCTTTAGTTGTGTGTGAGGTGGACGAAGACCTGGTGAAAAAGTTGCGCGATTTCCGCTTCAGGAAGGAAACCAATAATGCTGCCATCATCAGTGAGTTGAACTTAAATGAAACACTCAAACTGGTCCACATGCTCACACTTTCCCATATACCATGAGGATTGAATGTTGACATTGCTGTATTCTCCTCTGGTTACAGTGAAGATTGATAAAGACAAACAGCTGGTGATTCTGGAGGAGGAGCATGAGGTAAATTCACACACACACATCATATAACCACTTTTATTGCATGAATACATAATAGATGGCTTTCCAGTGGAGATTACAATTGAACAGCTCAGTGGTGTAAACCAGGGTTTGATTTCTTGTAGGATATTTCCCCTGAAGATCTGAAGAACGAGCTACCAGAGAGACAGCCCAGATATCCTTAACTAAAACAGTCACTTTGTACACTACCATGATTTAAACTCTAGTAACTTATGGGACTTTCAAGAAATGTACTATTTTCCATTCAACATTGAACAATCATTAGTTTCCCTAACCTGTGACACATTTGTAGTCTACAGCTATAAGTACGAGCACGATGATGGGAGAGTGTCCTACCCTCTGTGTTTTATCTTCTCCAGTCCTGTTGGTAAAAAAAAAAAACTGTTTAAAAATTCAATATGCACAAACTCAGTAATATGAAGCAGTGCTATGTCTCCAATTCTCTAAAATGAAACACACTTTCCCAGGATGCAAACCTGAGCAGCAGATGATGTATGCCGGCAGCAAAAACAAACTGGTACAGACGGTTGAACTAACCAAGGTGAAACACTTGACCTTACACCCAGTGATGTTCTTTCTTTAAAGCAGTGTAGTGGGAATGGCTTCTAAATATTATTTTTTTCAGGTGTTTGAGATAAGGAACACCGAAGACCTGACAGAGGAGTGGCTAAGAGAGAAACTGGGCTTCTTCCGCTAAGAGCAGACCGAACAAGCTACAACTCGTGTTTAAAGAGTGACCGAGATGGGACCATCACCTCCAAACGGAGAGAATACCATAGTCCATCTGATACTGTCTGTTTGTGTATGTTTGAATGCTTCTGCCCAAACTCTAAACCCGCCTGTACCAGTTTAAGATGACAGATATTTGAGGTGCAAAGACAAGAAAAGAAAATAAGAAAGCAAATTCCACAAGTACTCTGAACTATTCCTTGGATTTTTAGAACCATTCCACTCTCATCCCTGAGCAGTAAAGTATGTCCTGGCCTGCACAGGCAATCCAATCTTACTGCCATGATAGTTGGGTCGTGTTGTGATTTTAGGCAATCCCATGTCAGCTATCCTACATGATCGATGACATGGCAACATATTTAAACATTCTAAAACTCTAACATGTGATGTGTTTTCCCAGTTATGTCTTCATGTAATGCCCTGATATTACAAGGGCCTTCGTAATGCATTTTCTACCTCTAATTTGGAGTATTTTTGACCAAACATTAATTATTTTGTTTTGATATCTGTTGAACTGTAATGGTAGGCGAAGGGTTCAGAAGTCGGGAGAAGTTGGGAGAGAGTATTTGATTATCGTATCTGACCTGTTGTCTTGAGTGTCATACATTTATTCTGTTATGCCTTTTTTTAAATCTGTTCTCACAACCTGACAAACAAATCTCCACTAAAGATCTAGAATCTGTGAGGACAATTGGGTGAGAGTTCTGGGACTTATTTTTATTGATTTATTGTTTTTGGGAAAGGGGGTAAGGTATACATCACCCAGACAATCTGTCCCACCTTTTTGGAAATGTGTAGTTTTAGATGTACAGCGACAGGGGTTTGCTATGCTATGGTGTTATTTGGCCACAGGGATCATCTCCTAATGAATTCCTCTCTCTCTCTTTGTCCAGCTAAACACTAAAATAAAGCCGTTGTCGCTATTCTTGAGTTAATGCAAAGCATTGCTATTTCCATATTTATGTAAAAACAATCATTCTATTGGCAAAATGTAAACACTGGAAATTAATTAAATGTTTACAGCTTAACAGAGTAATACAAATAGTTGGAGGAAGTGATATTGTGGTTTCGATTAGTAATACCTCTGCAGATCTTGCGTCTTTCAGAATCTGTGAGCTCTAATGTGGGTCAGGCTCATCTCTGTACATCTGTAGAACCTGTAACACCTGTGATTAGTGCTGTTACCTATTAAACACTGATTGCTCACTTTGGTGGTTTATATGATGTGGACATCACATGATATGTCCCATACATAGTGAACTGTGTATGTGTTTAATGTCAAATTTTTAATGACTGAAGATGCTTTTCCTGGTCATTTATAATCTCTTCAAACCAGAAAAACAGTTAACCTTTCAATATGTGTCTCAATTACATTTGTCTGCTGTTTTGAATAATTAAATAGAAGTTTTTTTTCCTTTGAATATTTGACCAAGTGTTTAACTGGAGTGTTCTTGATTGTATTCACACCTTTATTTTTAAACTTCTTAGTTGTGCATCGTGTGTTCATGTCATGGTAGTGTTTTTGAGTCATTTGTACAGTAAGCAAAGGGTGAAATAATGTCATACAAAAAAATAACTAGCCTAAAATGTAATATTGAGGTCATACGTTAAATTTGAGTATCTTACTGGTTTTAGCAAAGTTTACTGGTTGAAGTTGGTTGTAAGTGGATGATACATTATTCTGTTCTGAATAATGGCCATTACTTTTTAGGAGTGCAATGAAGACTTACCTATCCTGGTTACTGTAGTCTCGCGTAGCCAGACCTTCAGACTGACGGCTGAAGGTCTGGACTCTATCGCATCTTTTCTTGGCCAAGGACCGCCCAAGAGGACGTTTGACTGACATGTAACGCAACCAATCACAGTTCGCTTTGTTCCGCGTCATGTTTAGGGGCGTGGCAATATAATGTCGACGTCCCTACAATAACAGACCGGTGTGCACCTAATAAATTATTCATTCAAGAACGTTGTGCAAGTTTACTGCAACAATGGAGCCGCGAACTTCATATACTTTTTGAAAATCCAGCGTTTAATTGATCCTGGCAAGCGCTCATTGCCACAGTTGTAAACACAACGGCTTTCTTCTTCCACGAGGGGTTTTGGCATCACAGCATTTGTTTCCAGGCGGGCCGATAAAGAATGCGACACACACGTCTCCCGGACATCCTGTAGAATTCAACCAATCAGTTCGCGACTTCGAAACTCCTGAAGTGTTTCCAGAAAAGTATGCCATATGCATCAGACGTTCAGCCAACGTTCCGTGGGCGTGACGTCTGAGGCTGAGACTATGGTTACTGAGACTTAAGACCAATGTTCAGTCGGCTTGGGAAGGAAGTATCTGGTAAGAGAGTGTAATTCCATTAGACAAACAAGGTGATTTAGCCATGCCTATAAACATGACAAGTCAATTCTATATTCAATGACCGCTGGGTTTGCATTAGTAAAACAGTATTAGGTTAATGGCTAAAAGCATTAGAAAATTCTACCCACAGTTGTTTTCATGTGGTTTTGATTTAATCTGTCTGTTTGGGCGCTATTGATCTAGTCCTTAACAAACATGCATCACCTGACGTGACGATATATTGTCATATCATCTTGCCCCAGGAAGTGAAAAATTCCATCAGAGTAAATCTTGTTTGTTTGCAGTTAACTGGCTTTACATTTCCATAACATATCTGAATAATCCCTTTTTGTTTTTCAAATTCAATTTTTATTTTACCAACCACGACTATAGTAGCCTAGGCTAACATGAATGTTGTAACATTCAGTAGGCTACAACACACAGTATAGAAGACTTCTGCAACTTATTACGAAAAGATGAAAGGTTTTAAGAGATTTGTATTATGTCAGTCACAGCAATGGCATTCAGCAGAATCACTTTTTCAGGCCTGGTGGATTATATATCGCATATTTTCTAAACTTGGGATGGGTCAAATAGATAAGAGTTTACAGGCAAAAATGCAAGAAGATCTCATCTTTGGCTTAGCAATTGTGTTTTCATATTAAAGCAGTTCAATCTCACATCACTTTCACTGCAACATGTAAAATATTCTCTTAAATTAGGCTCTTCAAGCTTTTATGTTCATGATTCATATTTGTCAGTATTTTATAGGCCCTAAAGTCTGTGTTAATGTTAATGTTATTAATTCATTCAGCACATTTTATTAATAATATTATCAGTACGCATCTTTGTCTCTTAGACAAATTTCAACCTAAATCTATTACTCACACAAAGCTATCATGGCTTCAGGAGATTAGGAATATAAAGTCTGTAGACTATTTTACCTCAGGGTATTTTAGTCTTTTTTAAATTCAGAGGTAGCCTTTATGAATATGTGAACATGCTATGAATGATTGTGCTCCACGAAAAACATATGGGCTTGAAGGATGTTATTATTTCATTATTATTATTTCATTTATTTATACTTGGGGTTTCCCCTACTCTCGCGTTTTTTCGAGTATGTGAATTATCCAGTCACGTGACATACAGCTGTCTCAACGTCACAGCAATCGTCGGTCTGGATAATTCCACATGAGCGAAAAATGGCGTTCACATTCGCGGCCTTTTGTTATATGTTGGCTCTTCTGCTGACGGCGGCGCTCATTTTCTTCGCTATTTGGCATGTAAGTGTTTTGAACAGAACTCCAACACATTCGCTAAGGTTTTTAAATCAGACACTCTGTGGATAGTGACATTAGTTCAACAGAGAGCAGAGCGCGAGACAAACGCGAATGAATGGCACGAGCGCAACCTGGTGACACCCATTATTATCATTACCGCTAATCTTCCGTTAAACAATTAGGGTATTTCTGTGTATCTAAACGTATTATCTACGGGGTTAGCCACATTTAGTTCACGCTTTGTTTATTAGTTTCTGTCGCATCTAATACTGGTGATCACGGGCGGATGGGGCGCGCGCTCCCGTTTGGCTCTCGTGCATGTGTTTACAGATCAGTGATAAATCAGAACTGATGCTACAATCAACAATATACAACAATATATCAACAATATATATAAAATATTGCATGTTAGAATTAGAACTGTTATGTTTTTGTGAGAATTTTGAGTTATTTGCGGACAGAACAGCTATGGCAAGCCGTTTTAACTTTTATTAATTTCCAGGATTTGAATTGTTGATATCTGTAATTATATTTTCACTAGTGAAATGTCACCATAGGCTGCCATTCAAAATCAATTGTTGATGTCAAGAATTGATTTCTTACTAGTAGAAATATAATTTTTGATATCAATAATTACATTGTTACTAGTAAAAATGCGAATTCCTGATGTCAATAATTCAATTGTTACTAGTTGAAATGTCTATTCTTGATATCAACAATTGAATTGCTACTAGTACAAAAATTCATTTTTGATATCTGAAAATGTATTTCTGATATCAATATAATTTCAGATATCTAAAATGGCTTTCTTACTAGTAACAATCACATTCATGATATCAGAAATTAACATTGTCACTAGTGAAAATTGAATTATTGATATAAAAAATGAACATTGTTACTAGTAGCAATTCAGTTGTTGATATCAAGAATGGACATTTCAACTAGTGACAATTTAATTCTTGATATCAAAAATAAAGGTTTTTACTAGTAAGAATTGTATTTCTGATATGTGAAATTGGAATTTCAACTAGTAAGAAATCAATTCTTGATATCAACAGTGGATTTTGAATGGCAGCCTATGGTGACATTTCACTAGTGAAAATACAATTACAGATATCAAGAATTATAGTTTTTACTAGTTGAAATTAAATTGTTGATATCAAGAATTAGCATTTTAACTAGTGAAAATTTAATTTCCGATATCAAAAATTGCCATTGTTATAGTAGAAATCTAATTCCTGATATCAATAACTATCATTTTAACTAGTAAAAATTTAATTGTTGATATCAAGAATTAGTATCCTGGAAATGAATAAAAGTTAAAACGGTTTGCCATAGTCTGGTGTCATTAACCTGTTTCAGAGAACCAGTATCACATTTCTGCCTTTGCTCAAATATGCCAAATACATTCAAACGTTTTCATGTCGCAATAGTGACTGGAATATTGTTTTTGTTTTTTTCATCCCTTTCTCCACCAAGAGATAAATAAGGGGACGTGTGAATTTCATACAATAATATTACTTTTGGTAATGGATTAAATCTGTCATTACCAATTTTCATGAGTAAACAATTCTAACCTGAATTTGATTCAGGCATACAGGATATTACTTTCCTCATTTCCTAATTGCATAATTTCTCTTGCGACACAAATCTCATGAAATATTAAGCTCTTTAAGCTTTTGTTTGCTAGTATTTTACGGTCTGTTTGTAAATTAATTGTTTTAAATTACTCATTCATCCAGCACAAGAATATTTCTGAATGCTTAAAAAGCCTTGTAAGTGTTGTTCTGAAAGAATAACACATTCCTGACATATGATGATGTGTGAAATTATGTTTGTATGTTTACTCCTGGATCATGTTTAACTCTTTTTTTTTTTCTTTTTTTTTCGTTTTACTTTTAGATAATTGCATTCGATGAGCTGAAGACTGACTATAAGAATCCTATAGACCAATGTAACACATTAAACCCGGTAAGTGAGTGTTTTTGGAGAGATGCCGGGTGATGCATGCACTCCTGTTTCTTCTCTTCTATCACAACACTGTTCTGCTAATCAATGAAATCATCTGCAGTGAATGTTGCTTTCCAACACTAACACTACTAGAGTTTGATTTTCTGATTTGCATTTTGTGTTTATTTATTTTCTTAATATTTACTTTTTACCTTTTTTCCTCTGATTGGCTCAAAGACAGTTGACAGGGTGAAAAAAATTAAAAGGGTCAGGCTTGCTCTGAAGGTTGGTACCAGAATTCAGCTTAAGATCAGTAACAGTCTCTGTGTGCACGAGCGGAGTGTTTACAAATGTCTTTTCAGTTAACTAACACCTCAATGTACAAACATGCCGAGCAGGGAGACAGGATCTGATTTATGCCAACTGAACAGCTTGATTATGATTACAGAGGTTGTCTCGTCTTGCAAATGCCATTACATATGCTGAATGAACTGCTCCTTTAGGGTTGCTTATATCTCACTCATGTTTGGCTGGTTTAGTCCGTTAGCGTGGGGTTGGGTGGAGGCACAGATGTCTGCGCAGGTGTATTCTCGAGTGTAGGAAAGACAGTGGTTTACAGGGAAAAGTGTTAACTGAAAAGACTTGCAAATGCTCAGAACATGCATGTGCCGTTCTGTCCCCCCCTCCTTCGTTTGCTCTTTACCCAGAGCGACTAACTCCATTTATGATGTCTCACTTAGAAAGTGTTCTTATAAACTTGGCACCGCTGTAAAGCAATTGCACCATTAAGATAATGCAGGAGAAGTCATTATTTCAAGTACACTTGAGATTAATGATGGATGGGAAGGAAGAGCGGGTGTAGTGAGTATCTTTGGTGCACATTCATCTAGAGTTGAGGAATGGTATACCTTAGAATCGACTCAGGGTTGGTGTTTCTGGCTGGATGTGTCCAATCACTCTCAGAAGGATATGCTTAATGAGTTTTGAGGCAATTTTACTTCATAATCACCATCAACAGTTTGAATTTTTAATTTTTACTATGTGTTTGTGTTGGGCGAAAGCAGAACACACACTTTTTCTCTTTTGCATGGGCTTTATTGTGTTGTCTTCATATACCGGTTATGATCAGGCATGGCAGGGGCAGCCTGGGGTCCTTGTAGCTTCTCCCTTCCTCAGCATGGCTGCTCTTCTCACTCTGCCTGGCATTGTTTCCCTGTAAAAAACACAATCCTGCCTCTGTTCCCATACCTTTGTATGTGGGCGGGGGTTGGGGGTGTAGTAAATGTTGACTTGTCTGTTTTTTTACAGTAATTTGCTAATGGCCAGATGTTCTATTTGCCTAATAAGAGAAACTCTGCACTCTATATTTGACTAAATCTAAAGCAGATGGAGTATAGTATATTCTTTACAAACCTTTGGGATATAATAGATAACCTGTTTCAGAGGTTATTGAGTAGGAATAGGTGTTCTGCTTGATGAACTTGATGATGTCATAAGTTCTTAAATGGATCAAAGGTCTTTGAATTCTAAGCTCTTGAATTTTTCACATACTATTTGCATAGGGATTTTTAATTTTATTTTGCAGTCTATACCATGTAATTTAAAGTCACTTGTTAAATGTAAATATTTTATTTATCATTGCTTTAAATAATGATTTATGACAGTTATTCTCAGCTGATCTGGTTCTTCTGAGGTTTAGAGAGATTTAAATGTGCATAGACTAGCAAGTACTAGAGCTCATGGGTTGGTGGTAATCCTAATGATTCTTACACCTGATTGGCTGGATTTGGGGCACAGGCTTCAGGCGCAATAGAACTCTGTCTCTAAGATGGATCTGTGTATGTTTTTTGTTTTCTGATCATGTGTTGTGTGGTTTCCTTAGCTCGTCTTACCGGAGTACCTCATCCATGTGTTTTTCTGCGTAATGTTCCTGTGCGCCGCAGAATGGCTGACGCTTGGACTCAACATGCCCCTGCTGGCCTATCACGTCTGGAGGTGGGTGGGGCGTTCAGCCCCAAACCAATCACAGATAAACACTTGCTGGATATATATATATCAAACATCTTAGCAGATGTGTCAAGCTAGTGTCTTTGAAGTTAATAAGTTATTAGTCAACATTGTGTCTTGCTCAAAGTGCAACATGAAGTGTTTGTTTGTGTGCAGGTATATGAGCCGCCCTGTGATGAGTGGACCTGGATTGTATGACCCCACTACGATAATGAACGCAGATATTTTGGCGTACTGTCAGAAGGAGGGCTGGTGCAAACTTGCGTTCTACCTCCTCTCGTTTTTCTACTATCTTTACGGGTATGTACAGTTGAATTGTTTATCAAACATATAGAAACGTAAAAAAAAAAAAAAAAGTATAAATATATAAAAAAATTTTATCTTATATACAGTACACTACACTAAGAAATTAATACTTTTATTCAGCCAGGATACATTTTATATATATATCTATCTCTCTCAATCAATCACTGTGTCCACAAATATATCAAGCACCATATTGAGTGATTTCATCATTGATAACGTTTAAAAAATGCTACTTGAGTGGCAAATCTGCATATTAGAATGATTTCTGAAGGATAATGTGACACTGAAGACTGGAGTAATGATGCTGAAAATTCAGCTTTGACATCTCAGGAATAAATTACCATTTAGAATATATTTTATTTGAAAGAAAAAAATTATAATTTGTAATATTTTGTAAAAATAATATTTAAAAAATGTGTGTTTTTGCTGTTTTTTTAAACACACGAGAGACTTCATCTTTAATCTTTGTATCACTGTGCTAATGTTTCTCTGGTCTTTTTATTATAGGATGATCTATGTTTTGGTGAGCTCTTAATCTGGATACAGCTGCAAAGTGTATATGAAGGCGTTTGAGATGCTGATTTTAAAACCCAAATGGAGCTTGGACTCGGACATCTCTCTCAGTTCTGCTTGGCTGTTTCAAATGGACATTGACTTTATTTACTCCTCATCAGCCAAGAACGATTCAGGACGCAAGCAGCCTGCACAACTCCAGAACCACACATGCAAAACTAAGTACAACCTTTTTAGACCTACTTAAAAGGTCTAAAACACACATTTTACACACATGCCGCACCAATGCCAAACCTCTTCACACACTGAAAGCATCAGCAGATTAGAGAAAACGGTTTACATTGACCAGATCATGTCCAAAGCAGATGCACAAGGGCTTCAAAACTATATTGCTGATGGATATGTGCAAAGATTTTACTCTTGTGTTTTCAAACTGTGGGGCAAAATAAAGATCTTGATTGTAGCATTTTTACAGACTTATTTTATTTTAACTATATTACTGCCTTGTTGCTCAGTCAGCTCTTTAATTTGACCTTCAGAGTTGTGTGCTGCTTTGGTAATTCATGATCTTGTAATACCATGTTTTTGAGCTCAGGCTGGTGGTCTTCTTCACCTTGATGGTTCTTATCAGATGAATGCTTCATTTCAAGTGTTAAAACCATTGTTTTTCTCTCATGTTGGAAGCAAACGAGGACTGATGCTTTCAGTGTATTGAAGGCTTTGCTTCGCTCATACATCCTTGAAATACTCTACATGTAACCTTTTTTGCTTTTAAATTTTGTTGTGTGAATTTGTATTTCTAAGTGGAATTGTTTTCTGATTTTATTTTTGTGAGATAGCAGAGATGACTGTGGATACCATTTTGGACACTGGTTTGATGTTGGCATGATCTCAGTGTGCCAAGATTTTTTTTATTCCGTCAGTAATCGCAGGCAATCCTCAGTCCTTCAGTGATGCTGTAGTTTGCGTCTGGATTCAGAGCAGAGCTGTGTGGAAGGAGCCTTGACTATACTGACAGTCAATGCATTTGTTCCTAATCACCAAGCTGGACCACCAAGGTGATATTTAGATAATAGGTTATTTTGGATTTTCCCTGTGATTGGTTTAGAATTTTCTTCGTTTGCCATTTTTTTGTGTGTGAGTGAATCCAGCTTGATATGTGTGTTTGAATGTTATAAAGTCTTGCAAGAGCTGTAGTAAATTGTGATTTTTTTTTTGCTTGTAATATTGCTTTAAAGTTCCCAATAAAGTCCTCCATACATTAACTCATGGCTCATTTTATGATGCCGTTTTCTCTGTATGAACTCCTGTTTATTCCATTTGGCTACAATAATGTGAAACTAGAGTTTGGTTTACTCTGATAGAATAGCACAAGTTTTTTCAACAATATAATTGCGCTTTTTTTTTTTCAATCAGAAAAAATAAATAAAACCATGATACTGCATTGCACAAGCTATATTAAAATGATCATGTGACAAACCTGAAAGGTTTATAATCATTAAATAGTGCCTGAAATTGTAGCACTTGAATTGCATTGATTGTGATTATTAGTGTATCTCTGATCAATGTAAAGGCATTGGTACTTGTTACCTTGGTTAACTTCTCCAGTAATGGTCACAAACTTAATATATCCCCTTACCAGTGGCCACTTTGGTATGAAAGAATTGCCAAGAAGTATTGCCAACAACTGCATAATGAATTTAATCTGCCATTCAAATCACTGTCACCCACATAAGCAATATTGTTTCCCAGACACAAAAATAAGCATCACTCTTAATTTGATCCACTGGCAAGGATTAATGCAGACAACATCTTGTTTAGGCCACTTAAGACCACATTTAAGTGAACAAGGCTCATTTAATTGTAAAGTTAAAGTTATATATTAAGCACACTATTATTAGAGCAACTTATAAAAGTACAGCATTTTTAAAGTGCCATCAGAATAGAAACAAATGCACTCATGATCAAGGTAGAGAACATCCATAGAGCAAAACAACCAATCAAAACAATTAGTCTTTTTTTTCTTTCCTGTTTTCAAGTCATCTGAATGTCAGGTTGATCATCGGGACACTGATCTCTCTGAAAGCCGCTCTTTGGTTTCTTGATATGCTGCAAACTTCTCCCGAAACTCGTGAAGGAAGTTGTATTGCTATAAGAGGCCATGAGGAAGCATAATTAACAACTTAGTTGTATGGTTAAGGGAAGTGATGCATCTAGGTTTTCAGATGTTGCCTCTTACTTTGACAGTCTGAATGGCTCCGCCTCCTCTCAGCTCCCTCAGGATTTCCAGCGCGGCACTGGGCGTGATGGAGACAGAGAGCTGCAGCAGCAAACACGCAGCAACTGTGACAATGAAACACAAGTTAAACTCCTAATCACACACACGGGACTAACATTAATCATGACACTGTGCTCAGTTTGAACATTTGATACTTGCTTAGTCCTGAGCGTCCCAGACCTCCATAACAACTGTGGAGGAATACAAGCACAATTAGAATCTAATGTTCTTCTAATGGTCATGTAATGTTTTATTTATATATATATATATATATATATATATATATATATATATATATATATATATATATATATATATATAGAGAGAGAGAGAGAGAGAGAGAGAGAGAGAGAGAGAGAGAGAGAGAGAGAGACACATACGTGCTATCTCTTATGCTGACCAAGGCATTTATTCAATCAAAAAATACAGTAAAAACTAGTGAAATATTTTAAAATGTAATTTATTCCTATGATAGCTAAGCTAAATTTTCAGCACGTGATCCTTCAGAAATCATTTAAATATGCTAATTTGCAGCTCAAGAAATATTTTTTTATCAATCAATGTTGAAAATAGTTGTGCTGCTTAATATTTTTGTGTAAACTGTGACATTTTTGACATTCTGTGATGAATAGAAAGTTCAAAAGAACAGCATTTATCTGAAACAGAAATCTTTTGTAACATTATAAATGTCTTTACTGTCACTTTTCACATCGATTCAAAGCATCCTTGTTGAAAAAAAGTATTAATTTCTCTTAAAAGAATAATACTGAATAATATTAATACATGTAACGGTCTTAAAACTAAATTTAAAATAAAGTTAGCTTAAAACTAAAAGGTTTGATATACCGTATAGAAAATACATTTTTCTGTTAAATTTGTTGTAAAGGAAAAATGATCATATTTCTTCTCCCTGGAAGAAGAAGAATATCAGTGTTTTTTTATTCTTACTGTATGACGGTCTTGCGTTGATTCTGCAGGCAGTCGTGCAGTTCTTCCAGGATGCAGCAGCACTGAGGAAGCTCTGGAGCGCATCCGTCCGGGAAGGGGAGGTGGTGCACTCTGAGCCCACTCTGAGAATAAACCTCTAACAGACATGGCACTCTGTAGCGCACCAGCTCTCCTCTGGTGCAGAACACAAACACGTCCTCCACACCCTGATCACACATCTCAGCTACACACAAACACAAACCACAGATAAATCACAGCTATCCTATCCCAGAGGGGCATGTACACACTGCACACAACGCATACTTTAAACTAGTTGTGCTTCAGAACATCAAACGTTTGCTAATTGCTGTTTGCAAACTGATCAGTATAGACTTGCAACCAATCAGTCGAGAACCACTGGATTAGACCATTACTGTGTGTGTGTTTGTGTAAGACTCACCAACATCTTTCTGCAGGTTTCTTCTGATTTCTTTATATCTGCAACCTGAAATGAGCAGAAATTAGGGCTGTGCAATCAATCAAAATAAAACCGAAACGTCATGTTTTTTCAAAATTGATTTTCCAAATCACAAAGGCTGCAGTTTAATTAAATATGTGCGCTCACTGCGCTGTGTGTTTTAGAGTGAAGCACTGTGCTCATTTACACTCATGGCCAAAAGTTTCGGCAGTGACATAAATTTGGTGTTTTGCAAAGTTTGCTGCTTCAGTTGTTGTGGTGTTGATTCACATTGTTTCTAGATTAGTGTGCAGAGAGATCAGATGCATTTTAAATAATTGAAAAAAGCTTAATTGGCCCAGAAAAGTACCCATTTTTTTGGCCCTGCACAAAATGATCAGCTAAAACCATTCCATTTCACTAATCATATAATCAGCAAATCACTCTCCCATTATATATATATATATATATATATATATATATTTTTTGTGTGCATAATATACAAAGCCAAAAAATGCAAGAGCGACAAAAATCACTTTGGCAACCATAATCAATCGAACAAAAAAAAAACGCATCCCTTCCAGTTGTTTGACATAAAGCAATTCAAGCGACCAAGCTTTGAAGCATGGAAGTTTTTAAAAAAAAACAAGAATCATGGCCATCATTAGAGGTCACTGCTGAAAGCTTGAAAGAGTTTTTAATGTCCCAGAGAATCCCAACAATTGCTAGGCCATGATCCGGCTTGATTTCTTCTTGAAAAACTTTTGAAAAATAAATCAATCCAGATCATGGGTTAAAAATCAAAAAGAACAGTCCAAAAGTTAAACAGTTTGGAACAAAACCAAAACACGTGTGACAAGGCTGCCTTCTATTTTACATCCGTCACAAACTGGATAAATAGACAGTATTACTCCAAAAACTAAAATGAGTAACATATATAATTCTATGTACCACTTTAAACTGAATTAGCACGTGCCTCACATTTATTGAGCAGCCTTGAATTTTACTAAGACTTTCATACTAAGTTTTGTCAGACACTTTGTCAGACACAGACACAGGATCAAAGAAGGATTTGGCCCAGACGCTGATATCCAGCATGCCAGAGCGAATTGCAGAGTTTACGGAGTAAATATGTACAACACTGTCAACACTGTAAATATTACAATTATCAGGAAAAAAAAATGCATTTAGATTTTTCCCCAAAAGCATGCAGCTCTAGTAGAAATTGCCTCATTTATGGAATGAACACACACAGAGACATTATTCATTTATCAATTAATTTTACCAGGTAAGGAACAGATGCCAAGAGACTGGGAACACTCCACCACTGACAGAGACAACCTGCAAAGCGCACACACACAATCACTTTCAATCTATGTTGAGTATGTAAATGCAAAATTGCACATGTATATGTTGCTCACCATGAGATCTGAAGAGGTGTGGCTTCCTCTTCACCAAAATCCTCTTCGTCAGATGAATCAAACTCACTTGTCCTCATTTCCCCAGTCTAAGTTACCACAATGACACCAAGACCATTAATCAACCCAGACACTGACATCCAAACAACCGATATCAAAAACAGCAGCTTGTTCTGATGGCTGTGCTTATCATGTGGGAAAGGAACTGAGATGTTCATTATGAAAATCCAGATGTTTTTAGTGTAAATTTATTAGCAATAATAGTATAACATGCTGGGTGACATTAAAAGGTTTATATATGCAGTAATATTCTCGTTTGCACAACTAATTATATTCTCGCACTCGACAACTCGAAGTTATTCATCCGAAGCATTAATTACCACAACATAGAAACACAAAGTTGTAAGCGAGAGAGAGAATCAACAATCGAACTCACCGAGAAACACCTTTCCCCACTGCGCATGCGCGGAATTTTCAAAACATACTGAAAGGATTCGTCCAATCATATTTGACATGTTTAAAATCCACGCCTCTGTTTATATAAGACACGCCCTGTCCGCAGTTTCGCTAAATCTGTGAATTAAATATTAATGAGTCGTGTGCCCGTTTAGTTTTTCAGCCTTTTTGAAGTGAGCTATATAAAATGTGCGAATGTATGGAACTTATTTTATCTTGGTTACTGCACAAAATATTCGTTGTATTCAAGTTAAATTAATCGCAAACCACGTATAGAGTCCCTAATGATCTCAATACATTATAGACCTCTGATATAATGTGTGAGTGGAAGTGAAAGAGCAATAAGCAGCAGAAAATTGCTCTTTTGCTGACTGTGCAAGAGCGCGTGAACGGTCCCGAGAGGGACACCGGACGGCGCGCGCACAGTCAGTCCGTGTGTCCTGTCCCTCCTCCCGCAGTCAGACGCAGTGCACGACAAGGGATAGACGGGACACCGGGATACAAGAGCTCAGGGAGAGACAACTACTAAAACATGAGGCCGTCACTATGTCAGAGAAATGGAATAACGTTTAAACTGAAAAAGAAATCTTGAAAATTTGCTTTCTGGTGAGTGGGCGCGCGCTGCACGGTCATCATCATCATCATCATTATTATTAATTGCGTTTAGTTTCATTATAAAGATTTGTGTGGAACACTGCATTTTTATGAATTATTAATGTGTCGTTCTCCGTCTGCTATTTAAATTTGATATAGCCTAAAGTTACTTGATTTTACATATTGTACAAGACTGTGTAAATTGTTTTAAGAAATGAGAAGATCGTGAAATACTTATGAAAAAAAAATTAAACAAAAAATTTATAAATCTGTTGCCACTCTCTGCTGTAGGGTGGAGCAGCTCTTTGGCAGGTATCTTTCCCCCACCTGGGGGCTTCGCTGACTGGGCGTCGGGCGACCAGCTCTAGGTAAAAACACAAGCGCGCGCATTTCATAGAAACAGCGGAGGAGGTATTTAGAGCTATATCTTCATCGTTAACTTTATAGTTATTGTCCTCTGTGTGAACGGGCCTTAAATCTAACACGTACACAAACCTTTCTGCATATTTAGAATTTGTTTTAGACATTATACGTTTATTATCATGGTCACTGCTGGCTTGTTTCCACAATGTTGGTGATTTCAGGTTTTACCATTGCTGTGGTGACTAAATTGTTAAAAGGGCCATTCCACCGAATGGGTGACATTTGCTTGTTGTAACTCCTCAAAATGAAACTTTATTTTTTATCTTTTTTCAACACTGAATCTAATACTACACATATTTAAGTATTCAAAATGTGTATTGGTCAATCTCAGGCAACTTTATTTAATTTTTTTACAAGGTTTCTAAGCAGAAGATGCACGCATGTTTTCTCAGTCCTGTTATCGAAACTCATGTGCCATTTAAAAAGCATGTTTAAAAGCATGTCAATTAATTCCTTTGTTTTCCCCACAAGAAAGTGTTTATTTTAAAGAAATTGTTGGTTATATGTTCAAATAATTGATATTCGTGACAAAAAATCTCTATATATTAAGGTAAGTATTTTAATAAAAAAACACAAAGCCATTTTCTCATTTTAAAGAAGACCGAAGCCTCAAGTTTATAATTTTTTTTATAATTCAATTCATTAAACAATTATATAAATGATGGACCAAACAAAACTGATAAAAACAGTGGTTTAACTCAACATTTTTTTAGAAGAAAAAAAATAGTAACAGGAATGAACACTTGGTAACAGGAATGAACACTTGGTAACAGGAATGAACACTTGGTAACAGGAATGAACATTGGGTAACAGGAATGAGTGTCCATACGTGTGTTTATGAGAGAGAGTGTGCATGACTGTGTGCATAAGGTTTCTGTGTTGAAGTGATGTACGATGTGCTAGTAGTACTTCACAGCGAAGGAGGTGAAAAGAGAAAGAAGGAGAGAGAGAAGAAGAGAGAGGGAGGGAGAAAGAGGGAAGTTAAGACAAAAAAGGGAGAAAAGAGAGGGTTGCGGGTGTGTTTCGCTCCTTCCATTGCAATATGCCATAGGTGGGTGTTTCTGGCACCTGCATAGTATGGGTTTTCTCCATCTTCTACAAAATATAAGAAAGACAAAGACAAAACGTTTAAGTCACTTCGTGGTGGACTGGCTTCCTGGCTGGAAGTATGGTGTTCACATTGTAAAACTAATGCTAATGTCTACAATATAAGTAATTGCAGCCTTAAAACTCATAATTCAGGATTTCAGGTGAATAGTATTTTATCAACTAATATTTACAGTATTAAATAAAAAAAACAGAGGACTCTACTCACTCCTGTTACTTTAACTCACTCCTGTTATTTTTCATATAAGTAACAGGACTGAAAGTAACAGGATTGAGTTTTTAAGCAAAAAGTTATCAAATACATGGCATATGGCCACATAGCATACATGCTAATAGCATGAGGACACTGAGCAAAATCTAGTGACTTACCAAAAGTTAATATTTTTAAAATGAACAAATAAAATCTAAGAAATAATTTAGGTAACAGGACAGTATGTTGAGATTGACCTTCTCAGTCATATTTACAATTTCATCAAATATACAGAAATTAAAATGAGAGGACTTACTTTGGTCTTCCCATTGCCTTCAGAAGATCCAGATGATGCAACTTCCTGTTGAAAATGTGTCTTGTGGAGTTTTTCAGAGGGGGGGGGGGTTGTGTTAGGGTAACAGGACTGAGTGAAAACCTGGGGACACGACTAAAATGTGTATTTTATCTAAAATATTAGATAAAATATTTTTTTCTCATGAAAGAAAACCAAAACATTTTAAAGCATAGATTGGATATAAAGTCACACAACAATACCCAAAAATTAAGATTTCTGAAGGATTTTAATCATTATATTTCATGGTAAAGTTTAGAGATGGAGAGTGAGGACATGCAGAAAATGCTATATTTTAGTGTTCTATGTAGTTTTTATTAATGTTTTTAATTATACATTTTAAATTTGTAGTTAGCTTAATGTGCAGTACATTTTGCTTAATAATAAAATGTATTTTAGAGTTCATTTTCATGCAATTTTATACATATAATGTCCTGGGGACAGAAATGTCACCCTTTCGGTGGAATGGCTCAAAAAACAAAATAGATAAGATGGTCATCATGGCTACTTAGTAAGTATCATAACCATATTGTTGTATTGTGTTTTACTACACCAACACGTATTTCAGTAGTCCCCTGCAAATTAAAGCTTCTCCACAGAGAATGCTTACAAACCTTTGAGACTGTGTTAAATGATGTTTGTGTATCCTCACACAGAAAAGGAAATCTCATGAGGGAGACATGGAAAGAGAGATCTCTAAGGTAACAGACACACACTGACAATCTTTCAACACCTTTGAGTAATAACAAGACACTTATATGAGCATTAAATGCATTTTCAGGTAAAATTAATTCAGGTTTCCCACAGTCATGGAAAATCAGGAAATATCAAATAATCTAAGTGTGATTACTAGGCCTGGAAAAAATATGGAAATTAAGTCATAAAAATCACAGAAATGTATTGCCATGCTTGACTCCAAAATGTTTTTTTAAAGGGACCTATTATGCAAAATTCACTTTTACATGGTGTTTGAACATTAATATGTCGGCAGTGTGTATATACAACCACCCTAATGGTAAAAATCCACCCACTCCTTTTTTAAAATCCCCATAAATCATAAGCAGTGTCTCAGAACAAGCCCCTGCCCACGAATGCTGATGGACTCTGCCATATTAACATAGACCCCGCCCTGAGTGAACTGTACACAGTCCCCCATGTTTATCTCCTCGCCAGAGCATTTAACATCAGCATTCAAGTAAGACATGTATTCTTATTAAAGCTATGATTCAGTCAAGAGCAGTGATTGAGTTTCTGTTTTTCTTTTGTTGTTTGATTCATATTAATTGCATATTTAGCAGTAGGTGCTGTATATTACGCTGCTTTCACTTTAATACACAGATAATATACACATGCGATTCCTTTACTTGCTGTTGTAAAGTCAGAATTGCGAGATATAAAGTCAGAATTGCGAGATATAAAGTCAGAATTGCGAGATATAAAGCCAGAATTGCGAGATATAAAGTCAGAATTGCGTGAAATAAAGTCGCAATTGTGTGAAATAAAGTCGCAATTGCGTGTTATAAAGTCAGAATTGCGAGATATAAAGTCAGAATTGCGTGAAATAAAGTCGCAATTGTGTGAAATAAAGTCGCAATTGCGTGTTATAAAGTCAGAATTGCGAGATATAAAGTCAGAATTGCGAGATATAAAGCCAGAATTGCGAGATATAAAGTCAGAATTGCGAGATATAAAGTCAGAATTGCGTAAAATAAAGTCGCAATTGCGTCTTATAAAGTCATAATTCTGACATTTTTTCTCGCAATTGCGACTTTACATCACGCAATTCTGACTTTATAACACATAATTGCGAGTTTATATCGCAAGAATCAGATTCAGCAATTCTGAGAAATAAAGTCAGAATTGCGAGATGTAAACTCGCAATTGTGAGATAAAAAGTCGCAATTATCTTTTAAAATGTTTTATTCTGTGGCGGAAACAAGCTTCCATATGTATTTGACAGTTTAAGCGCATTAAGACGTGAATGAGAACTTAGTTTAATACTCACGGGCCGTTTAATTACTCTGACAGCCAGCTTTGGATGTGTGAAAACCATATATTTGAAGTTTAGACTTATATGGCTTTAAAACGCATGCAAATAATAAACTTGATGATGAACAAATAATGATGATGAAGAACTGCAATGTAACATGAGCGTGACCGCGATAGAGACGACAAACAAAACAACACAGATGTTTTAGTGTTTTAGTATCTGAGGCACGAGCTGGCTCCGCCCTCTTCTGGAAAGCAGGGCGTGGAGCAGCAGCTCATTTGCATTTAAAGATACTTTCCCTAAAAAATGGGCATTTACAATATGGTATAATAAATGATCTGTGGGGTATTTTAAGCTGAAACTTCACAGACATATTAGGAACATCTATGACTTATATTACATGTTGTAAAAAACCTTTAAGAGTGCAATCTGCATACAATGATTAAATATCTTCATTAAGTATTCAGTCACATCTGGTTGTGTTCAGGTTCAAGGGATGGTGTGCGAGTTGCGGGCAGGGTTTTCTCGTGCGCTGCTGGAGCTGAATCAGATTCAGCAGGGAGATACTGACCTGCAGAGCCAGCTGGAGGACACAAGACATGGCTGCAACAAGCGCGCACTTCACCTAGAGAGTCTGGTGCTGTCCCTCAAGGTGAGGCCACACACACATGTGTTGTAAATCTATTTATTTATTTGTTTATTTAATTGGGACAACGCACGTTAATGAAAATCAGTATAAAATACAAAATGTAAACGTACCGGATTATTGCAACATTGCTAATTTACATCCGTAGTCCCTATTACATAAATGACAACAATTCAATTACAGATACCACAAGCTCAAGGAAAGAAAGAAAAAGGAGAAAAAACTGTTAAAATCTGATCTGTTTGTATTGAAGTCACTTTTTTCATGTGTCTTTTTAGGAGGAGCTGGAGGAGGTACGTTGTCAGTTTCGTCAGCTCTGTGAGACACAAGACAGAAAACCACCAGAGAATCCAGGAAGAGAGAAGTAAACACACACATATACACACACATCCGCACGCACGAGCACACACACACACACACACACAAATTTACCCATAGAATGTAACACTGAAACTGTTAAAGTGTGTGTGCCAATGTGTGTATGAATACAGTAATGGAGTGGATGACGGTATCGGACAGAGTGATGATGCTGCAGAGGCTCCTCCCCTTTCATCTGTGGGCGGAGCATTTCTCATACACTGTTACCTTCAGGGCTTACAGGTGTGGCAATGGGCCAGACAGAATACAGGTGAGCTTTCATTTTTTGGGTACAAATATTTGTAATGATTCTATAAAATATGTTTTTTTTAAAAAAAATAAATGTTAAAGTTGGCATGAAACGGAAGTTGCGATAATTGTTTTTTTTCCTATTGTGACGTATATCCAAGTTAAAATGGCTTCTTGAAAAAATAAAAGTAGGTCGGGACTTTTTCCATCAGGAATTGGTTGTGATCTCATGTGAGTGACAGGTTGTCCCGCCCTTGTGCCAGTAAACACATCATCAGAGAAGAGAAGAGGTGTCTATGCAAGAGGGAGGGGAAGTTATTTTTAATACAGATTAAGAGGGCACATGAATTTATTAGTAACATGAATAAAATCAAATAAAACTATGTGATGAAAAATCATTTATAATTATCATTGCAATATTGCATTAAAAATTTGCATTGCCAATTTTGATTTCATGGTGACTTTAAAAATTATAAGGGCACATGAATAAAAAGAAAGTATGTGCGTGATAAATCATCATTTAAACAATAAATACTGCAATATTTAATAAAAATTGTCCATTTTGATTTCAAAGCGACTTTAAAATATATGCTCATATACAAATTAAAATAATATGTGGTGGGAATTAAATGAGAAGTAAATTATATTTAAAAAACCTCAGCGATTTTGTTTTCTGTTTCTCAGGTGTAGATGCTCTTTCCTGCCAGGTAACACACAGCTGCTTACGGCGAGGTAAATCACCTCTTCACAGAGACTTTTAACAGCTCAGTATTCACATGTGGGTCCTCATGTTCCTCTGTCTCTTTCTGTCAGGCAGGAGGCGCGGTGTGGTGGAGATGCTGTTGCAGTCTGAGCGCGATTATGTGTCTAGTTTGAATCAGCTTCTTGAGAAATATAAATCGGCAGAGCAAAAGTAGAGAACTATCACTATTTCATGTCATCTCTTTATCTCTGTCTGTATCACGGACTATAACAAGCGTGTTTGTGTGTTTCTGAGACAGTGTGGCGTTTGTAAAGCATATTGATCAGATGCTACAGCGCCACCTGCTGTTCCGCAACACCCTAGAAGAACGTCTGACCACGAATGAGAGAAGCTGTGCAGCCGGGGAGGCTTTTCTCAACCTCACTAGACAGAGCAATGTAAAATAATAATCTGTTATCCCTCATTAAATGTATCAAAAGTGACAGTAAAGACTTTTACATTGCTATAAAAAAAATAAAGTTTTCAAAAAAAATATTAAGGAACACAACTGTTTTCAACATTGATAATAAATGTTTCTTGATCAGCAAATCAGCATATTAGAATAATTTCTGAAGGATCATGTGACACTGAAGACTGGAGTAATGATGCTGAAAATTCAGCTTTACCATCACAGGAATACATTACAATTTAAAATATAGTAGAAAAATTGTAATAATATTTCACAGTATTACTGTTTTTACCATACATTTTGATCAAATAAATGCCAGCAATGGTGCTCTTAAGAGACTTTTATTTTTTAAACATAAAAAATTACTGACCCCAAACTTTTAAAAATAAATGCATTCATTCATTCATTACTTGTCTCTCTGCAGAAGTCTTTCTCTGATGCATATCTTGGATACGTGTACGGTCTGGGAACTGTCCTGAGAACAGAGTTCAGTACAACTTCACCCCACAACAATCCACAAAACGCTCAGGCAAGATCTTCCTGTTTCATGTTATGAAACATCTTACAATATTTTAAAGTTTTGAATGCAAGGGACTATGAGATGTGTCTAGAGCAACCAGGCCCTTTTATATCTAAGTGCACGAACAAGTCTATTGATTTTTACTTTTGTGTAATATTGGTTTCATGTAATTATTTATAATATTTTTCTGCTAGGAGGAGAAAGAGAGCTGCAGATTGCTTTCTCTACTGTTCGCTCCTGTTTCCCGCATCCACGCATACCTGAACATTATACAGGTGAGTCACATGCTTGCAAATGAACTTGGTAAGAATAAATGAAATAAATTGTTAGCCTTAATAAAAACAATACATGCTATTTTGATATGTTAAAGGTGTGGTTGATTAATATTTAACTTGTTTAACTTTAGTTAGTGTGTAATATTGCTGTTTAAGCATAAACAACATCTGCAAAGTTATGACGCTCAAAGTTCAATGCAAAGGGAGATATATTCTTTTACATAAATCACGTTTTAAGGACTACAACAAACGGCTGGTAGGGACTACACAAGCTTCCTCCCGGGTTAGTGACATCACTAACCCTAAAATTTACATAAACCCCGCCCCCAGGAACACGATTTATAGATTATCATGACAGAATATGCTAATCAATGACTAGAAGATAGTTAACTCCAGCTAACATAAAAGTCTAAAAGTTTTTGAAATTTTCAGTGTGTGTCTGTGTGAGGTAATCGGAGCTGCTAACACACAAGCTCTTGAAACTCCACCCTCTTTGCCGGGAGCAACAGCTCATTTACATTTAAAGGGACACACACAAAAACGGTGAGTTTTTGCTCACCCTCAAAAAGTAATAAAAAATGATCTGTGGAGTATTTTGAGCTAAAACTTCACATACACACTTAGGGGACATCAGAGACTTATTTTACATCTTGTGAAAAGGGAATTATACCATCCGCATATTAGTGTACAACTACCTTTATCATATCTTTCTATGGCAGAAATAGCAAGAGTAGTATGCTTGTATGCAGTTTCGACTCAGCAACAGTCAGCAGAGTTCAAGAGGTTGTATTTAATCCAGAATATTCTATTAACCATCTTTAGTTTTAGTCATCACTGAAATGTGCAACCTGACTCAATTAAACAGCTGATGTTGTATTAGGAATATATAGTCAAGATACTTCTGAACTTATAAATGTAGAAATAGAGAAAATGTTGTGATGCTAGACGTGACGCTAGGGTTGTAACCCGTCAGTTGGCACTGAATGCTACGGCACAGTTGAGCAGGTCCAGATGGCATTACTGCATTGCTGAACTCGTGCCACCTTAGGTCTGCTTTGCTCACTACTGCACTACTGTCTGAGGAAGTAAATCGTTGCCAAGCACTTCACTACAGAAAGTGTACATTTTCTTCCTAAAATGCAGTCTGCTATTTTCTAAGGGATTTTAATTTCCAGTGTTGCTACAAAAGACACTGCATCTTCTCCACTGCACTTCCTATTTCCACCAGGCTCTGTTACGCAGTTCTGGCGCTGGGCACACAGACTGGTGTTCACTACAGGAGAGCGAGCGGGTGCTGTGGGATCTCTGCACAAGCTGTCACATGACCTTGGAGAAGGCGGGGCCATGCAAAGAGGGGGTGGGGCCTAAACAAGGGTCAGTGTTTTTTTATTATTTTGTCTGTCACGTAAGGCTTCAGTAAATGTGAATTTTATGAAGTGCTATTCTGTCTAACTGGTTAAAGCTGGCTTTTGTGGCAGGTGGTTGATGCTAATTTTAGTGTGTCTGCAGTTTGAGAAGCAGGTGCTGTGCCGAGAGCCCCGACGGTGGTCCTTCCGCCTTTACCAAGTACTGTGCCAACACTAATGTGCATTCAGCCAGTGTCACAGCGGGCGCAGGCATAGACAGCACTGTACATCAGAGGAAATGCTGTCGCGTTGGCATCTCACAGACGCTACCTCGGCCCAGTGGCATCTTAAGGTATGTCATCAGAAATTAGAGCAAAATAAAAGTCACTTTAAGACATCAGTCACATTTTCTTGGAAAAAAATCAAGCTAGTTTGACTGCATTTAAATTAAATGAATAAATTTGTATATAGCCTAATAATCTGTTAAAAATCGGACTGATAACAATCAGAATAAAAAGCCTTCATGTTAACACTTCAATTGGAAGAAAATGATCTGATCAAGCTCGGTTTGAGAGCTATTTCTATCCAATTTCAAGAGATGATGCAGATCTTAAATAATATGTATAAACATTTGAATCTGGCTACTTAAAGGCACACTGTGAAGGAATTGTGTTTTTGTCAAACAGCGACCCCTAGAGTCGCTGTGGAATACTTGCACTGTCGTAAATACCCCTCCACCTCCCACCTCCCACCCCCCACCCCCCACCCCCCACCCCCCACCCTGTACACCGGTACCTGCATCGGGCATGGAATAGGCACAGATAGACTCCGAAGACATGATTATTGCAATTTATCATAATAGTTTGCAAATTGTACTCGTTTACACTATTTACAACCTCTACGTTAGGCTTATTTATGTCCTGATAATTATGTGAGATATTAAAAACTGTTCTCATGATAATCGCAAGAATCAACGTCAACAGCGTCGTCTGATATCCCTCAGGACTACGTGATAAATACACCTCACAACACCTGAGTTCAGCTGGCAAACTAGTTCGTGAGGCAAGCTATAATACATAACGCAAAAAACACGTAAGAGAAACGAGTGTTTTTTTAGCAAGTCTGTTAACAGCTCTGATAATCGAAAGCTAGCTAGACATATGTGGAAATTATTGGATGGCCTCTCACGTCCAAATTTGACGAAGTGGTGGGGGAAGTGACGTATGCCGTTAAGCAGTCGAATTTTGTAGTTCTTTTTGTGCTTGGGTTACTACCCGAACCCCGAAGTTACATAGTGCCAGTAAAAGCGATACAGACCCCGTCAGGCTATGGCAGACGTGTCATTCAACCTATTGTAAGTCGATGTACCATCACAAGGGTCTTGGAAATATATTATGAAGGTTGAAAAGTTTCACAGTGTGTAGAGTTCTCAACGGGCCTGAAAATTACAACCCGATCCGACCCGGCCCGTGGCTTTTAAAGCCCGGACCCGATCTAACCCGACACATCAACATAATTATCTGCCCGAACCCGGCCCGCGGCCCGACGCGCGTCGGATTATTATTTTTTTTTTTCTCATACACGTATTATCATGACCAGCAGACGGGAATTCAAACCAACCTTTAATGTTCACGCCTTTTAATAATACAAACAATACAAACAACTGAAACAATAAACTTTAAAATATCTAAATAGGCTGTAGTAGCGACGGCGAATTCACCTGCGGCAAGTTTACTTTTCACCAACTCCATCTTCTTCTCTCCAGGCTAAAGGCGTGCATGCAGCAGCGTCAGGTCTGCCCCCGCCCCTCTCCATAATGCACGTTGCACGCAGCAGCCAGACTTTCTTTACGGTGAACAGCAGCGATGATTAATAAATGTTTTTTTTTTCACTGAGCGGAAAAGATTAAGCCCGAGGTCCGGCCCGACCCGAGTCATTTGATTATATTTTCGACCCGAACCACACGGGTCGAACGGGACCCGCGGGTTTGTCGGGCCGACCCGACCCGTTGAGAACTCTAACAGTGTGCCTTTAAATAACTGGATACAGATACACCTCTATTAAATCTCTTTAAAAAATAAGAATAAATTACTTACAAATAATAAATACCAAAATATATAAATATATAAAAGCAAATTCTAACAAATTAAATTAAACTTAAGGGAGGTTAATCAGTAGAGTTAAGGAATTCCTGCTTTAAGGGTTAAAATAAAAAATTTAAATGATTTAAACATTTAAACAAATCTAAATGTACTGAAATGTATTAAATTGAATCAAACTTTGGAGCCTGTAAGTACAGATTATATTTGAATAATTTCTATTGGCTGTAGAGTAATTACAAAATAAATGGCAATTATTTAATGTTTAAACATCACAAAGTGGTGATGAAACCGAGGTAACGACAGATTATTGAAAAATAAATCTTTTTTAGATGGGTCCTATAAATAGGTTGCTTGGATTTTGAGATGCGATCCAGTTATGACATATTGATTAAAAATTATATATATATATATATATATATATATAAATAAAGCAAAAAAATATATATATTAAAAAAATCCCTCATAAAAACAGTATGTGTGTAATTTACAATTAGATTCAACATAATAAGGATTGACTTATTTTATTTTTGTGGGGGGATTTTTGCTTACCTATATTAAACAATAACAATTTTTATCTACATAATGAAACAGCAACTGTTTCCCCTCAGAAATGGCCGTGAGCATATTTGTGAGCTGCCACTTGGTGGCTGGACTACAGAGTACAAGTGGAATGGCAGCACAGGGCAGAGCCACACGGGTCCCATCTGCGTACCCTTCGTTTGTCATCCTAGAGAGGCCGGTCGGTTTCTGAACCCTGGGCCACCTGTTGACGTAGGGGGAAACCTCACCACTGCTGCCAAGAGTCAGAGCTCCTCGGCTGGTCTGGCCGTACGTGTTTGTGGGTCTCCGGGGCTTGATGGACGCGTTTACACATCTGACCTTTGCCCTCCACCTCCTCGTTTCGACGACGGGGACACAGACTGCGACGTGGCCGATGCATCAGTGTTTGACTTCTCCTCTGTGACGACCTGTAGCCCAGATGAAACTTTAAATCGACTCAGGGGAGCGGATGCTCATGATGATGAGGATGATGATGAAGAAGACAACGAGGTTCCAGTTCTCCTCAAACCTTCATACACTCACAACACTTCAGCCGTACAGGCGGGGGGAAGCTTATGCATGCCGTGGCAGATTCCCAGACGAGCTCCTATTCCTGCCGAGGTTCGCATTGGGATACAAGGAAAAACTCGTGCCCCAAAACCTCACAGAATCCCCGCCAGTGCCTTTCGGCCGATTTGGGAGCCAATTTACTCACAGGTTTGAGGCATCACATGATTAGCACAAGACTTCTGCATCCTACAACTTTTAATCATAATTTTTTACCCCTGATGTCCATTTATAATGTCGTTCAAGCTGTTTTGCACTAAAAACATTGTAATTCAGTTTCACATAAACATTTTACACGGTCTTTTTGACCCATAGAATCTTGTTGTGCTGTATCAAAATTTTGGGATGACATTTTTTTGCAGCTTAGTTTCAACATCGTTTTGAGATGTGTAAGTTACATTATGTAGTTTTATTCAAGAAAAGCAACTGTTTTTTTTTTTTTACATGACCCCTTGAGATACAGTTCAAGCTAGTCTGAAATGAAGAGGTAAATACTACCAAAACATTAACAAAACCACTCACCTTTTCTCTTTCAGAGTGATGTGATTCCTGCAAAAGAGAACTCTGTTACTTTCAGCTCAACCAATCAAATCATGAATCAACAGCAAGAGACTGACCAATCACGGTAAGAGCCGTATAGCTGCGTTTGGAATAGCATGCTACCTTGATGACCAAAATGTGCAGTATACGACAAAACATTTAATAACCTCAGTTATAAAAACAATTCCCTTTCGATAAGGTTCACTCGCATCGCAGTTTTTCTCCGGATACTGAAGCCTGATTGGTTCATGTCTCAGCCCGCCAAAACGGAGGGGGCCGACTGCCTATTTAAGTCGCGCTGAAAGCCATTTTCATCAGGATTTTTCTCCAAGCGCGAAGTTCATCTCTTCACTGACTCAGAAGAGAAGATAGAAGCCTTTGAAAACAATCATTGAAACAAGCCTCAAGCAGCGGATTAACGGCGCTTCAACAGCTGCAGCTGACTTGTGGACGAGCACACTGAATGCATCGCTTGCCTGGGATGTGCCCACGCCAAGGCTGCACCAACCACCTCGCGCGCTCTCTCTTCTCCTTTCGAGCCGAGACAGAAGACACAGCGGAGCCTCGGGGCAGAGCAACAGGACTGTAGCGAGTTCATGTCGGCCCAGCACCCATGTGCCTCACTCTCCCCTCAGCGTGATGAATCTCCAATGCTCTTCACCCGCGAAAGACCAGCGCCCCTCATCTGGTTCAAGCGCCATGGTTTCATTTGGCGGCTCCAAGGAGGACTTTGATGAGACTGGCTGCCTCTGAAGAAGAGGACTGGGACTCTGCACCGAAATGTTATTGAATAGTGGATGCAATAGCACTGGCTTACAAGTCCTTGGGCTTGCAATGCCCTAATAGGGTGAGGGCCCTCTCCACCAGGGGAACGGCCTCCTCTTGGGCTTGGTCTAGAGGAGTGTAAATTGACGACATCTGTGCGGCAGCCAGCTGGCCTTCGCCATCCACCTTTAAAAGGTTCTACAACTTAGAAGTCCCTGCTCTTCACGCACTGATATTGTCTGCTTAACCAGTATGAGAGTTGATGGTACTGCTCCCCTGTCGAAACATTCTGATGAAAATAGCTTTCAGCGTGATTTAAATAGACAGTCGGCCCCGCCCATTTGGTGGGCTGAAAAGTCATTTGTCTGTGAGGTAAACAGACGTAAATCAATCAGGCTTCAGTATTCAGAGAAAAACTGAGTGTTCTACATAAGCGTCAATTACTGACACAATGCTCGTTCCCGTTATCTCAGGGAATGCTAGTTATGCATGAAACTGTGGTTTTGTGAATTCCGGATGAACGCCAGAGGCAATGTAAACAGTATTAGATTATAGCAGCGCCAGCCAGATATGTTGAGAGAATATACCAACAAAGTCACTTAGTGATGTATGCTGAGCCCTGGGGGTTATAAGCCACAGTAGCTCAGCACTCGGTATACCTTTCTCGGGCATTCAGATTGACTAAGAACTCTGGCAGTCATCCGGAGTTGCGTAACTACAGTTCTGTTTCATTCTTACTGACTGCCAGAGGCAGTGTAAACACTATTGGATGACACATACAAACATAGTAATGAGGAATGCTACCCACCTGAGGAAAAAATAAGGCTGCTCCTGAAGAACCGCAGAACTCACAGCATGATGAGCAGCAACGTTGACCTTATAAAACCTGGCAAACGTGCATGGAGAAGCCCAGGTAGTGGCAGTGCAGATGTCCGCCAATGAATCTCCTCTAAAAACAGCCCATGAAGATGAGAGAGAGAGATTTATATGGCAAGTTAGACCCCAGGGCAATGGTTTCCCTGCTGCCTTGTAAGCCAGTATAACAGTCTCCACTATCCAGTTTGACAACCTCTGTGTCGACACTGGAGCACCTTCCTTCACACAACCTTAGCAGACACATATCTGGTCTGACTTTCTAAATTGAGCAGTAGTGTCCACATAACACTTCAAGCCACAAACAGGACGCAAAAGTTGAGCACTTGAATCAGTCTGAAAAGAGGCCAGTTCAATGTGGTGGTTTATGAACTGAGGAAGACGGACTTTTGGAAGAAAAGAAGGACTGGGTCTAAGGACCACCCCAGAGTAATCTGGCAACCAACGCACAATTCGCTAACAGACAGCACCGTGCAACTCACTGGCTCATTTTTAAGAAGCAATAGCCAACAAAAAAGCAGTCTTCAAGGATATCCATTTAATGTCAATGCTTTGTGCACGAGTGGCAAATCCCACACAGGAAAGTGAGGATTCAGAGCAGATTTCAGATGGCGTGCACCCTTCAAAAAACTGCAGAGAAGACTGAGATCCAAGAGAAGGTCCCCCAACTTGAACATGATATGCAGAAATTGCAGCGACGTACACTTTCAAAGTGGAAGCCACTTTGCTCTCCTCAAGAAAATGTTGAAGAAAGCTTAAGATGCTCGGAATGTCACATGTTACAGGATCAAGCCCCTGCTCCTCACACCATACAGAAAAAATCTTCCAACGGGAAGCATAAATCTGTCGTGTGTTAGAAGCCCCAGCATTAGAGATGGTGTGAATATCCGCAGGGTCACAATGCTCCAGAGAAGAATTTAACCCAATGGCCAGACCCAAAGCTCCAGACGAGCTGGATCCGGGTGCCAGGCGCTGGCCTTCCGCTGGGAGAGGATGTCTTTCTTGGGGGAAAGCTTCTATTAATTGCCTGTCAGAAGTCTCAGCAACAAAGGAAACCATGGTCTTGCTGGCCATCATCCTGTGTTATGTCTCCCATTACAGAGGGATAGGTGGGAACGCATATAGTAGGCAGTGTATCCTGGCCCAAGGTACTGGACACTTAAGTCTTTGCGAACCATAAGCGACAGTGAGTGGTCATCTCTGAAGCAAAAAGATCCATCTCTGCTAACCAGATTTCTTGCACTACATCTGGATGAAGCCTCCATTCTCCTGGATGTACTCGATCCCTGGAAAGAGCATCCTGAGGTGGAGTAAAACCAGGGGAATCACCACTGTAGCAGCTGTTAATATCCCTATTAGTCGTAGGACCACCCGGTACTGCAAAGACACACCCGGGCGAAAGCGAGCCGAGAATTGCAGAATGTTCGTCACACGTTCCTGAGACGGAGGTAGACATGCAGGAATTCAGGGTCATTCCTATGAATGTAGTGGTCTGTGTTGGAATCAGATGGCTCTTTTTCGCATTTACAGAAAAACCCAACTTCTGTACGTGTCTCAAAAATAGTCTGATCTCTTGCACAGCCTGTCGTGTTGAGGGGGCCCAAAGAAGCCAGTCGTCCAAATAAGGCAGAATACGCATACCTCTCATCCAAAGAGACAGAGCTGCGTTCACACACCTTGTGAAGACACAAGAAGCAAGAGAAAGACTGAAAGGTAGAACTTTTGCAGAATCTTTCTGTGATAAACAACAATTGGGATGTGAAAGTATGCATCTTTCAGATCAACACTTAAAAACCAGTCATCTGCTGCCACAGACCGAAGAATGTTGTCTGTCCGAAGCATTCTACAACCTTCAGGAACAAATTCAGGTGCCTCAAATCGAGAATTGGGGCAGAAACCACTGTCCTTCTTCGGAACAAGAAAATATTTTGAATAGAACCCGCCTCCCTATGAGGGGATGAACTTTTTCTATGGCTCCGTTCTCTAACTGAACAAATTTCCAGAGAGAGAGCCATTGAACGAACTGTGTCTCTGACAATCGTAGGAACAATTCTTGAAAATCTGGGAGGCCAGTGTCAAAAAAGGTATATCCCCTGTTCAGAGTCATCTAAACCCAGGGGTCTGCTGTGTTGGTCCTCCAGTACTCCAGCTGTTCTACTGAAAAATGATCGATCGAGTGTCTCAGGCTTTATGTATGTGACTTTTAGTGGTCACGTCGAGAAGCTGACGGGGTCCTCCTGGCAACTGGCGATGAGGTGCCCGAAATATTATAGCATCTTTAGTAACACGAGGCCTATGAAGGGGGCTGTGACTGAGGTGTAGCGTGCTGGCAGTCTGAACTGCTGGCAGTCTGAACTGCTGGCATCCTAAAGGATCCGTCCGTCAGTTGACGAGTGGGCTCAGTAAGCTTTACCCTCTTTTCCAAGTTCCGGAACATTAGGACCAAAAAGATGCCCGGTAACAAGTGGAATATCTCTCAAGGTTTTCTTACAGTCCTCAGGTAGCCATGCTTGGGCAAGCAACACTTGGCAGCAGGCTGCCAAAAGCATGGCTGTAAGACTACCCAACTAGCGAGTCACATGGCCCATTGCCAAAAAAGCAGTTTGCAGAAACTATGAAATCAAGGGATCAACGTTTACTGGTTCCATCGTACTGGTGGCAGCAAGAAGTAGCTAAAAGATTGTGTTTTCTGCATGGGTTATGCAAGCAACAGACTCGTATGCCTATTTAGCAATGATTCTGTGCGACCACATTGCGCACTGGGACATCGCACATTCCCTCATAGAGCCTCATCAGGAGACATCAAAGCTGCAACGGGCTGCTCTATTTCCGGATCACGACTCACCCCAATGGAATCTGCTTCAGCCATAGATGTTAACGTCCGAGCAATCTTTGAGCGCCGCTTAGGCAGACCAGAACCTGTGAGGGCATTAGAAAATTCAGCCACAAAATTTTTTACATGGTGGCATGGCAAAGGTAGTCGCAGCTGTGGCCTGCCTGACAAAAACGTCGGTTTGGGCAGATTGGACAGGTGACTTATCAAGTCCTAGACAAGCATTTGCCATTCGAAGCACGGCCAAAGTATCATCAGAAAAGGACTGGACCTGTCCAGATGACTGAACTGACCCCCAACTAGGCCCCTCCACTGCTGGATAACCAGTGAAAACATTCTGAGGGGATGGTTGTGCAGCAACATCCACAGCATGCCCATGATCACAAAAAAAATAATCCGAAGCACTCGTAGAAAGCACATCCAAGTCAAAATGATGTGAAAAACAAGGGGAATCAATAGACTCTTAACCAGCTCCCTGATTCTGAACATTCTCTTCATCCTGTGTCATTTTCACAGGTGTAGCAAATGTGACAGGCTGAAGCGAGTGAAGCAGGCGTTTCAGCTCCGCCATCTCTATAGAAAGCACAGAAACCGTCTTAGAAAGTGAATTTTTCATCAAAACACACTTTGTGATGTGGCCCTCTCTTAGATGGGAGGGTAGCGCCGGGTGCTGCAGATGCCCTGTGCTTCAGAGTGCGCGAAGGGGCTACATCCAACTGTCCGAGTTTCACTGTTGAATTAGGGTCTAACTCTGCAAGACGGAGCCGTCGTTCAGACATAGGTAAAAGACTGCAGTGCAGACACGGGTCTGTGAGAGCCTCTCAGATGTTGAACACCCAAACACGAAGGGCAGACGTCATGACCATCGTCCGAGAGAAGATTATTACGACACAGCTTACAAGTCAGTGGGAAACCAGTGGCCATCCAGCTGAGCCATATTTACTCGATAATAACACCCTCAGATAGCACCGTAAGGTTTAAAGTCAAGCGGAATGATGGTAATGAAGCAACGAAACAGGCGAGAAAAATAACAGGATTCCTTCCTTTCTGCCCATAAAGAGGCCTAAAATGGCCAATGGATTGAACTGAGGGGCACAGAGTATAACATAAATTTAAAGGAAAAACACTCAGAACAACTGAATAGATGATTATGTCAAAGGGAGACTGTTAACCTCTAGGCGCGGAAAACACCAGTTTTACCAACGAAAAGCAATGAAACTCAAATAAAAATCAAAACTCACCAAAATGCTGCTAAAAAACACCAAATCCATTGAAGTGGCGTAGATGCACGCTGACACCGTTTGTGAGGACGATATCTTGCTGCTCTTGTAAGCTGCACTTGACAGCTCAAATATATCACTTAACCAAAAACAACCTCTCACAACCAGGCGAGAAAGCAAAAGAGGCATCTGTGGCTTATAACCCCAAGGGCTCAGCATCTACTTGACTTTGATGGTATATTTTTTCTCAACCTATCTGGCTGGCGCTGCGATAATCCAATACTGTTTACAATGCCTCTGGCCTGGCGGTCAGTAGGAATAAAACAAAACTTTCGTTATGTTAGTAACTGGAACATTATGCATTTATGCAATTCTGTATAAATATGTCTTTCAAACAGTTACATTAACATTCCTATCATTCAATTTGACCTAAAGAGCATTTATGTAACACTTGGCACTTGTGTTAATTGTTAATTTTGGATGCTGTAAAATACTTAGTCACCATAAAATCAAAACATTAATTTAATGGAATAATGCAATCTTTATTATGTAAGGGATAATGTAAAAGCGTCAGGGTTTATTTTGTGATAACTGGCTCAATGTACATAATCCCGCACATCTATTATTATAATTTTTTATAATTGAAGAGTTCAGATGCAAAAGCCTCTAAGTGCCATCTGAAAATTTCTTCTAGAATGATCATTTGTATCAAGCTCATATATTTAAGTTCAGTAATTTCACTTAAATGGCAATAGAAATTACCTATTAATTGTCATTTAAGTGAAATTACTGAACTTAAATATACAAGCTTGATACAAATGATCATTCTAGAAGAAAATTTCAGATGGCACTTAGAGGCTTTTGCATCTGAACTCTTCAATTATTTATCTATTATTATTATTATCTTATAATCTTTAATAAAAAACATTAATATCCCCTCCTCCACGCAACATCACTTCCCCACCACAAGGGCGAGACAATAATCCATCCCTTCCAGCAACCCGTCACTCAAAAGGAACTGCAGCAATTAGCAAACCACAATGATCCAATCAATTCCCACAAGACAAAATCAAGTCCCGCCCTTATGTCTCATTTGAGAAGCTGTTTTACTTGTATATACATCAAAATAAGGAAGAAAAGATGATCACAACTTCTGTTGTGAAATCCTTCTACAAATCTAACGACAAAAGCATTTAATGCACAAGATACTGTACCAATAAAATTGCAGTGTCAAGTTGGGAGTGTTTTGCTTAATTTTAGCAACATATTCAACAGCACTCACCTCTGAGGTCACTGTCTGCAGAGCCACTAAACCCCAAACTATATATGCGTACAATAGAACATTGTGAAATAGTGATAAAAAAAAAGAAATAAAAAAAAAGAGAATTCAATCAAATTTTTTTCTCTCCAAAAATGGCAGGTGGTATGCTATTCCAAACATACCAAATGAAGATTTATCTGAAGGCTCAGTACTGTATGTCAGTAAAATGATGTGCATTGTTATCCCAGTGCTAAACTTGAAACTGTGTGATGCCATTTAAGGGCACTTTAAAGTGGTAATGTGTGCATCTGTTGTTTTAGATCAGCATATAGAGGTACTGGAGTCCAGCGGGCTGAAGCAGTGTGGCATGACAGTGAGGACAGTGAAGGACCCTGCAGTACAGTCTGACACACTCTCATGCCAGCAAACAATTAATATTCATGAGTCTGCACTGATGCAACCAATCATACATCTGTTTTTTTTTTTTTAAATAAATGACAACAGTTCCTCTCACTGTGAACTGACGTGCAGCAACAGCACACTCACGACAGCTAAATTCGACAAAAGTTTTCCAGCATGATTTGATTTGTCAGAGAGAAATAAACACTGTAAATGTAACAGAATGCACATTAAGTCAGAGGAATAAAAACATTCCGTAGAAAATAAGACTGCGTGTTTATTAATGAGTCTCATGGAGAACATGGTACAAAAGCAGTTACAGGCCTTGAATGCGCACAGACACACATACACACACACACACATACAGAAACAGTGAGTTTTTGGGGATTTACTAACACTTCAAACCAATTGACAAATCAGCTCAGTGGGAAAGGCCAGTATGAGTGTCTACACATACAGGATGTGACATCACTACAGAACACTGCAGTCCCTCTATGGCTGATCGCCATGGTCAATTTGATAGGAATTGCTCTGGTGACAAAGCCCTTCCTGTGTGGACCTGGTTTGGTGGTTGAGAGGACCTGAATGAAAGCAGGAGGCGTGATTTACAATAGAACATTCGGCCCGCAGCGCTGTGTCCCTAAGTACATGAGTTTGGGACACAGCCCGACGGTTGTCCCGGCCAGCCCAGAGGACGGGGGTCAGCAGGACAGGGTCATAAGGTCACAGGATTGTGAGTTTGAGTCCTCTGCTTCTTTGTAACAGTACTGCCCTAAAGTGCAAAAAAAGGCTCACCGCACACTATTAAGACACACAAACTTGACACTGGTCCACACCAAACACTCTACAACAGTGTGTGAATCTGGTGGGTCTCAGACTGAGATTGTCAGTAGATACATCAGCAACTGGGGCGCCGAGGTGAGAAGTGAGGGCAGATATGTTACTCTGTACAGAATACTTGGAGCACGCGCGCACACACACACACACACACACACGCACGCACGAACGGAGGTGTTGTCTAGACATTTGTTCTAAGCATGGTCAAGGCGAATGCTTTCAGACACTTAAATTTTGTTCAGTACTGATATTGAAGGCACATTAAGAGTCTGGAGCGAAAATCACGAGTCGTAAGTATTGGTGGAGGGGTGTGGCTTGTGATGAATCGATGAATAGATGAGTACGCCTTTGAGGGGGGGAGGGGGGGTTAAGACATCATATTGGCTTTAAATAGTGTGAGGAAAAACCCTCACCAAAATGTCAAGAGTTCACCTGAAGGGTACAATCTCTGGTCAAGGTCACAGCTGTGAGTTAAAGGCAACTGAAGAGAGGCGTGCTGAGGGTGTTCGGGTTGAACCCTGGTTGACCTTTGACCTGCAACCAAATAAACATCCACAGCAGAGTCTAATGATGGTGAAAGGCCTCAGAGCTGCATTTTCATTCGAGAATGTGCTGTTGACGAGCACATGACCTTGCGTAGCTCTGCATGCTGAACGCGAAAGAAAATGAGTGAATCACATTCCTCAAGAGCAATGACCATCTTCAGGTTTCGACTAGCATCAGATTGTCTGGTTCCAGGTTAAACAATGTTAAAACACACACACTCGCGTCTCTATTTTAGGGCGGGATGCTCTTATTCGTTGCTGTCCCTGTTGTCGACTAGCGAGAGAGTGTGTAGCGATGGCTGCGAGAGAGTGTGTGTTGATTGAGAGAGTTCTCTCTTGTAAGTCTTGGGTGGCAGTTTTGGCAGCGCGGGGGTGGAGTTGTGACGAGGCGGTATGGGAGGTGCTGGAGTGGCTGGGGGCAGGTGGACCAGAATGGGCTGACTGAAGCTGGGCGTGCAGGGGCGGCGAGGCACGCGTGGAGAAGGTGTGCCCGGGGGCGGAGCACGGGGAGAGGGCGTGCCGGGTGGGGTGTTGGGAGTGCTAGGCGAGCTGGTGAAGTCCCAGTGGAAACGGATCCCTGGAGATGGCTGCATGTTCACCGGGTAGTTGATGAAGATCTCGGGTGGTCGTTGTGGAACCGGTGGAGGCGTGTCTGGAAGGGGGTCGCGGGGTGGAGGGGGTGGGGGGCTCGGCAGCGGCCCCTCCGTCGGCCCGTTGATCACCGGAACGCGTGGCTGCAGGCGAGGAGGAGGAGGCAGTCGTGGTGGAATGGCGGGAGGACTTTCAGACCTGAAACTCTGCAAAGAATAGATTGCACTCGTGTGAATGTGATGGCACAACATGAAATGAAAGCATTTTCACAAGGGTTCTCCTACTTTTGGACCCCATAGTAATGTGTATGGATATGTACTACAACATGCGGCGGTAGTGATTATTGTATCGTTGCACTGGAGCAGCTCTAAATGTGGGCCCTGCCATTAAATGAAAAATAAAATATGATGAAATGATACAATGAAGAGTGAAAGTAAGAGAAGTTCATACATTTAATTTAAGCATGAAAATGACTAGAGAAAAACTCTATTACTAAACAAATTAAACCAACTAATATGATTCGCATTCTATGTCCATTCTTTTTTTTTTTTTTTATTACAAATGCAATGATAATACAGGTATTGGCAAGTACACAAAAAAATGAAAGTATCAGTATCATACTCATTCTGGAAAATCAACATTTGGGAATGATTAAAAAAAAATGAGTGTTGCGTGTTTTCAAAAATTAAGAGAAATATTTAGTTAAAGCTGTAGTTTGTAAAAGCGTGCCTCTTCATTTTTAAAATCGTGAGTAGCACGTATAGTTTCAAAGCATCTTCCTCAACACAATATATAAGTCACCTTGGACTCTGAAGAGGTATCTTTCCTGCGGGGAGGTAATGGAGGGGGTTTAAGTAGCTCATCGCCCATCAACTGGTGTAAACTGCCACATGACACAGACTGGAACTCTGACAAAAAGACAGAAGTATACAGTCTTATGGTCTGTCACAAAAAACATAAGCAGAAGAGCACTGCTTGAGGAAAATCATAAAACTTACTGGACTGGGGCAGCAAAACTGGAGCAAATATGGTGTTACCTGCAGAAAAACACAAAATGGCATTTAGGTCATGCATAACTTTGTTTGTAGCTGATTGGTATCCACTGAGCTGCCACAGATCCCCTCTCTCACCGCAGGAGCTGCTCAGGTCGTGCTCCATGAACACAGAGTTGAAGTCAGAGCTGGCAGACTGTGGAGGCGTGGGTGTGTTCGGAGAGGTGGGGAGAGAAGGAGGGGTTTCAGGTTCTGTTTCTGCGATGCTTCTGAAAGTGATTTTGTGAGGTGGTTCTCGTTCTAATGGCACTGGGTGACCTTTCAGCGTTCCTCCTCCTCCTGACGCCTGCCGCACCGGCCGAACGCCGGGAGACTTCAGAGTATACATAGTCTTTCTGGGCTATATGACACAACACACTCAGTTGCAAGACAAAACTGCTGTGTAAACTTAAACTCTTCACACAAACACACAGTGAAGAGGAAACAACACATTCTGACTCCATTTTATTCATGTTAAAGTGACCAAGTTCTTGAAGAGTTCCTTTAATGACCTTTAATGACAAAGTTTTAAAAAATCTTAAACAACAAGTAAATGTAAAAAAAAAGGTGTTTTTTTTATTATTTGATCATTAAAATAGAGTAATTTAGACACCATCCTGATTCATCTCTTAACTATGACGTACAGTGATTTTAACAAAAACTCACAAATCTGGATGGTTGTTTGCAGTTCCGTGGTTCGATCTCTAGAGACTTGTTGAACAGGTAGTCAGAAAACTCCTTTTCACTCATGTTTTCCATTGGATTCAGATTCTCAAAAAACCTCTGCAAGACAAAAAGACAATCTCAAATCTCATTTTCTCCTCAGGTCATTTTGACCCGAAATTAAAGTTGAGTGTTCATTGGAGTGGTCCTAGACTTTGGGAGATTTGTCGCACTTGAACTTGGAATACACCAATAAATTTGACTGGATTCTAGGATTGTGATTGTAATAAAAATAGTAACAAATCCTTCCCTCGCGGGTCAATTTGACACCCGTAGGAATGAATGGTAAATGGGATTTTTAGTTATATGTCTTTTTTTTTTTTTTTTATCTGGCACAATCCAGAACAAAAACACTCACAAATGAAGATATGAGACTATATAACATCCCCAAAGCAGAACACACTCACATGCATACACACATGGGGGGAGAGGGGCATAAAACAGGGGAAATGTTTGTTTTTTTTTTGTAATAAAAATCAGTCAGTCACAATGCAGACTGCACACATATATGAAGTGGTTAGATTAAAACATTTACAATGCAGAACAAAAAAAATAGGGCTTCGGGTAATTTGTTACAGGTACAGGAAGAGAGGAAAAGGGTTAAACTCATGATAATGAGAGAGGGGAATAGGAAAACAACAATAGTGTGAGTGATAGATGAACATATAAACCTTTATGTCGTGTTCTACTTTGAGGCAGTAGGGTTGGTTCTGGTACTGCTGGATTTCTCCAGTGATTTCTGCTACTTTGCGTCTTTTGCTAAAGTTGATCAGTTCTTTTCCGTCACGCTTTAGGAAATCTGGATTCCCCTCTTCAGTCTTCAAAATGTTAGTCAGGTAGATACCTGAATACACAAAACAGACAGGAAACATCACATATGCCGTACACTACTCTACATTAGTTTGGGGTCAGTAATATTTTTGTTTTTAAAGAAATGAATGCTTTTATTCAGGTAGGACAGATTAAATGAATCAAAAGTGGCAGTGAAGAAATGTATAATTACAATGTTATAAACGTTTTCAATTTCAAATAACTTTCTATTCATTTAAGAATCAGTTCCCACTAAAATATTAAGTGACAACTGTTTTTTAAAGTCTGGAGAAATGGCTGCAAAAATTCAGCTTTGCCATCACAGGAATATATTATATTTTCAAATATACTCATATAGAAAACAGTTATTTTAAATTGTAATATTTCACAATATTACTGGTTTTTACATTTAAAAAATAAATAAATAATTGCCATCCCCAAACTTTTGCACAGTAGTGTAATTGTATATACACGCTAGTTTGTTACAAGCAGCTCTTTCTCTTACCAAAGAAGGGTACACAAGGTGGGTTGATGGATTTGAGCTTGGCGAGGTATTTCTTAAAATGATCCTGACTAAGTTCAACGGCTTCCTCTAGAATCCTCCTCTTCCTCTCAGGCACGGCCTACATATAAACAAAACAACCACATATACTGTACCGTTATCTGGTCATCTGTCATTTACTATTCAGATTCACATTGTGAGTGCATTCAATAATAAATGAACAGGTCACCTCAAAGGTGTGGTCCAGACGATACACCGGTACTGAGTTGATGGCGCTTACAATCTCCAAAACTCCATTAAAGTTATTGAGCTCTTGAAACACCTGCAGGATCTCAATAATACGGGAGAACACAGCAACCCTCTCGTCCACATTTTCAGCCTCTACTATACACCTGAGTGACAGAGAGAGAAACTAAGAATTAAAGTACTTATATAATTTAAAATATTGAGACTGGTGATAATGGTTTTTCTGCAAGATAAAATGTGTTGTATTGTTCATGGAGACGATGCAGTTGGCTAAGGGATAGTTACTCACTTCTCAAACCACAGTGTGAGGTTGGTTGTGTGTCTGATCATCCTCAGCAGATTGGGAGAATTCTTCTCTTTATCTTCCTTTGTCCAAACACTGCCTACCAGCTCAGATGGACGAACGGCTCTATGCAAACAAATGTACAATAGTTAGTTAATGTACTGTCTTTCTTATTCTCATGCTTAAAGTTCTGATTGGCTCACCTGTATAGATCAGACTCTAGAAGTGTTAACTGGCGAGCAATTTCTATTGGATGAAGAGTCATGAGGTCAAAGGTTTCGACCTGGCCTGGACGGCTGATGTGCCATTCGATAGGAGGAGGTGGGCTCTCGAAGGTAATGTTGTGACTAATGCCATTAGACTGAGTTTGTATCTTACGTCTCATGATCTTACTGATAGACTCCACCCACTTACGCATCGATTTACCTGAAAACAGAACATCCTACATCAGTCTCTGAGCTTGTGTGTGTCTCATTGAGTATGCGTGCATGTATGAGAATCTGCAGCAATGTATGTCAGGGTGTGTATAAATGTGTATTAAGAGTGTGTACGTACCTCTAAGCTGTGTGGTGCTGGTGAGGTATTCTTTAAGTCTTCCGCAGAGTTCAGGATCATTCTCAAAGTCATAAAAGTGATGTTCCACCCACTGACGGAATACATTCAGAACCCTAATGACACACACAGACATCAGACCGACATGCTCACTGTGGTGACTTAATATACAACAGCACATTGACTGAAATGACCACGGAGAAGATGGAGCAACAACAGGATGCATGTGAGTCTTACAAAAACAAGCCCACCACCACCATACAAAAAAAGAACAAAAAAAAAAAAAAAACACCATATAAACACACTACAGTTCAAAAGATTTTTTATTTATTTAATACTTTTATTCAGCAAAGATGCATTTAATCAAATTAATGGATTAAAATGATCGAAATTGACATTAAAGACTTTAACATTGTTGCAACAAATTTTTACTTCAAATAAATGCTGTTCTTTTGAACTTCCTATTCATCAAAGAATGTTAACAACAAAATATTAGGCAGAACAACGGTTTACATCATTGATAATAAAAATAAATGTTTCTTGAGCACCAAATCAGCATATTACATATGATTTCTGAAGGATCATGTGACAAAAGACTGGAGTAATGATGCTAAATATTTAGACTTGCCATAACAGGAATAAAATACATAAAATATATTCAAATAGTAAACAGTTATTTTAAATTGTTATAATATTATGAGTGCATCATGTATGAGTGTGCATGGCAATTGAGAATGCGTGTTTGTTTTACCGGAGTTGGACAGGCTGCACGTATTCCCTGCGAAATCTCTGAAGCTCAGCTGCCATTGGTTGCTCTCCGTTCCAGAGTGCCTCTCGGTCTGCTTCTGATGGCTCGGGCTCTGGAATCTCAATCCTGAAGCATCATGGGGAAACAAGTACAACCAAATTACATGCATATACGGTACATCCTAACATGAAAGGCAAACAAAACAAGAAAAATCAGACAATGTTATGTAGGCAAACAAATGTGTAAAGGAAACAAACTCCTTGACAGACATGTCAATATTTTAGGGCGGAAGGAACACTGAAAAATTCTACAGAATTCCTTTATTTTCATTGGCTGATGCTTCTCTAATGCAAATGTTTGCTCAGCAGTGTAATGAAACTCCTGTGCATAGACTTGGTGATCTAATGTGACAGACTCAAAAGCTCCTTTGACAGTGACCAATCATAAGACAGGACATTTGCATACAACAGCATGACAGAGGCCAGAGACAAAATAAAATTCTACAAATGTGTAGAACTTTATGCAAACTTTACTTAAGTGTTGAATTTCAAATGTATGTGCTCTTTACCTTTCAATCAGTAGTGTGAGCAGGTCTTGGGGTTTACAGAAAGAGCGGTATGTAGTCAGAAACGTACGCACGAAATTTGGGTCTGTAAGAAAAAGAGGAAATGTACCTAAAAACATACTCAGGGACCAAAACAAATAACCAACACATACACTACAAGTCAAGAGTTTGGACACGCTTGACAGAACATTTGTCATGATCTTAAAAACCTTTTGAACTAAGGGGGATTCTTGTTCTGTACCTGCGTACATGTGGTACGTCAGTCTCTCAATGAGCTTGACCACTGTCCCGGCTTTAATAATGGGGATTCCAGTCTTACTCTGCGCTCCCTCCTCAAACACTATGTTCTCTTCAGAGTCCTGGATGGCAAACCGGTAGACATCCGGTGATGGCAGCCTCAGTGGTTGTGCTTGTTCCTCGCGGTGCAGGACGGTGTCCAGCATGCGGTCCAGAGTGGGCCGGTACTGCAGCGTGACCAATGCAGCCATCCACGCGCTCTTCTCTTCTGCCGAACGCGCACCAAATACGGCACTGCTTTCCTCACGGCCAACCAGCTCAAATGCGTGCCGAAACTCAGATGAATCTTCGCGATCTACGATGCGATACTTGCGTAACACAAACTTCTCTTTCAGACGAAACTCCGCCGCACTGCCAGCCCCTGGCAACCGGGAGCTCTGGTTGGCTTTGCAGCTTATCATGAGGCCGTCGAACAGGAAGTTGTGCCGTTCATGCTTGGCACCAGCCCGTAGGAGTGCCCCCTCCAGGATGAACTGGCTGCAGCACTGCCCGATATCTCTGCCTTCCCAGCCATCAATACTCTTCTGGATGTCATTCATACGCTTTATTGCTGCCTGCTTACTGCGAGATGCACGACTATATAACCGATATAGGGGCTCCCTAAAAGAGAGTCACAAGAACGAGAGATGAAAATGGTGTTTGGTACAGACACATAGTTGTGCAAGCCCTAGTGTTTCTGTTACCCTTGTTTGCGCCGTGGTTGGTGTTTAGTATATATGCGTTCAATGCTGCATTGTAGGTTGATCAGTGCAGTCTGAGCCTGTTTTAAACACTCTCTGTCATCCTGGTCTTCACTGCACTCCTGCAATTGCTACAGAGAGACAATGATCTCAATGAACCTCAAATAACGCAAGATTACATACCTATAGGTTACTGACTGAGTGTGACTGATATGTTTAGTACTCACCTGTAACAGTTCAAAGTAGTGCATGCAGTGGTAAACTGGAACCATCATCAACTGAGGAAGCACATACTGCACTGCCTCCTTAAAACCCTCTGCAATTGACTAAAACACACAAACACACCACATGAGACAGAACATCAGAGCTCATGCCTGCAGAGATAAAGACTTTGACTCCACCGCCCTCGCTCTCTCTGACCCCACAGGTCTCTTTTCAGATGGTATTACTTGCCTTTAAAATGTGGTACATATGATTTCCTAGTTAAACTGATGAAGGAGCAGGTTGTCTTTGTAAGCACAACTATAAAAACAGTGCTTCAAAGTGCAGTTAGGCTAGAGTTTATCACTAGCCTATGTAAAATAAACAATATATCTAAATAAATAATTGAATTGATTAATAAAGTAGTACAAAACTAAAACACAATCCTTAGTGTCTGGAGATTTTGGCTATTTTTAAATAGGTTTTGAATTTAGAAGGGATGCACAATATATCAATACCATATTAGTTAACTGTTGTTAACAAAAACATACTAAACTAAAATATAAATAAGAAAATTTAAACGTAAAAACATATATTTTCGTTTTGGCGCGAGAGAGAGAGAGAGAGAGAGAGAGAGAGAGAGAGAGAGAGAGAGAGAGAGAGAGAGAGAGAGAGAGAGAGAGAGAGAGAGAGAGAGAGAGAGAGAGAGAGAGAGAGAGAGAGAGAGAGAGAGAGAGAGAGAGAGAGAGAGAGAGAGAGAGAGAGAGAGAGAGAGAGAGAGAGAGAGAGAGATGCGGTACAGCTGAATCTCTCGCACCATTTTCAAATGAATGATTTGATCTGATATTGTTTGTGGATTCATTTACTCATCTAATCTACATGTAATAGTAAACACATTTTTGCAGGAATTTCCCACATTATAAGTGCGAAACCCGCAGGAATGAGTAAAACTATTCACACTCTACTGTGCACAATACCCACAATCCAGAAATTCAGGACCTGTTTGGTTAAAAAAAAAAAAAAAGTTGGTCGGGTGACCAAATTCAGTGAACCAATCAGTGATGGTGCTGACCTGAAAGTGCAGAGCAACAGTGGGGCGGGACATCAGAGTGTTGAAATGTTGACAGAATTCTTTAGAGAGGATGTCCTGAGAGAGTGTCTCATAGGGATCAAATGCCTGCTCCTGTACACAACAGACACATACATAGACATTTCTAACAGCACTCTAATGTACTCCTGGAGCTGTGGATGAACTTTCTCATTTGTGAACCTTCATGAGTGTCTATGACTTTATTTGTACCTCAGCGAGGTCTTCGAAGCAGCTGCCCACAAGGGGGTGTGGACTCCCATCAGCTGTCATTTCTACAGCATCCTCAATAAGACCCAACAGTTTAACAGTTAACTCATGGACCTCGAGAATATTACTGAATGCCAGCTCCACATCCTACACACATCACAGAGAGAGAAAAAACTGAGAATAAATGATAATAAAGAGAATGTAGAGAGCTAATCCCTGCAAATTGATGTCAATACGTATGCTCATTTACATAGACAACTCATGTGCTGATTGGTCAGAAGAACACACCTGAGAGGAGAAGAGTTTGCTATTGGACATAAAGGCTTGGCGGAATACTTTGATGATGAGATCGAGTTCCCGCAGATACTGACGTTCCTCAGCGATCTCCAGACGCACCAGATCATCATATGTGAGCACACCAGAGGAAGACACCTCCTCTACACTTTGAGACACCAGCCCCATCTCCTCTTCCTGATCGAACATATCCATTAACACCTGAAGGCACACAAAAGCAATATTAGGGATCTTAATACATCAAAATATTTAAAGGCAGGGTAGGTAGGACTATAAAAAAAAAAAAAGATCCAAATTTGTTAAAACTTTCTATATATATCAATACATAATTAAAATGTAAGTACTCTGAAAAAAAGAGTATAAAAAGCAAGTGACTCTAGACCGTTTAATCTGTATTAAACACAGCTCATTATTTCGATTCGGGACGAATCAAAGGATTGGCTTAGGCGACTGTCACTCTCTCTCGCAACCATGGCAACAACCCTTTTGCCACGGGATCTGCCCACTTGCGCGCGGACGCGCGCACGTTTGATTTGAGGAATTCGAGAGGCACTGAACCTAGGAATAGCAAAACAATGGCAGAGAAAGAGCAATCAAAATTCACATTACCGGCATGCAGTTAGTGAAGGCAAACAAGGCAAAAAAAAGAAGACAGTACAAGAAAAGGTAATGAACAAAAAGTCTTTGGATAAACAAAGAAATAAAACGCGTGTCAATATCGGCGTAGCTTTCCAGCGACCACCCCGTCCTCAGCCTCTACTTCCTCGGACCCTAGTTGCACGCCACGGCCTCTTGCACGACCTCCTCTGCTTCGCCCTAAAATTATTTTTATTTTACAAAAGGACATTTTACAAACCTACATTTTGCGCATGTGCTCCTGCATGCACTTTTCCAGTCACAACACAGCAATCAAAGGAGGACGCGCTGAAAACTGTAATGCTGTTCTCTTCCTTCGAATGTTTGAGTTGCAGAGGAATTTGTGACTGTTTCAGCTGTTCAACCACATCAAAGTTTCGTAATTAGTAAGTCCGTGCTTTTTCTCTTTTTGTTCTTATGTGCTGAAGGGCTGCTGTGCCTTGGTGAAACGGTGTTTGTACGTGAAGAGCTCTTTTCCAAAACGCCATAAACCTAAAAAGCTGCCTCAAAGAACCAGCAAAAGTAATGATTATGAATGTGTAAAATATTGCAATAAGACATTTTAATTGTTTATTAATTTCTGTGTCGGCTGCAAAGATGAAGTTGACGATATTTGACTCGCGATCTTCGCAGTAGGCTAGTGAACGCATGCACCGGAGAAATGCACATTTAGGCTACATAGTTTTATTTTGTTTTGGATGGTTTTGTTTAGAACCAGATTTCTGTAAATATATTCCACATTTTTTAGGCCTGTGAGGCGAGGCTACGGTTCGGTTCACGATGATATAATCTCCAGTTCAAGCACCTTATGTTGTGATTGATAGCCTATATTTACTTTATGTATTTAATGCAGGAATGAAAATATTAATGAATTAATGAAAAAAAAATATATTAAAATTAAGATACAATTAATACAAAACGAAATTCGTTTTAAAGAAAGGCTTTGTGCTTTCTGTTTTGAGGTCTCTGTTAAAGTTTGAAAGTCTCAGTGCAGCTTTCAGAGCGCTCGCGTCCATAATGGAGAACTGTCAAGTAATATTGTTTTTTCCTCATAAATGCAAACACGAAAAATAAAAGACAAAAACTTTTTTAAAAAGACAAACCATAAATTTAGAAAAAAAAAAAAAAAAGATGGATTTATAGCGTTTTGGGGGAAAAATGAATGGATTTATACCGTTTTGAAAATGTTAATTTTTTTTTACTTTGAATTGATCATCAACAATATTGTTGTTTGATTTAATAATCACTGTTGCAAGAAGTGCCTAGTTAAGTTTTTTTTTTTTTTTTTTTTTTTTGTAAGTGGAAAAAGTAGGGGGTGCCACAGATTCTGTTTAGTTAGCTCCTTTATTGTTTTTTCTATAGCCTAGAATAATATAGGTCAAATGCAGCAAGTCAAAAGACCAACTGGACCTTCTTTGCCAGTTTGCTCACATTTCTTTGAAGGATGGCAAAAATATCGCCTGAATATCTATATCTAGATATTGGAAAAAAATATCGAGATATTCATTTTTGTCAATATCTCCCACCCCTACATGCAGAACACCATATATGTTATGAATCTTACACGAAATTCATCTTCATCACAATATAACTGATGGTAATGTAAAAAAGTGTATCAATGCAACCTGTTTTTAGCTTATATAACTAGCTCGTTAGCGAATCAAAAAATATATATTTTAAATTTACCAATATCAATATGCTAGCTTGATAGTGAGTACTAAAATACATCTTATTTGTTTATATTCATAAGCAATTAGCGTTAGATTTTTTTATTACATGTGATTCTGACATGATGTCACTACATGCACTGTGCTCCTTCCTCTCTGCTTGTCTCAGGTAAATAATGCGTCTTCAGCTCAGCGGTTGGAGTCGCGCGTTCATGTGTTTTGGGGGCGTGGCTTTGGAAGGAGCCCAGAAGGGAGGGGGTGGGAGTGAATGGAAATAATGAACTGTCTTTAAAACAGTCCTGAGAGGTCTACAGACACTCGATTTTTATACTTTCTTTTTCAGAGTACTTACATTTTAATTATGTATTGATATGTACATAAATTTTAAACAAATTTGAAAAAGAAGTTTTTTAGACCATTCCTACCTACCCTGCCTTTAATTGGAACTTATTACTATGATTTATGTAATACATTTTTTATTGATCTTAGTGTTCAGACCTTTTAGTCCAGAATAATCTTTCATTATTTCTTTAGTGTAATGGAGTGAAGCAGCTTTGGGACAATTTTTTGTTATTAATAATAATAATAATAATTATTATTTTTATTATCATTATTGTTATTATAAACCATAATAATGATAATCATGATAATATCACAGACCTCTGTGGAGCACAATGTCTGTTAAGGTCAGTAAGCATCAAAACAATTCAGATAGGTTGGTTTTAGATAATATCGTTAGGGTATGAAAGTAAAAACATAAAGAAGAAACATGAAACCAGCTTGAATGAAAAAGCATTATTTCTCAGAACCTGACATGTATTTTAAACTAGACTTTTCATCTAGTTTATCATTTAGGACTTTATTTGTCATTGACCCTAGAACCACTGACATATTTTGCAGGTTTAAGATTTGATGAACTTCATGGATAATTAAATTTAGTGTAAAAAAGACTGCAAATGACTTGGTTTCTGTTTCTTAATGAATCGCCTATCTTGATTTAATTTATAATTTAATTAGGCATTAAGAAGGTGTTTCTCCATGTTTCAGACACAATAGAATGATACTCTTATGACAATCCAAATAATTGTCATAATTAAAGGTGTAATATCACTAAATTTATTTAGTGATTTATTTATTTTTACTCGTAACATCCTTTTAGGAAACAAAAACTTTTTATGCACACACATGACGAATCACACACACACACACACATTTCTGACCTTGTCAGCACACATGGAGACGGTGATGTCCTGCTGGCTGATCTCGTAATGTCGAATGTTGCTCACGTAGTTTCCAGCCAGCTTGAGGATGTCGGCTGAGATGTACTCCAACACAGCAACAATATACAGACACACATGATAGTCGATCTTATAGCCCAGCACCTCCTGCACACACAAAATCAGACCAAGTTACTCTGTGAGATAGTATGTGAATGTTGTAGATTTAGTAAGATGTGTTCGAGTGTTGTTGTTTTTTTGCACCTTCAGTAGTGGATGTATCTTATCAACTGGCAGCAGCAGTGGGTTCCTTCGCTTGCGCTTCTCTATTGCAGCCTGAGCGTCTGCCATGGCCCATTTATCGATGGGATTTGGGAACGTCTTCTGAACACGATCCTGTGAACACACATCAAGCCAAAGGTGTCAAGACCTGTCTTTTATTTTATTTAATAGTGCTGGGCTGTAGTGTTAATGATAACCAAAATCTTATATAATGTTATAAATAATTAATATCTTTGAATGTAACAGTATATTACAATATATTTCTTTTGATCGAACTAAAATAAAACGTTTTTGTTATTTTAATGGCCATGTGGTAATGCCTATTTTTGGATAATCCAGGTAATTAAATACTGTAATGAGATGAATAATTCAGGTCAATTATTTAAGTTATTTTTCCCATGTAATTTAAATATGTATATATAATACATGATCAGTTAACAAGTCAGTTAAGCTGATAATCGTGTCAAAGCAGCTGGTACACGGCACGACTGTACTGCACGGCGGGTAGGGCTGGGTATCAATACAGATGTCCTGATTTGATTCGACTCCCGATTCTCAAGATCTCGATTCAATTCAATGATTTCAATTTTCACTGGCCCCACCACAAAATTAAATAAATAAATAAATAAATATATTAATGATTGTTTTTAACATATGTATCCTTGTGTTGTAATAAATAAGGTTATGAAACCAAAATTATAAATGGCCGATCGTTTCGCTAGATAAGACCCTATTGCTCAGCTGGGATCGTGCAGAGCCCTTTGAAACTGCATTGATTTGGACTTCAACAATTTGGTTACCGTTGAAGTCCATTGTGTGGAGAAAAATCCTGAAATGTTTTCCTCAAAAAACTTAATTTCTTTTCCACTGAAGAAAGAAAGACATGAACATCTTGGATGGCATTGGGGTGAGTAAATTATCAGGAAATTTTCATTTTGAGGTGAACTAATCCTTTAAGTTAAGCTGCACCCTTAAATAACAAAACCTTTCTCTTGATTGTTTAGGACATATGCCGATCCATATTTTTAAATTTCTCCATGTTTCTTTATCAGTCAAAGGTACATAATGTAAAGCAGCCCTGCCTACTAATATTAGCATAAATATATCAATATGTACAGCACAACCTCTGCCAGTTGACATATTTTTCCCATAGTACACTATATTCCATAATACCGCCCATCATTGGTGTGTGCGTGTACCTCGACATCAGCTATTGTTCTAGGCTGTGTGACACACAGCTTGTTCAGGAGCTGTAGTATGAGTGCCTCAATGTGTTGGAGTGCGTCTTCTTTAGCCGACAGGTTTGGATGTACTTGTAACTGCACCTGCACATTTAAAAACAGAGCAATGTTATAAAGGGAACCACAGATGCATTTGAATGGGGAGGAATGGAAAGACAAAAGCACATAAATTAAAATATAAATTGTTTAAAAAAATAATAAAAATCAATCTTGTCTGGGATCACAGATCTCTCACACATTTATAGATATACACACAGGAAGCTACACTGTTACAAAGGCAGCATGACATCATCTGACATACGTACACTGATATGCACACACACCTTCTCGGCTCTCAGTTTGGTGGACAAATGAGACAAAAAAAAACACCTCTATTTCCCATTTTATCCCCCTCCCACCTTACTGGGCTGTGTCCTTTAATAGGAATGCAGTCTGTTCAGGTACTGTGGCAAAACCAGTTATAGAAAAGTGTGAGAGAGAACAGCATTTGTGTTACGACAGGTGAAAGGTTAAAGGTGAGCACAGGTTTGAAAACAGATTTAATTCCCTTCTGCAGTCCAAAAGTGAAATACTGACCGAAAACACAAAGCAAATGCATGCATGCACATACACACACACACACACGCACGCAAGTACACAGATGAGAGATGGCTTGTGATCTCTGCACTAGTGTCTGGTTACATGCTGTCCTCCATTAGGCACTGAGAGCTACTCTACTGGGACCCCACAACACACATACACACACACGCAGATACAAACACACACTCTACCCCTCTGTCTTCTCCAGGGATGGGGGGATGATAGTAGCAGACAGAAAAGTATTGATGTGGAGAATGGGAGAGTAGGCAGAGAAAATGAAAGATGCGAGTGCACATCCAGAGTGATGCTCTGTATATTTACCTCTTGAAAGTGTAGGTTTGGATGAATAATATAACGCATACAGAACAGCTCTACCAATAAAAGTGAATAATAATATTGTTCACTATTCCCGATTGGGATCAGTTATTATTGCTTTATGTGAATTAGAATGAATTAAAGGGACAGTTCACCCAAAAATTAAATTCTGTTATTTACTCTCTCTCATGTTGTTCCAAAAACCTGTATGACTTTCTTTCTTCTGAGAAACACTATTTATTTGAGTTGAATTGAATGTTGTTAACTAGTTTTTGGTTGCTGTTACCTTCCATTGTATTAAAAAAACAAATATCTTATTTTATGTTCAACAGAAGAAAGATACATACAGGTCTGGGACAACATTGGGTACATGAGGGTAAGTAAATGATGACAATTTTCATTTTTTGGTGAACTATCCCTTTAACCAATAATCTGTAAATATATTGTTTATAATCAAAGTTCATTCAAGCGTCTGAGTGAATCACTCACTTCACATACATTTCTAAGGGTTTTCTTGTTTGTTTGGAATCAAAAATCATTTTCAGCATCGCATCAGATCAGATGCAGCCAAAATCTTTCTCTCACAACCACAAACATTCACACACACCATCTGCTCCGAGAGTCTCCTGATGGTGCTGAGATATTTTCATTGCAGTAGTGGGAAAACATGAGGGAGATTTGGAATACATTTGACATTTATTCTGGCAAGGGAAGCCGAGATCACTCAATCATAGATGTAACAGTGCATGATAGTTAGTTACACATTGGACTGTTTGGTCAAAGGTAAAAAGCCCCATCAAAAAGTAAAAGCCAACACTGAACTCCACCTAGACACTGGACATGACATGTCACGTCAAAGTGAATGTGTCATGCATGAAACCGTAACTGTATGTTGTTAAGGCCGTGGCCAATAGTAAAGAAACACTGTTTGTATATTGCACGGATGCATCCTTCAGGAACATATAAAAACAGACACTATCTACAGCTGTGCAAATCACCATACGGGGAGAACTCTGGATTTCAGTTCTGCACAATTACTCTTTAAAACTAACTCATTACGCCAGAGATTCAATGTAAACACTGTGAAAAGTGCGAATGAGGGACCGAACAGGGTCAGTACCTTTCGCAGTGCCTGCACGAACAGGCCTCGCCATCTCGCGCTGCTCTCCTCGCTGGAGCTGAAGTCGTGCTGCATGGCTGCTCTGCATCGGCCCCGCGCGCTCCCAGCACCGGGAACAACCTCACAACTTTAGCCGCTCTTGCGGCGCGCACACACACTCAAAACAAACTCAGACTCTATCACATTTACGGGCCAGTAAGGCTTTTAGACACGTGAAACACCGCATTCTGCAGGGAAAACTGTTTGTAATTCAAATTAAGCCGTTTCAACGAGTGTGAAAGTGTTCGCGTCTCTGTCCTGTCAGCCGTTTGAGTGTCGCGGGTGTCTCGCGCAGCGCTCGTGCGCTAATTAGCCGCTAACATACACCCGAGATTAGCCGCACATGCTAGTCGGGCAGTTCGCCCAGCTGCTCCTCAAACAGGACAGCCGATGTCATGTCTTTCACACAGGGGGAAATGTTTAAAAAAAGGCGTTGAGCGTCGTCAGGCTGGTGTTCGTCTCGCGGTGTTTTGCCTGCGGTTAACAGCAGCACATCTGGCGGCGCGCGGCGGCTCTGTGGCCTCGAGACTCCTCATGAAGCGCGCGAGCAGGAGTTCCTCCAGCGCGAGACTGTCATGTTGCGAGAGTCCGTCTGCTGGGCATATTCCAGTCACACAAGCGACGTCTGAATCCGTTATATTCCGACGAAAAGTGGGGAGTGCTAATGTCTTTGTTTTTGTTGTTGGCAACGTCCCGATTCAACTCTGATGTGGTGCGCTCGTGTCCATGACGGTGTAATCACAGCTGCTCACTGCGCGCGCTTCCCGCATCTGCGCAGCCCGGAGGGAGGGATCGCCCGCTGTGTGTGAGCGAGAGAGAGAGAGAGAACAAGCGCAGCAACGTAGCACATTCACGATATGTCTTATTTTGGCACAATAAACACACATACACTCAAGCGAGTACTTTTTACAGTGAAACTATTGTTTTTGCCTTTCAGTAAAAAGCACTGAATAATCTTGAAGTGCCTTGTCAGCGATATTTACAGATTATATTTTTGATAGTTATTTTAGTTCCTATTGATCTAAAAATCCCTCAAATTTCCAGCCAACCACTGCTATCGTGTGGTCAGTAGCGACACGGCCACCCAATAAATCATGTAAACACTTTTTCTTGGTGACATTTCAGCAGATTAATGCACTAGAAAAGGGGTTTAAGCCTTTACAGCAGTGGCTGCAGAGGGGCCGGGGCCCACAGCAAAACTGAATGGGCTTCAAGATTACTTAAAGGGCTAGATCACCTAAAAATATTTTTAAAAATTACTCGCCTTCATGTTGTTCCAAACCTGCATGAGTTTTTCTTCTTCTGTTGAACATAAAAGACGAGATTTTGAAGAATGTCAGTAACCAGACAATTGACAGCACCCATTGACTTCCATAGTATTATTTTCCTACTATGGAAATCAATGGGTGCTGTCAACTGTCTGGTTACCAACATTCTTTAAAATATCTTCTTTTGTGTTCAACACAAGTAAAAAAAAAAACAAAAAAACTTGAGGTTAAGTAAATGATGACAAAATTGTCATTTTGGGGTGAACCATCCCTTTAAAATGATTTAAAATAAAACATGGATTAAAATAAGCTAAAGAAACAAAAAAATCAAGATGTTTCACCTCCTCAACATCTTTTTTTTCTTTTCTTTGAAGTATCAGGGTTCCTATAGTCTTGAAAAACCTGGATAAACAAGGTTTAGTTATGCCAAGCTCTAAAAATACTTTACTCTGTAGAAAAAACTTTCAATAATATAAACATTACATGTTCACCTAACAGATTATGCTAGAAAGGAAGAAAATAGTTATAATGTCAAGAAAATGTATGCTTTATATATGGGTTGAAAACCCTGATTCTACAAGGAACAAATCAGAAGAATTGTTTTTGAATTACTCAATAACTCGCTTCAGACATCAGAGCTTCGAGATAATTTGAAAACCCACCAAAAATAATTTGTCATGTTTTATTTAATTCTTTTTTTTACAAATTCAGATATGGAGTGAACACATTCTCTTAAGAGGCAACTACCTTTGTACATTACTTTAAGGCAGTTAGATCATTAGATTTACAAAGACATAATAATAGTTTCCCAACATTTCCTAAAATCTGCATTATTTGCAGAAGATCCATTAAAAAAAGAGCACCAGAAATCTTTTTGTATTATGACTGTTCCACACAATACCAAAGTTTTATTCTATACTTATTCTTTTATACTCTGAATTAAAGTATAAGAATGAGAGTGTTATCATGGTGATGGCAATGTCATCTGAGTCTACAGTTGAAATCTTTTCTCCAGCTCATCTGCGATCATCTCGGCGATGGCCAGAGAGGAGCTCGCAGCGGGTGACGGTGCATTGCGTACGTGCAGAATCCGGCTGCCCAGCTCTCCCTTCCCACCGTCAAACACAAAATCATCCACCAGGTTTCCTTCAGCATCCAATGCCTGTGCACGCACACCGGACGGCCCCCTGCACAAACCAACAAGCAGAAAAACAACATTTTCAAACAGGCCAGTGTGTGCAGGACAAAAGCACTATATTAGAGTGACTATACAACAATAGTGGTGATAAGCATGACCCTTATAACCTTTCCCAATAGAGTGATTGTACCTGAGGACATCACTGGGGCCCAGTTCAGGTATGAACTTCTGCAGAATCTTCACCTGAGCACTGGGAAACACACCTCTATACATCTCCCCCATTCCATACACAATGTTCTTCATCACCAGCCTCTGAAGACCCCTACACACACACACACACAGTTTTCAAGTCAAGAAACTGTCTTAAATGAACACCCCCTTTGTATTTAAAGGAATATTCAGGGTTCAGTTAGCTCAATCGACAGCATTTTGGCATGCTGATTACCATAAAAACTTATTTTGACTTGTCGACATGAAGAATGGAAGAAAATGGGGCCAATTTACTTCATAACCATTTTTAAAGCAAAAACGTGAAGTTTATAATTTTATAAAAACACTTACATTCATTTGCCTGTTAAACCATTTATTATTTGAGATGTAAATTATTCTCATTATTTTCATGGTCATTTTAGTTTTAGGCCATGTCGTTTTCATAACAACAAAGTTGTAAAACTGGATATAACTTTACAAAGGTTAGTAAGTGATTAAAAATAGAGTAAAAACAGTAATGTTGTGAAATACTATTACAATTCATAAGAATTGTTTTCTATTTGAATATGTTTTCAAATGTAATTTATTCCTGTGATGACAAAGCTGAATTTTCAGACTGATTGTTGACAGTCTTCAGTGTCACATGATCTTTCAGAAATCATTCTGATATGCTGATTTGCTGCTCAAGAAACATTTCTTGTGTTGAAAACAGTTGCTGCTTAATATTTATGTGGAAACCTGCCTTTACTGTAAAATTTTGATCAATTTAATGCATCCATGCTGAAATAAAGCATTTCATTCATTTGTTTAAAAAAAAAACCTGACAAACATTTGAACAGTAGTGTACCAATGTGTATTAGTATGTACCTGTAGGAGAGCGCATTAATGAATTCTTGTGTGTCGAAGTCATAGAGTTTATACCCCTCTCGTTTAAAAGCCAACACCGCGTTTGGGCCCAGCCAGACACTACCATCCATTCGAGGAGTGAAATGGACTCCAAGAAATGGGAAGCGTGGGTTTGGCACCTAGGCACACAAACAGAGACCTTAAAGACACGCTCATATATCTGTGGATTAAGTGTGTGTGTGTGGGCTGTTTCTACTCACAGGGTAGATGTTGCCCCTGACCAGGTAGTTTTTCTCTGGCTTGAGCACCAGGTAATCTCCTCTGAAGGGAACGATACGGGGCTCTGAACTACAGCCAGACATCTCAGACAAATGATCAGAGTAAAGGCCTCCACATGTCAACACGAACCGACACCTCACCTCCTTCCCCTGCACACAAACACAGCCATACTAAGACATACACAATCCCAAGAGATACGTTTCCGACCTGAAATCATAAAAACATGATCAATACATTTCAGTTTCTCACCTGTGAGCTTTTGATGGTGATGGGATATTTCAGCCCTAAACACACATAAAGCGATGAATAGAGTTATATTAAAGAAAAGAAAGAGGTCTGGGACATCGAACAGGTCACATGACTCACCTTCAGCACTCCCAGCTGGGCTCTCTGCTGCAACCTTGATGTCTGATGCCTCAAAGTCTGTCATCACAGTCCCACCTGCTTCCTGGAAGTCTTTACCGTAGGTCACAGCCACTAACTGCCAGTCAACGATCCCCGTGAATGGAGAGTCCAATGCCATGATGCCCTATGTATAAACAAAGGAATGATTTAATACATTATTTCATGTACATTCCGTTCTCTGACTGTTTGATGCATATTGCACACAAAAATGCCATTGGTTGGCTGAAATCAGCAGTTCTCTGCAGATCTGACAGGCTGGCACTACACAACTTCCTGGTGTCTAGGGGTGCACCAGTGAGCAACTGAAATTCTGCTTCATTTTCTGAAATAATCTGTGAAATCTATTTAACAAAAATGTTATCTATAAACAAAACAAACAGTGATTTGTTGCGCATGCTGAAAGATTCGGATGGTCTCTACCTGTCTAAACGCTGTTCTTTTTAACTTTCTATTCATCAGAGAATCCTGAAAAAAATGTATCGCAGTTTCCAAAAACATACTAAGCAGCACAACTGTTTTCAACATTGATAATAATAAGAAATACTTATTGAGCATTAAATCAGGATCATGTGATACTGAAGACTGCTGAAAATGTAGCTTTGCCAACACAGGAATAAAATTTGCCAACACAGGAAGACTTCTTCTTTCAAAAACATTAAAAAAATCTTACCGACCCCAAATTTTTTAGTTAGTGTAAGTGAAGCTAAAGGTTAACTGACTTTACTGAGATTAAAAGACGTCATACAACATTCAAACACATAGACGACAGTCATAAATAGGTTAATAAATCAGTGTTTGAAACAGCAGGCCTAAGGTCACCTGAACCAGGTAAAAGCCTGAAGACAGCACTTTTGCAATCTGCTGGTTATTGATCAAACCAATGAATGATACACGTGTGGAAAATATGTACCTAATCTTTCATTAACACACAGACAGGTGTCACTCACCCTGCAGTACGGCTCTTTCTCTCGAATGGCTTTGGCGTCAATCAGCTTGAGATCTTGTACATTGTTCTTCAGACCGCGCTCATATAGAGCTTTTAGACGTGGAATCTCCTCTTTCTCCAATGCTACGATAAGCTGCGGTCACACACACATACACACTAGATACTATAGAGACAAATCTCTTTGTCAGGTCCAGGATTTGGTATCTGTGGTGTAAAGGGGCCTGTGCTCATTCTCACCTTGCCACATCTCTTATAAGGGACACCTTTCTTCTGACAGTACTGATATGTCAGCGTGGCTCCACGAACACATAGCTGAGCCTTAAGAGAGCCCGGTGTGTAGTAAATCCCACTGTGGATCACACCACTGTTATGACCTGTCTGATGGAGAGCTGGGGGGAGACACCAAAGAAATTAAAATGAAATCAGCATGGATATGAATAAGCATCTAGAAGAACCAATGCACACTCACCAAGCTCTTTCTCTTTCTCCAGCAGAGTAAAGGTGAGGTTTGGGTGCCTGAGGATCATCTCTCTGGCAGAGGCCAGTCCAACAATCCCTCCACCAATAACAGCCACATCGAATGAGCTACACAATATAATGGTATGTTATCAGCCGAGATTGGAAATGTAATTGTGCATGCGCATTTGATCTATTTTTACTATTTATCATCATCGAACACTCACTTAAAGTTGATGTTTACTAACTTGAATAGTTTAATATCACTGTTAAATGTAATCTATAGAAAATCGCATAATGCGGTGATGCCTAATTTCACTTGTAGCATATGAAATGTCTGATTTTAGTTTAAAGTGTTTGATTTATTTATTAAAAACAGGTTAGTTTTCTTTAATATTTGTCCATATACCAGTTATCGGCCAAAAGACGAAAATAATTGAATACTTTAAAGGCATAGTTCACCCCAAAAAAATTAAAATTATGTCAACTTTACTCACCCTCATATAATACCAAACATGTTTGACTTTTCTTCTTCTGTGGAACATAAATGATATTTTGAGAAATGTCTATTTGTCTCCATACAACCAAACTGTTTGGTTACCAACATTCCTCCAAAAAAAATATATATATATTTTGTCTTCCGCATAAGAAAATAGGTCACACAGGTTTGGAACGACACGATGATAAGTATGATTACATTTTCGGTTGAACTATCCCCTTTTATAATATCGGTGCACCCTTAACTGAAGTGTTATTATTGAATGTATCCTGACTAGAGTATCACTGTGCAGTCACAATAGACATACTACAGCCAAAATACTTTTAATAGGATTCTTAGCGTGACACTACAGTCAGAACATTTTCTGTCACTATAAATACTCTGTAGTGTTCTTCAAGTACTCTGTAAGTTAGTAGAGCTGTTGTTACTCTCACCCGCTGTGATGTGCAGCTCTGCACGTTGCAGACTTTGATCCCTGTGACAGTAAACGCGCGCACACATATCCGGTACAGAAAGTTCGTATCATTATTCCACAAAATAAGTGTTTACTTTCCCTAACAGACTTATCCTGTCCGTGTGATCATAGTGCTCGTCTTTGACCCGGTCTGGTTTAATGAATCTCTTCGCTCGGGCGCTGAAAGCTTGTCCTTCGTGGCCCCGCCCCTGACGCACAGGTCGCTCACTCACTGACCAATGGGAGCGCGGGATGGGATGACGTAAAGGGTGAAAGATCAACGCGCGCGCATGGAGGACACGGGATGTAAATAACAGATACTACGCACATATCCAGAACAGCACTACCCGAACCACACGGTCAGTTTTGTAAGATTCACACTATTTCTTTTTTTAGCGGTTCTGAATGCGATTAGAACAGATTATCTTGTATCTGTACTGCATTTAGAGGTTTGATAAATTATTATGTTGTCCTATAGATTCAATGACATGACCGTCAACGTACAGATTGTTCTTCTCGATCTTTTATTAGAAAGTGTATTTGTACAGTGCGCCTTCATGCTTTGACGTGTCGTCTCTTTATTTTAGTCATAGACATGAGATTGTTGAGCTGGTCAGCGCGGATGGTTTTATCCGCACGCAAGCAGCCGCCAGGGGGCAGTCGAGAGTTCTGGGGGTGGCTCAATGCTGTTTTCAACAAGTAATTTTTGAATATTTTTCCAAAACAATTACGTAACTAGTTTAGTTTTTCCTCTAATGTCATAATTATTTCCTTTCCCAACCCACGGCAGATTCTAAAGCACCTGAGGCCAGTTATAAGCTCTAGATACCTAAGGGACTAATAGAGTGACTATTCCTTAGAGTCAGAAATCCCTACAGAGACTAATTTAAATGTGGTAATTCACAACAACAGCTCTTATTTAGAGTCTAAACTTGTAAGTTTAAAGTAATAGCATCTAGCAGTTCAGTTTTATACTTTTTTTTTTTTTTAAATGTGGATGTGAAGTGTATATATATATATATATATATATATATATATAGGGGTGCTTTTTACTGATTTGTAATCACCTTCTAGTTTTTTTGCAGTTCACTTAAACAGTCCTGAAGTGTGTCAAATTCATTTTAAAAGTTCCATATAGTCTCTGAAAAATAGTGTACAAAATAGTGGTCGACAAATATGGTTTTTTTTATTGGCCAATACCACTGCCAAAAAGTTGTGTTGCCATTTGCCGCTTAGTGAAATACATTTAGTATGTTTTGATCAAAACAAATAAGATATGCAACAGTTCTGGTTCAAAGTTTAGGGTCAGTAAGATTTTTTAGCATTATTATTATTAAATAATAATTTAATTACATTAAATCAATCAAAATTGACAGTAAAGACATTTATAATGTTACAAAAGATTTCTATTTCAAATAAATGCTGTTTTGAACTTTCTATTTATCAAACAATCCTGTAAAAAAATTCACAAAATATTAAAGGAATAGTTAACTTAAAAATGAAAATTCTGTCATCATTTACTCACCCTCAAGTTGTTTCAAACCTGTATGAATTTCTTTCTTCAAGATATTTTGAAGAATGTCTGTAACAAGACAGTTGATGGACCCCATTGACTTCCATAGCAGGAAAGAAAATACTGTGGAAGTCAATGGGGTCCATCAACAGTTTGGTTTCCAACTTCAAAATATCTTCCTTTGTGTTCAGAAGAAGAAATAAATTCATTCTGGTTTGAAACAACTTGAGGGTGAGTAAATGATGACAGAATTTTCATTTTTAAGTTAACTATTCCTTTCAGTAATTTAAGAAATATTAAGAAATGTTTCTTGAGGACCCAAACAACATATTAGAATGATTTCTGAAGGACCATGTGACACTGAAGACTGGAGTAACGATGCTGAAAATCCAGCTTTGAATTCACAGGAATAGAATGGAATAGAAAATTGTTATTTTCAATTCTAATAACATTTCACAATATTACTGTTTGTGTATTTTTGATCTAATAAATGCAGCCTTGGTGAGCATAAGGCATCTTACCGACCCCTAAACCATTGAACGGTAGTTTATGCAAGACTTAATTGTTCTATCACTGGTTTTAGATGGCATGTCACACTCACACAGCAGGACACTGCAGTCACTGCTTAAAATGTCACGTTGCCTTTCCAGATGCATTATTCAGTAATTGTTGTGTTCTTTGATCAATATAGAGTTGATTATGAGCGTATTAAAGCAGTGGGTCCTGATCGAGCTGCTGCCGAGTGGCTCCTGAGATGTGGTGCAAAAGTTCGGTTCCGTGGCTTCGACCGCTGGCAGCACGACTACAACGGACTCCCGACTGGGCCGTTGGGCCGGTACAAGATAGAAGCTATTGATGCCACAGAGTCCTGCATCATGTATCGTGGTTTTGATCACCTGGGTAAGTGAATGCTGCAGTGCCAAAAGATCGACCCTTCTCACTGTCCTCACCCAGTTACCTTTATGTAGCAGAATTATCTTTTAACCTTTAGCATTGTTACTGTACATTACCTATGCAAATTTAATGAAATCATTAGTGAATGGAGAAGGCCAAGATCTCTTACTCTATTTTCTCCAGCAAAACAATCTTGCATTATTTATTAAATTAGACCCCAGAGAGGGAAAGTTTGTGAGGACGCTACTATGTGTGTGTGAGATGTGGTGAGACACTGAGACACCGTTTGTGTGTCACAGGTGAGGATGAGACACTGTCTGTGTGTCACAGGTGAGGATAAGAGGTTCAGTTGTGGGAAAAAGTGACGTAAAGCAAAAGGGTGTTTTACACTGACAGATACAGTGCGGTTCTCTCTCTTTTCACACATCTAGTTTTACTATACAGTACACTACATTTTACATTACACCTACTGTACTCAATAAAGGTTGCCTTTGTGTTTGTGTTTAGAGGGTCTCGAGCACTTGGAGGATATCAGGTTGAATAAGTGTATTTATATAGAAGACGCCTGTCTGGAGCGTTTGAGTCAAATAAAGACGCTGCAGGACAGTGTGAAGAACATGACGGTGGTTTCCTGTGGTAATGTGACCGATAAAGGACTCATCGCTCTTCATCAACTCAGGTATGACAACAGCATCTTTTCATTTCAATTTAGCACCATATTACTCCACATTTTGTGTATGCCAAATGAGGACCGTGATTGGACGACGTTGATCTCAAATGACCAAATATCAGAAGATTTATCAGCCAGGAATGCGTTTCCCAGAAGCATTGTGAGCCTCAGTTGAACAGAGACCAATGTTGCCAAAAGTTTCTACAATCTACTTAGTCTTGGGGGTTTTCACACCTCGCTTGGAGCATTTGTTTCAGAACCTGGTAGGTTTTCTCCCTTAGTTCAGTTCGTTTAGGCATATATGTAAGTGAACTGAACCAAGAAGAAAATGCAAAAAATGAATAATAAACACAGCCCTGGACGATACATTGGTTTGAGTAACAACCGTTACCTCAGATTGTCTGCTTGTGTGTATTAGGAACCTGGAGTTGCTGTTTCTCAGTGATCTCCCTGGTGTAAAAGATAAAGATCAGACTGTGGACAGACTCCAGACCGCACTTCCCAGACTCGCCATAGAACTGGACCTTGCTTAACCAATCACATCATCTAGCAGAGCACATTTGGAACAACACAACTCTCACAGCCTCGTGACCAGGCCAGACAACCCCTCTGGCTGATGTCCATGACTTCTGTGGCAACAGTAGCCAAGCAACTGAGCATCCCAGAGACGGATCCGGGATCCAGAGAGCTGCTTTGCTTTAGAGGCAAATCAACAACACCGGATTCCCACCGAAACAGCTTTGATTAATTAAATAAAGTGTTTAGGCAGATGAACAATCTTATGTTGCCGTTAACAATAAACTTTCAGCTGTAGATTTTCTTCTTTTTTTTTTTCTTGCTTCATTTCTTAAGAAAAAGCTATAGAAACAAATATATGTTGCAGAAAGATCTTTAATGATTTAGTCTGAAAACAAACAAAAACGATTTGATTTTACATCTATACATCTCAACTCAAAAAAACACGTTCGCGAATCATGTCTCTCGAATTTGGCATTTGGTGCGAGACAGTGGCTCAATTAGTAGCACCAGTCGTAAAGGCAACAATAAAGATCATTATGTCCACAATGGGGTAGTAAATGTTGTCAAACAAAACGCAGGGTTATGTCCAGGAACACACAGAAAGAGTCACAGATTTCTCTACAAGTTCTACACATCCTCAAATTTCATTTCTGTGTTCATTTCTTAAATATTTTGGCTAATTTGCTTTCAGCAACTCACAATTCCGTTTTACACTTTTTACGAAAAAATGCATTCTGCAGAATTACAAAGTCTTTCTCCACAGAGAAGTCTGCAGATTCTGTTTTGCACCTGGTTACGTTTCTACAAATTATTGTCATATATACACACTTCAAACATACATGAAGCATCATTAGCGTTTATAATTAAGAAAAATATCTAGAGGTTAAAAAAAACCTGTCCCACAGAGCAAACTCTTCTACAGCACTGATGTCAGTTTCTAATCAAACTATCAAGCACAGCACAACATCTGATTTTAATGCTATTATTATTGCTGTTGTCATTTTACATATTACAGAAATGCCTCTGTGAGTCTTTGCTTTGGCAGTGTGACATCATTGTTCTACAGGCAGAGCAGAGCCCTTTGTCTATCTCACACACCAGCTGGGAGGTGGACGCTCGGTTCTCGGGTTCCTGATGAGTCGGCGTCCATCATATGTTGGGCAGATGACAGTTGAATTTGCGCAGGTTGTTGTAGTATTTTCTGTTCTCCACGGCTGGGAAGACGGTACTGCTGGCCAACTGAGGCAGATACTACACAGACAGAGAACGGGCATTTGAAATATTTAAATAAACCAGGGATTTCTATGAGAGTGAGAGTGGGGATGGGCAGTATGACAAAATGTAATTTTAAATCAACGGTTTATTTCACAATATAGTTATTTTTGGGTGAAAAGAAAGAAAGAAATATTCCCAAAAGAGTTCACAAGTTTGGTCTTTTTAAAAATGTTTTTGAAAGAAGTCTCTTTATGTCCACCAAGATTTGATCAGAAATACAGTAATATAATTTTTAATATAATTACAATTTAAGATAACAGATATTATTTTGGTAATATATTATAAAATGTAATTTATTCCTGTGATAGTAAAGCAGAATTCTCCGCATTTTAATAATGTCTAAGTTAATACTTGTTTAAAACAATAACTTTAGCAAAGTTACTATATATAAAACTATATTCGGTTTATTTTTGTTCAATAAATATACTGTCATTAAAATGTTAAAATAAAATTATATTTTAAAAATACAGAAACAAAGTTATTTTAAAAGTAAAAAATCTGAAAGCATTGAAGGAGGTACCATAATAATTTAATATAGATTTACAGAAGTAACAATAAATTATTAATGATTAATATCATATTTTTTAAATATGATGGTTTCATTATAAATATGGTGATTATCTCTAAGGTGGACAACCAACTTAATGTATGATATTTACCATCTGGTTTCTTTAATTAGCTTGAACAAAACAGAAAATCATTAAGAAGACCTTTGTCTCAAAATACTGGATATATTTTTTTGGTTTTCTCATTTTCTACTTAAATCTACAAAATGTAAAAAAAACCATCAAATACTAGATCAATGAATTCAACAGCTCGAACTATCAACGCACACTATAAAGGGTCATACGGCCCAGCCCTAGGTGTGAGTGTTGTAGTCATGGCAACAGACCCCAGGAGGCAGGTGTTTGCGTGGCTGGCGTATGCGTCTCTTTCGGTCCAGTTCACGTGTCGCACTCTCATTCTCCTCTCGCAGACTGTCAAAGTATGGCTGTTCTAGTAACTGCTCACAGGACAACCTTTCAGCCGGATCCATCCGCAGACAACCCTAAGACAGACAGAGAGGTGCTGGTACTGGTTCTGAGTGCATAATAGACTTAGTGTGTACTTCGTGTGTTTAACTGACCTTCATGAGGCTCAGTGCCTGGTACGACAGGTTTGGATACCTCAGTTCAAGAGGCTCCTGTGCATAAGACACATGTAGAGTGCGTTTACTTTCTAGACCTCTAGAAATGAACTTATGCTGAATGAAAAGTTAATAATCATCGTACCGTCTCCTGTGGTTCAGGGACACAAACTCCACTAAAGAACTGGTTAGTGCTGAACACCTGCTGGTGTCGAGGAATCAACTCGCCTATGAACACAACAACACGAAAAAAAAATGCATTCATGTCATGCATCTATTCACACATAATATAAAGAGCTAGAGTCACATGTGTGTCTTTTACCCAGAGTTTTCCTAATCAGATACAGCTGGTCTACATCAGATTTGCCCGGCCATAAGGGGGCGCCAGAGAGCAGCTCTGCAAACACACACCCCACTGCCCAGACGTCCACTGGCGGGCCGTACTGTGTGTCTCCCACTAACAGTTCTGGAGCTCTGTACCACCGCGTCGCTACATAATCCGTGTAATAATCACATGGACCCGCTGAAAAAAAGAGTGAGCCATTAGATGAATGAAACGGTGAAGGTGCAGAGTGTGTGTGGTTTAAGTGTATGGACTGCACGCACTGAGGATCCTGGCAAAGCCAAAGTCGCAGAGTTTGATGACCTGATGCTTGGTGATGAGAATATTTTCAGGCTTCACGTCTCTGTGGATACACTGAAACACACATTTTTAAATCAATCTGAGTCTCTTAAAACAGTGGTTCTCAACTCTGGTCCTGGGGACCCACCGCTCAGCACATTTTGTATGTCTCTCTTATCTGACACACACACTTCAGTTTGTGGAGATCTTTTCTAAAAAGCTCATGATACCCAACTTAATATATGGGTAAATAAAGAAGACATACAACATGTGTAGAGCGGTGCCCAGGACCAGAGTTGAGAACCACTGCCTTAATATTGTTTTTAGATCAGATGTTTTAAGACGAATTACTAATATTAAACTGACTGAAAACTGGTGGAACCACTTAAATAGGTGCAATTCTGGAGTGGCTGGATCTGGATCCCGCCTCTTCTGGTAATTAATGTTATTATGCTGCGTTCACGCCATGTCGTAATTACCGTAAATAAAACGGTAAAACAGCGCTGCTTCAAGTCGAACACACCTTAAATCTGCAGTGGTCAGGTGGTACAGCGGCCACGTGGGACAAGTCATAGCTCTCAGTAAATTTCTACTTCTAGTACCACATGAATTATGGTAATTATGACATGGCTTGGACGCGTACCTTTATAACATCATCATCACTTCACTATTATTATCATACTTGACTGTTCATGAAACAAATATACAGTTCAAGGCAAATGATGTTGGAGGTCTACTAAAACAAGTGTCAGATACAATTACATAGGTGCCGCATCCAGATTTTTTAAATTTGTTATTACATTATACTAGATTTGTAATTGCTTTTTAAAAAATAAATAAATAAAAAGCGTTTATTTGTAGACTAAATGAACAAAATATATAATATACATTTTTAATGAATAACATTTTTAATAATTTGTAAATGTCAGTTAACATTATTGACTTACAATATGAATTTTATTAAAGAAAATATTTTTTAACATTACAAAATTTGAAAAATTAAAAAGCTAATTATTTAACTTTAGAAACAATATTATGTCTTTATAATATGGCACTTTTCTTAACCAGTATAAATGCAGCTGCCTTTATATTTTATACCTTTTTAAATTAACTCTGAGAAAATAATACTGTTGAGAAGATAAGAGTGGGAGAGAGCGGTTACGTTTTGTTTGTGGCAGAAGTTCACAGCCTGAAGTGTCTGCCAGATGATGCTTTTAACCATGTGCTCTGGAACACTGAGTGAACACACACACACAAAAGCATCACAATACAGTTACAGGAACACAAACCTCATTTTCTACTTTAAAGGGATCATTCACCCAAAAATTTAAATTCTGTCATTAATTACTCTCCCTCATGCCGTTCCAAACCCGTAAGACTTTCATTCATCTTTGGAACACAAATGAAGATATTTTTGATGAAATCTCAGTGCTTTCTGTCCCTCTGTTGACAGTCTACACAACTACTACTACGCTTCAAAAAGTTCATAAAGAGATCGTAAAACGAATCCATATGAATGGAGCGGTTTAGTCCAAATTTTCTGAAGAGACTTGATCACTTTTATATGATGAACAGATTTCCTTTAGGCTTTTATTCACATATAAACTGATCAGCGAACATAAACAGAAGCTCAACCGAACCTGCTTGACGTGCGAGAACAAACCTCATTGGTTCTTGCAGAAGCTCAAACTGCTGTGTAACACAAGACTGAACCGCAATGGTTCTCGTACGTCAAGCAAACATGCTTGAGTTTCCGTTTACCACAACTGATGTGTGTGTTGATGAATGTGTATATGTGAATAAAAGCCTAAATTCAATCTGTTCATCATATAAAGTGATCATGTCTCTTCAGAAAATTTTGACTTAACCGCTCAATTCATATGGATTAGTTTTACGATCTTTTTATGAACTTTTTGAATCGTCAAAGTGTCAGTTACGTAGACAATGGAGGGACAGAAATCTCAGATTTCATCAAAAAGATCTTCATTTGTCTACCGAAGATGAACGGAAGTCTTACATGTTTGGAACGACATGAGGGTGAGTAATTAATGACAGAATTTTCATTTTTGAGTGAACTATCCCATTTACTATTCATTCTTCTCTGCCCCTTCTGTCTATCTCAACCCTCCTTCTGAACTCCACACTAACCCTATAGGTTCAGTGTGTATGTGCATGTACAAGTGATCTTTTTGTATGAGCTTTGTTGGTTCTTGACTCGTAAATCAAGAGGACGGCAGAAAGAGTTAAATGTTGTTAAATGTTTAACAGCGTCTTAGTCAGGTGCACCACAGAGGGCAAATGCATCCTGCTGTAAACATTCCACTAAAGACATGCTGGGTGTCATAGCAACAAAAACAATATGTCTGTTAGTGTGAGAAACACAGAGCTGTTTTATAGGTGTGTCTGCGTGTGTGTGTGTGTTCTCACCCTCGTGGGTATCTGTCCAGCTCATTTAGGACAGTGTGGTCGCAGTACTCAAACACCAGGTGCAGTTTTCTCTTTCTTCTGAACACCTCCATCAGATTCACCAGGTTTGGATGTTTCAGTTGCTACACACACAATGTAAAGCACAAATCAGGATATATATGTGGAGGAAATATATCCAAAACGTCCAAGACTGCAAGTGAAAATGCTTCTTATCTAATTCTAATTTAATCAAGTTTTTCCAAACATCTTAGTATTTAGTTTGCCCTCCTTTCTTTAAAAATGAATGCCACAAGTTGGTGTAAAACGTGATGATAATGTTCTCCAGCATTAGAGATGAACATCTTGTGCTTCAATGGAAGAAAAAACATATGATAGTCTGTACAGAAGAGTTCACATAGACAATGTCACAAATCTAGTGACCAAATACTGCATATACTTGCACAGCTCAAATGATAAAACGTCCATATTTACAATGCTGTCTGAGACTTTTGGACCCTACCTAGGGGCAGATTTACTAAACAGGGCAAATCAGCGTGAGAGCGCAATTCCAAAACAGCGCCGATGGGAGTGGAAAGTTCTGCACATTAAAGCTACACTGTGTAGGATTTTCTCCCATCTAGCGGTGAAATTGTATATGACTACCAACTGAATATTACTTTCTAGCCCCTCCCATTCCGAGGGCGTTTTAACTCCTACGGTGGCCGTATTAATTCAAATATGCCGGCAGTCGCGAGTAATCTCCCCCTCGCATTCGTCACGGTGCCACTGAGTGTAAAAACGCGAAAGGCGAAGCTTGAATTTCCAGGTATGTCCCTCTTTGGCTAATGTATTTTCAAGATGGAGGCGCAACATGGCTGCCGCCATTCGAGCGACTCGCCCGTATGTACCGGTATTCTAAATGGCAGATTCTACGCTTACGAGAATACTTGATTAGTTGGTAGAAGTAATTACACATTAATGAGCACATATCATTTTGAAAGAACAAAGTGTTTTTTGCTAAGAATCAACTTAAAAAATTACACAGTGTAGCTTGTAAGAACACTGACGCAATCAGATCGTTTCCTAAATGACCAACGCAATCTACCAGTTAGTGTCTGGTTTAAGACGTACTTTTTTGGACGGTTAATAATGTACACGGTAAACACCAGTACATTGACGAGCGCAAACCTTAGTAAATCACCTTGCGTTATTCATTTAAACACTATCATCCGATAAAGTTTGCGCCTGAAAAGGAAACTCCTACAAACGCCGCAAAAAGATCGGTCCACGCCTTTTCAGCGCTAATTTTTCATTGCGTATCTTTAGTAAATCCTTCCTTACAGTACTTTTTTAATGCCAAAAGAGGGTTTGCGCTGGCGCAAGATGTTAGTAAATCTGCCCCTTAATGTATAGGCCTACATTTGATTAAAGGGATAATTCACCCCAAAACGAAAATTGTCATAATTTACGGTGGCCTAGCCCTCATGTTGTTCCAAACCTGTATGAGTTTCCTTCTTCTGCTCAACACAAAAGAAGATATTTTAAACCTTGTTGGTAACCAAACCAGCACCCATTGGTTTTATTTCCTACTATGGAAGTCAATGGCTACCCTAAACTGTGTGGTTACCAACGTTTAAAATATCTTCTTTTGTGTTGAGTAGGAGGAGGAAACTCATACAGGTTTGGAAAAAAGTATGACAATTTTCATTTTTGGGTGAACTATCCCTTTAAGTGTGTGTTTACATGTTAAACAAGCAGCTTCATGTCTTATTAGATGCATTTCATTAAAACACACACAATGACAAACACACCCCATATCAGTGTTGTTATTGTAACTAAACCTATTAAAAAAATCTTGTTTGGTAATTGAAATAAAGCTAAAATAAAATAAATATAATATAAATGAGTTTAACTACTGTACTAAATTATTAATTATTAAAACTAAAATTGAAATAAAAATAAAGCTAAATAGAATATTTTGTTTAAAAAAAAAAAGACAAGCACATAAATGACAAACTAAAAATAAAATGAAAACTGAAAATATAATATAAAAAGCTTTAGGTCACCATCCACCCCAGCTGCATTAAACATACACATTAACTTACTTATGAACTTAGAATAAACTGGCACTACGTTTAGAGAAAAACAAAACCACACATTTTTACAGCCCAAAGTCAAATAAATGGACCAAAATCTGTGGTACAGTATAATTGCCTGCTATCATGACTGACCAAATAATAAAAATACCCTCAATGAAGGGGAAGGGAACAACAAGAATATTCATCCATCCATCCCTTCATGCATAACAGAGTGAAATTAATTGGTAAGCCAGTGTTGGCTGACATGTCAGATCTTCAAAGGGCCACAGCTTTGCTCTCAGCTCAAAGGAAAGAGTTTGGAAATCACACAAGAGCTCCAGACACTGATTACTGAAACATCCTACTGCCACATGCTGACTAATGAGACAAAAATACTGCTAATACTATTCTTCAAGTGTACAAATGGTGATAGTAAATCTTAAACCAGCCTAAATAGATTTGCTGGTTTTTTGGCTAGTTTTAAAGGGGTTCTGGGCATTTAATAACTGGCCATCCTAAGAAACCAGCTTGCCCAGGCTGGGGAACCATCTTAAACCAGCTAAGACCAGCAAACCACTTAGGCTGGTTTAAACTGGGATTATTCGCGCAGGGTCAGACTGAGCATTTACCTTCAGCATGCGGATTTCTCTGAGCGCTATTTTCTTAATGATTGGATCATCCTCAGATTCTACAAACTTCTTGATGGCGACGATCTGTCCGGTGTCTTTATTCCTGCATTTGAACACGACGCCGTACGAGCCTTCACCAATCTTACTGATCTTCTCATACTTCTCCATCTCTGTGACACCAGCAGAACACACTTAAGATACTGTTTCACCTTGATGTTGATCTAAATGTGAAAAAAAAAAAAAAAAACTGGAGCCAAATATGAGGCTTGTAAATGACACATACAGGGATATTAGGTTAAAAAAAATGCAGTAACATTTTTAAGGTGTCCCTGTTACAGTGTAATTACAAAAATAAGTACAACTAAGTACATGTAACTTGTAACAACAAGGACATTTTAAAATAAAGAGTTACCAAAATAGTGTTCTGGGCCCCTTGCCTTTATAAAAAATAACACTTAGAAATTGTTGTGAGCCCCTTGAAGGAAGAGACACCAAACTTAATTCCTCACACTATTTTTTTTCAGGCAAACATCAGCTGGCCACTGAATTTTATTTCTGAAATAATTTCTTGGAAGTTTATATGACCATATGTATTTTGAGTAACTGAAGTCTTACTGTTATGTAACATGATTGTGGTCAAGATCAGTTCTAGTTACCAAGAGGAATTATATATATAAAAAAAAAAAAAAACTACAATACACATCTTATTATGTAATAGAGAGAGAGAGCTTACCTTCCAATGTCTCATCCAAATATTTGATTTACGATTCAAAAATAAAAGCGTACACAAAGCGCAACTTCCTGAGATCGAAATGTGTCACAAAAGCGGAGAAGTTTGTGTTGAGTGAATCTGACGACAGATGCAGCCGTGTGTCCTCGTACAACAAGAATGTGTTTGAGTTCGCATGGAGAAGAAAACACGCTATTTACAAGCGGCCGGTCGCCGTAGGAACCGAGGCGAAACTCCGCCTCCACTCTGCGCGCGCTTCAGTCTGCACAGCAACACGATAAAAGCTCGAAACAATCCGCAAAAGCTGACCTCAGATCAGTCATTTACGAGCCGAGAGCAGTGGGACCGTAAATCCCTTCATCCGAGGACAAATCAAATACAACGCAGTCTGACTGTTTTCAACCTCCACATACCCACCAGTGCGAGCGAGCGCGTGGTGACGTGCACGCAGATAAAAGTTTGTTAAAGGGATAGTTCACCCTAAAATGAAAATTCTGTCACCATTTACTCACCCTCATGTTGTTTCAAACCTGTATAAATGTCTTTGTTCGGCTAAACACAAAGGAAGATATTTTGAAGAATGTTTGAAACCAAACGGTTGATGACATTGACTTCCATTGAATATTTTTGTTTTCCATATCATGGAAGTCAATGGTGCCCCACAACTGTTTGGTTACCCATATTCTTCAAAATATGTACTTTTGTGTTCAGCAGAAGAAACTCATACAGTTTTTGGAACCACTTGAGCATGAGTAAATGACAGAATTTTCATTTTTGGATGAACTATCCCCTTCAAACACTGTCTCGCACACACACACCCGCAAGAGATTTTGTTTGTTATTGAGTAAAGTGTAAGAACAAACTCCCTTAGTTGATCACACACTACACTATAAACTTGTAAAAAGTACTTCTGGGTATATCAGTGTACTTGAATTAATTAGAACGCCAACAAAAATAGAACCCTGCCCATTACAAACAATAATCAGCCCACACAAAAAAATTGTTTTCCTAGTGAGCATGTAAAAACATGTTGGTTTTAAGAGGCTTTCGCTATATTTGTGTGGAGATTTATCTGAAATGACTTTCACAAATAATCAAAAACATCCCAAAGTGTTAAAAACTGCCTTTTTATTACAAAAGCTACATACATAAACCTAAAGCAACGGAAACACTTGAGATATCACAGTAACCTCGCATCTCCCATGTTTTGTCATTTTTAAATATAAAAAGATCATGTACAAAAGTGCTTACATGGTGCAAGTATTGAATTAAAGTTGCTTTTAAAAGAGATAACTGATATTTTAAAATATTACTCAGCTGGAGAAAATAAGAGCTAAAAAAAAACAAGGATAAAATGACCTGCAGCAGAAAAATATTCACTCAGTAACATGAGGGCGAGATGCTTCACTCACACGACTCTGCTGAATAAATAACACTCACTCACTCTCCCAAAACTCTCCCCATTAGCTGGCATGAAAACCTGACATTTTAAATCCACATTAACACAAAACCTCCCAAGTTAGTTACGTTTAATAAAAACCATTCCCTTATATGGCACTTTTTGAGCAGCAACGCTCTTTGCTCAATGATCTAATCTTTGCAGCTTTAATGTTTTTTTAAATGTTTAGAATGATTACATTTAACAGGGTTAAAAAAAATTAGTACTGAATACTGAACACTAGTGCTTGCAGTTCTGGAGACTGCTTGCTTGATTTGCACAAATCTGACTGGCTGCTGTAGAACTGCATGATATTTGATTTTGATATTTGATTTTGTTGAGAAGTCCGGGGGTTTCTGGCGCTGGGCGGTGTATGACATAAGGCTGCAGTGAGATTTAGCACTAAACACAGTCTGCTCATCAGCTCAGCTGTGGTTGTCCTGCATCGGTGCCGTTCCTGCAACGGCTCCAGGTGCAGCGTGCCTGAATGGCTGAAGGAGGTGGAGCTAATAACTGTTCTCATGTCCAGCCAGGATGTAGAGGTTGCTGAGAGCGGTAGGGTTATCCGTAGGCCGGCTCTCCAAAACAACCACCCTAAAATGCACAGAAGCCCACAAATATTAACACACACACTTGTCAGAAGCAACACGTATCATATACAGGAGATGTGTGTAAAAGGGTGGAAGAAAGCCATGATTATGCGAACGTAGAGGGGTTGCGTGAGGATGGTGGTGTCCTCAGCAGCAGGCGACAGATGAAATTACAGCACACAGACACCAGCCTGGCACTACCAGTGTAAATAAAATATGGAGATCTCAGAGGGAGAGTGAAAGAGAGAGACAGAATGTGCTAAAGAGGGTCTTGGGGTGGTAACGAGGCCATTGTGTATGTGGTGTCAATTAGGGATGCAACAATACAGTTAGCCCACGGTTCAATAGATATCTCGGGTTTTGGTTCTGATGGCTTGGCACATCAGTGTTTTTAGTTATTCTATGCTTAGGCAACAGAACCAGTAAGAGGTTAAGGAGAAAAGTGACTTTTATTGCAATACTCTTTCTATATTTTACTTAAAAGCAAAAGAAAAACCACCTGTACACATCCCTAGTATATTGTATAATATACAATTCACCTACGATAATGTTGCGCGTTTTGATCGAGATTTGCGCGGTCGAGATTTGTGTTCAGTTCTAGTGTTTTTTTAAATGCAAGAAGTGCCTGCTCTTGTTTTTTTGCTGAGGCAACTTGCCTGTAGATTTTTTTATTGCATTTTTTTATTAATCACAACTGTCATTACAGGGCTCAACAATAAGGATGACCTTGACTGCCCTTTCTTACATTTGTTGATATTGTACATTGTTTTTTTTTTGCCTTGTAAACTAAAACAAAATAGTTATTATGAGATATATATATATATATATATATATATGAGGAGTTTAGATGCAAAAGCCTCTAAGTGCCATCTGAAATTTTCTTCTAGAATGATCATTTTTATCAAGCTCGTATATTTAAGTTCAATAATTTCACTTAAATGGCAATGCAAATTACCTATTAATTGTCATTTAAGCTTTATAAAAATGATCATTCTAGAAGAAAATTTCAGATGGCACTTAGAGGCTTTTGCATCTGAACTCTTATATATATATGTGTGTGCTGTCAATAGATTAAAAAAATTAACTAGATTAATAAATAAAAAAATCACGATTAAAAAAAACTTATGTTTTAACTTTTTAATATATTTTATAATGTAATAATTTCACAATTAATCTCCAAATTAATGTAGAAACATCTTTTTATGAATGAAGGCCAGTATGTCTTTTTTTTTTCTTCCAATTTTAAACATTAAGTATAGCAATTCAACATTACAGTGGCTTTAAAAAATATAACAACTTTTAAATTAAGTGACCTCAAAACAATTCTCTCATAAACCCATAATAAATGTCATACTTACCTGTGCCCATCCTACCTGTCTAACAGGTAGGAAATATACAGAAATTCAAAAAAAAATTGAGTAATTTTCCCTGTTACCTTTGATTAGCATTAATGACAGACAGCATTAGTGGCTGCTGTCACTTTAAGACCTGCCACTGCTGCACATGATGCGGATCTGAACATGCATCCTATTTTCTCACAACTCTTTACATTCATTTAAGACTTTATTTAACCCTTTTAAGACTGCTCTTATGAGGATACTAGACAAAACAGACATTTCGGCATAACTGTTTGTGTTATTGGTCATTCAAGCGCGAAAGAGAACTCGATTCTGGCGTCCTGTTCTTTCGCACGATACTGGCGTGCGTCTTTCTGTGCGTCGTGTGTGTGTGTTAGGGCATTCATAGACAGCGCGTTTTCTTTTGTCTTGTCACACTTTAATGGTTTAAAAGCATTTGCATGAATAAGAGCATGATCATTATATAATGTAAGGCTAGCTAAAGGATGACAGAAAAAACGGTTAAAATATTTTTAGAGCGTTAAAACTGAAATAAATGAAATTGCATGCGTTAACTTTGACAGCACTAATATATATCAAAAATTCCTCATTCTTTTGTGGCAATGTTCACAAGAGACTACTGGCTCAACTGGGACAGCAGAACAAAGTGTCCTCATTGAGCCTAGGTGTTAAATTGACAGACCTTATTTAACCCCGTACGTCACACAAAGCTCAGGTCCCCCCCAATAAACCTGACCCAGGGCTTCCCTCACTATAGAAACAAGCCCAGCCGGGACACCATGTTCTCCCTGTTGGCTTTTTTCCTCCACATGTCTCTATTTCTGTCCACTGCGTGCGTGGAAGACAAAAGACTACATGCAGAGTTTCTGGGAAGATGTGAGGAGCGGAGAGTAATGTTTCCAGGAGAAAAGAATTAGAGGGAAAAAGGTGATGATGTAAGGCAAGAGAGAGATAGAAATGATTTGATCTGGTTCTAACCTGTCTGATCCCAGGAGTCTGAAAACTCTGCTTGGGTCCGAAATCTCCTGTGTCACCTGCAGGCGAGTGGAAATATTCTTTAATAAACAAACGAAATGCCCCTATTATAACACTGTTGTACAGTTATGCATATCAAAACAAAACAAAACAAAAGAGATTGTAATAAAATGTACTTTTCCTTACATTTGAAAATGAATAAATATATATATTTATAATAAATAACTGTAATGCTCCTGGGAATTCAACAACAAACCTACAAAGATTTTTTTTTTTTTAAATAAACAGTAAATAGAGACGTGTCAGAAAGGTACAAACAATCATATAACAATGAACTAGTTATATTAATGATTGTTTTTAAACACGAATAATGTGTATACATTTTTTTTCCAGGTCTGTTTCTTTCTAGCTCTGTGATCTTTGTCAGAATACAATGTGGACCAGGACTAAATAACGATAGTCAAAGACCACAGCAAACTACCGGGCAAAATTGTGTTGTTGAAAAAACAAAAAAAACAAGTTGCATTTTATTATTTATTACATTCAGAAATAATGTAAAATACCAGTGCATAGCATAGCTTAAAGTGGTGTTCATATAAACAATATTTATTATAAATGCCAAGCCTAAATTAATTTATGAAAGGAAAGTAACAGTGGCCAGAGACATAACTGTACAGTGCACACACCTCTACCGGCAGTTCGAGAACTCTTCCTGTCCACAATCAGCTCATTTAGTCTTCATTTCATTAAGCGTTGTTTCACCTTTTCGCACCCATTTCTCACTTACACACCAAATTTGCGTTGTGCTGCACGGTTTGCAGTTTTTATTTGCATATGGTACAACAGTCAGTTTAAACTGAGCAGTGTAACTTATTCTGTTATTCTGTAACTGCATTATAGTGTTATGATGAGGAGGCTGCAATGTCACATTAGCAATGCTACAACAGATTTGTTTTTCGTGCATATTTGTGCCTCACTACTCCCATCTGAAAAACTTTAAACAATGGCTGAAAATATCACACGTGTCATGTTCCAAAACAACAATGAGTGGCAAAGCAGGTGCACAATCTGGCAGGCTGTAAAGCTCACCCCACACACACACACACACACACACACACACACACACACACACACACACACACACACACACTGACACAATCTTTTGAGGGGTGTAGGTGCTGAGGGCTTTTCAGTGGAGTCAGAGAGGAGAAAAACAGCTGAATAATTTAATCTATTACTCTGGCCAGCTGGAGTTTTTTGATTGTACATGAATTTTACATCATCCATCACACCCTGTCATCTGTGTCTCACACACACTCACACACTATCATATGTCATAAAGACAGTGCTTCACCTCCAGAAGACCTTTGGTCTTTTATTGTTACATGCTATAGAGCCATGAAACATGAAACATCATCTCACACACGATACAAATACAAATGTGCACACACACACACACACACAGACATTAAAGAGCTTGTGATCAAAACAGAGCAAGCAACATTAATATCATGGGTTTGAATGCATGAACAGATAAAATAAATACATACTAATCACGCAATGTAAGTTGCTTTGGATAAAAGCATCTGCCAAATGCATAAATTATTAATTTATTTTTTATTATATAAGTTTTATTATATAAACCTACCAATCAAAAGTTTGGGGTCAGCAAGTTATTTTTGAAAGAATTATATTCTATTTTTATTACCAAGGTTGCATTTATTTGGCAAAAAACAAACAACAAAAAACAGTAAAATAAATTTTTTGCATCATAACTCATTCTTCAGTGTCACATGATCCTTCAGAAATCATTCTAATATGCTGATTTGATGCTCAAGAAACATTTATTATTATTTTCAAAGCTGAAATGGTTGTGTTGCATTTTGTGATACATTTTCTCAGGATTCTTTGAGGAGTAGAAAGTTCAAAAAACAGCAATTTTTTAAATAGAAATCATGTCTGATTAAGTTTGATCTATGTAATGCATCCTTGCGAGTCTTTTGAATCCCCAAACCCCAAACAATAGTGTAATTTCTTTAATTTTATTTGACAGTTTACTACAGCTTGCTGAAACCTATCAGTCTTGTTTCAAGGTGTTTAAGAGAGACAGAGTGCTATTATGTGTGTTTACCTCATTTGATTTGAAGTTCTTCCCCTGCATCCCATGTTTCCAAAAGGCCAGAACACTGTCCTGGAGACACACTGGCACAAACACACACATATTACGCACACACATCAAACACATACTAAATAACAGTCTAAAAGCATATCTCAGCTGGATGAAAGCAGAGGTGAATCTCTCACCTACGGAGTCGACACAGAAATCAAAGCTCAGCTCAGATGCCAGTTTCTTATTAGACTTCAGCTTTCCATGCAAGTTCACTATTTTTACGTTCTCTAAACACACATAAGAACAGAGGAAAGACATCATTGGAAATCTTCAATAGCTAATGTATTTGCTACGTTTGTGAAAAAAGGTTCATCAACGTGTGCTAAAAGTTGTCACTTACTGTCCAGGCACACAAGTACGGTGTCTCTCTCTAACTGTGTCACATGGACTGTATCAACCTGGTTACCACCTACACCCAGATAAATACACATCAAGAATTTTGCTTACTAGGCCCATTTGACAGTTCTCACCAGCAAGGTATAGGAACAGAGCAAAGTGTGTGCGTTTGTGTTTGTGTGTAAGCTATACCTGAGCCGACCTCAGTGAACCAGGACGAGCAGGAATTGAGGTTGATGGTCTGGAAGCGAACCAGCTGTCCGGGCTCTATGCCCTGACTGACCGCCACACACACCAGAGGATACTCCTGCTCAGGGACCACCAGCATCTCAAACACACGCAGCGGACTGGGCAACGGGAAATCAAAGTGCTGTAAGAGAGAGAGAGAGAGAGAGAGAGAGAGAGAGATTTAAAATCTTCTTAATACAATATGCCATCTTTTTTCTTTATTCAGTCTTGATTTAATACAACTTTCCTTCGTGTCTAACCTTAATAAGCATGAATCTCTGCATGGGTTCGTACCACTGCAGCAAAACAATCCCTGACTGCAAAGCTCCGCAGAGATACTTGTGACCCGTGTACGGATTCCGCACTGACAGAGAGAGAAAGAGAGCAGGAGGTCAAACTCAATCCGAGTGTGTGTGTGTGTGTGTGTTTGGGTGTGTACTAGAGCGTATGTTTAAAGCTTTACCGATGCAACACTTGTGGCATCCCTTGGTGTCAGGAATCTTGGTGGTGAGAGCAAATCTCCTGTAAAGCAGACACCAGTGTTCTTATTGTTAAATAAAATATAAATATTAGATGGAAAAAGTAGACATTAGACATGTTGCCTTAGAAACTAAGTGAAATATGATAAGTGCTAAAATTGAAAACAGAAATGAATATAAATATACTTTAAAAAAAAAAAAAAAATATATATATATATATATATATATATATATATATTATCTTTATTTTAATCTATAAATATATACTATACTGCATACATACATACAAAAATGAATAATAAATAAATAAATAAAATTATAAAAATATAATTGTATAAGTCTATATATAAGATTCCATTTGTTAACATTAGTTAACTGCAATAATTAGCATGAACTAACAATGAAAAATACTTCTAACGCATTCAGTAATCTTAGTTAATCTTAATTTCAATATTTACTAATACATTATTAAAATCAAAAGTTCCATCTGTTAATATAATTTAATGGACCTAAGCTTAAATGAACTAGCAAAGAACAGCTGTATTTTTATGAACCAACGCTAACAAAGATGAACTATTACTAAAGATTAAAGATCAAGTACTGTAACAAATTTTTTTCACTTAAATATTTTAATACATAAAATGTATTACACAATTTTTGCTTCTTGGGTTTAAAACAAGCCAAAATCAAGTTTTATAACACTGTCTTTAGAAAACCTAAAGGCTAACAACATTCACAGAGTTTCTTTATGTTATATTGCTAATAGATCATGGCAAATATGCAGTAAAATGTTGTGCAGAAACTGTGTGTGTGTGTGTACCTGGGCAGTATCCTGTCAGGGAATCTGTGGGTGTGGAATTGAGTGGCCAGTCCAGGTTTCCTGAGCTGTTCAAACAGCCCAATCAGATTATGGGTATACAACTGAAACGTCTTCCCTTTGAACGAGAGATACCACGCATAAAATACGTACAATACACAGGGTATGACTACACACAGGATATGAAATAATTCATCAGTTGTGCTCGTGAGAATGGAAATAATGCCCCACAGAAATGAATAGTCATTACTCCCTGCACATAGAAAAGCTGAGCTGTAGTTACGCAAGTTGAACCAAAATCAGAATCAGAGTAAGAATGAGACTAGAAATGATGTGATGAGCATGTGAGCGTGTGCCATAGAAGACAGAGGTTTGACATTTTACCTTCTGATTATGGTGATTTAGGCATTAGAGGAGCCAGCAAAGCAGTAAAATCAGCCGTGAACACAGAGAGAGACAGAAAGACAGACAGGGATCATGTAGGAACTGCAGAGAATCTCAGTAACAGAAAGACAGAAGAGTTGCTCCCACATCACTCTCACTCACCTGATAATGACATCAGATTATTATTGATTATGTACAGCCATGTGCATCTCCGTGGAAACAACTGAAACACATCCACACAGCAGTTTATGAGTTCATGGACCAGCTGGTCTTTTTGGGGTCGAGGGTAAAGGTGAGTCGCAAGAGTTTAGACAGTACCTGCTCCATGGTGGCTTCATGTAGCTCGTTCAGGTTCAGAGTGTAGATACCGTCTTCAGTGCCAAATATCAGATACTGGTCTAAAAAAAAACAACCAAACACAATTAGTAATGTTCACAGCCTGATTTTTTTTTAAAGAAATTAATTATTTAATTCAGTATTAAATTTATCAAAAGTGACAGTAATGGCTGCTAAAAATTCAGCTTTGCCATTATAGGAATAAATTACATTTTAAACTATATTAAAATAGATAACAGTTACTTTCAATTGTAATAATATTTCACAAAATAGTTTTTACTTTATTTGTATAAATAAATCAGCCTTGGTGAACATAAGAGACTTCTTTCAAAAACATATCAAATGTTTAGACCTTAAAAATCAACCCTATCCTTTTTAATTTAATAACACTAAATTTAACAAAAGTTTTACCAAATCTCAAAATCAATATAATTTTCATACTGTACATTATAATGTTGTGATGCCTACATTCCTTTGTAGCATTTAAAACTGATTTACTTAATATAAATGGATTTACTTAATATAAACAAAATATTATCAGATGTAGTATCAGCCATATATCGGTTATCAGGAGTTTACCTTTGGTATCTGGGTGAATCCATGAAGTGGCACAGTTAATTTTAAGAGGACAACCATCAAACACCTTTGAGAAACAAGCTCCCATCTACAGACACACAGACAGGTAATATGTGAGATTATGGCAGTTATAATAACACAGAATTCAAATAAAGGACTGAGCAGACAGCTGTTGTATATTGAGATGGGCAGATATTAGCATTTAATCAGCATAAGGTATGTGTGATGATGTCACTCACCAGGACTTTGGGAGTGGGCGGTAGGCCGTTAATAGCAGGTTTCTATAAAAAGAAACAGAAAAAATGAGTAGAGGAGCCAGCCACATTCTCTTCTTGCGTCACACTCCTCTCAACAGGACACACACCCACAAAGACTCACACACTTACTGGGAAATCTTTTCTCTCTTTCCTCAGGGGACGACCGGGAGTTGATTTTGACACATCTCCGTTCACACTTCCGTCTGAATCTTCCTCTACATAGAGTGAGAGAGAAATTTGAAAGGTTTAATTATTTATTACAACTCTCTGGAATATGTCATTCTGATTGGTCAACTTCAGTTGTCAAATATTGTTGAGTACTGACACTGTATAATTCAGCACTGTATAATTCAACAAGGGATTCTGATCCCACTGTTGATTTATTGTGCAATAATATGCAACTGAACGTACAATACCGTTCAAAAGTTTGGGGACGGTAAGACTTTTTTGTAATTGTCTGCATAAAATAGATTAAAAGGGTTAGGGTTACAAAAGATAAACGCTTTTTCTTTTTTTCTTTTGAACTATAAAAATTTTTTTTTATATGTTTCCACAAAAATATCAAGCAGCACAACTGCTTTTAAAATGAATCATAATAGTAAGAAATGTTTCTTGAGCAGCAAATCAGCATATTAGAATGATTTCTGAAGGATCATGTGACACTAAAGACTGGAGTAATGGAATTACTCAGGAATAAATTACATTTTAAAATATATTAAAATAGAAAACAGTTAGAAAACACTTCTTTATAGCCCCCAACACACCTATATGAGAGTAGTACACAAACAGCAGCCCTGCATAAACATGATTGTATGTGAGGTCTTACCGTGGTCTGCGGTGTGTGAGAGCAATCCTGGGCTGCTGATGCTCACAGACAGGTAGTCTGAGTTGGTGTGTTCTGTGTTACTTCCTCTCTCAGGTGTGCTTTGCCTGCGAGCCACTGGTACCGGCCCGTTATCAGAACCCGGGAACCTCCGCACGGTCTGGCAGCCTTCGATCAAAGCAAACTCGTCAGATACACTGCTCGACCGGGCCTGAGAGGGCTGATGGGAAAGAGGATTGCAAAAACAAATGGGAATTTAAAAAAACATGCCAACAAATACAAATATAGCCATGTACGCTTATACACAAACTCATAGTTACCTTAGGAGGCAGAGGTGGCGGCACTCCCTGTTTAAGAGTCGAACTGAGAGGGGAGATGAAACACAGAGAGAGTGACTAAGTTGCTCTTTGTTTGTGATTGAATATTAATTATTTGTATTTTCACAGCACATATTTACTCAATACTAGTTTAACAGAATATGTTGCTTTATAACCCCAAGTGAGCAAGCCCAAGAAGAAAATTAACTCTTTAAGGCAATGTTTAATGATTAAAAGTGGCACACTTACAGATCAACGTCCTCAAAAGCATCTTCTAATGGAGCCAAATGCCCTCTTCAGAGACAGACAGAGAGAGAGAAACAGACAGAAAGGGCTACTTAGTACACAGTTGGAAAAAAAACTGAACCCCAGGTGTTTCCAGGGAGAGATGAATCTGCAATTTTTGTGTGGTGTAATCAGGGCACAAAATTAACCTTTCGCCACACCTGCCAATGGTGGATGGAAATTGAAAATTTGGATGCCAATGGAAAACGTATCACTCATAAATAAATTATTTACACCATGCATTCATTTTCATTAAGAATTTTTACTACTAAAACCCCATTTTTATCTCATTTGGGCTCTTGGTGAGTGTTAATTTTAAACCCTGCGTGGAAGTTTCTATGGATCCGTTATATAACAGCTACACAAACCAATTCTTTACCGTATAAACAACTCTTCCTCAACGCTCTTCAGAAGACTCCTTCAGCAGAGGAGTGCACAAAGGGATAGAGGAAAGGAAAACGGGGAAAAAGAAAGAAAACAACAGAACAGTCAAAGTAGAGGGAATGCAGGCAGAGCTCATGTGAGATGCTGCTGAAAGAAGGAAGTGCGTACAGAGATGACACAGACAGTACAGGGAAGTGACTGCTGGAGGCGCGTTCATGCAGACAAGTCGGTTCATAAAGTCATTCAGAGGACTTTTAATGGTTACCTGGAGGTGATGGGACCCTCGGTAAACGGGCTCCAGGGGGAGGAGAAATCATTGTCTTTAGTGACATCCTGGAAAAAAAAAGAAACAAAGAAATGTTTGATATAGAGACTCATTTAAATACATGTCAGTCAGGTTTCAATGCACACCTGACTTGTGCAAATAATCGAATCATGCAGATTTCTGCATGGAACATGTTTGGTTTCAAGCGTACTAAAGGACGACACTATAAGCTTACTGAAGTGCAGGATTATTCTGGAGTTTGTGTATGTATGTATATATAGTTCATGTATACATTTAAATATATACACACACGCACCACTACCATTAAAAGTTTGGGGTCGGTTTTTATTGGTTTTGAAAGAAGTCTCTTTTTTCCAGGATGTTTTGATAAAGAGAAAATGTAAAATATCAGCATTTATTTGAAATAGAAATATGTTGTAACGTTGTAAATGTATTTACTGTCTCTTTTGATCAATTAAATGCATTCTAGCTGAATAAAAGTATTAACTTCTTTCATTTGAAAAAACAAAACAAAATATCTTACTGACCCAAATTTTCAAACAGTAGTGTATATTAATATTAGTGATGTGTGGACAATCTGTGATATTTCTCTCACCATCTCGGCACTCGCTTCAGTCTCTTTCCTCAGGGGAGGCTCAAACTTAAGCTTGTCAACTGAAATACAGAGACAAGAGAAAAATCTTTAATGCATACTAGTGTATTTACCCAGCATGACACTGAGATGAAAAATGTCACCATAACTTATCTGCACTCATCTTTAACATTCTGTTCATTCTGTTCTACTGGAATGCTTTTGCACAAGAGTTGCTTCACAAGGTTCGAGTTGAAGCCCTCACATGTAGTACCATGTTCCACCACAGGGAGGCTCAAGGCTTGCAGTTCTATCTGAAGTTGAACTAAGCAGCTAAAACTCTCTTCAAGAACCGAGTGAGACCAAGTGAAGGCACTTATGATTGTGGTCTGTGGTCTCACGTTCACAAATAAAGGTCAAACACATGTCGACTTCTGAGCAACGACGTGGTAGACTGTAATAAATATTGGCCATAACCCACATTCTAAACATAAAAGAAAACAGCATTTTCTAGAATCTAAATAATTCTGTTTAGGACATCCTCAGAGGGAGGTTGGTTTATCTTTTAAGGACAATAACATTATTTTTCATGACATCTGGAAACTCAATCATCATCATGATTGACAAACGCTCACGTACAGTTGATCTGTGACTGGGTTCTTTCAGCACGAGAGCTCCTGTTGTGGGACGAGCGGATGGTGTGGCGCTCTGCAAGCGGCTGCGAACCAGAGAAAGAAACGTGGTAAAAATATGTATACCACACACAATTGTTCGCACACATTTACCATAGGGTGGGTTGCACCAATAAGGATTACATTTAGTTTAAATCTAATTCAGGATTTGTTGAACTGGGTTTTATTTTAAATCCAGTTGTGTTGAACATGATGGATTCGCCATTGTAAATAAACAGCAACAATGTTAAGACTCTATTTCCTCCTTTATTGACCACTAGAAACTCTCTCTCTGACATAAGTAGCTTTTGCCAATAAAGGAAATAAACTTGTAAAATGTCAGCTGTCTTTATAAACTGCTATGCAGAGAGACATTTAGAATAAAGGGTTGATCAAGCAGGTAGTGAAAACATTGTGGCAGTGTGTACAGATTTCATAAGCCTGGAAATATATTTATAGTATCAATTATTGGAGTAATAACTTATGACAAAACAACCGAGATAAGAAAAAAACAACTGGCATTCACAGAGTGACTTAGTCTCAAAATTGTTTATAGCAAATCAAACCAGTGACTAAATGGAAAACTTTGTCACATTGTTTCTCTTAGTAGGATGAAAATAATCTGTTGTTTAAACTGTGATTAAATTATAGAAAGCAATCAAAGAACGCTCCGTTTACAATCGCTGGAGCTGTCAATCAAACAGTGCAAGTTTATCAGTGACTCTCGCCAAAACTCACGTTATAATCAACAAAATCACTTATTTACATCGTGTATGCACTGTTAGTTATGATGAAGGCATTCGTGAGTGTAGAAATCGAGTTGTAATGATGAGATCACTGCATTCATGCGCTCAACTCTGTGATTGGCTACAATGCTCATCACTGCAACCTTTCATGCCACGATATAAATATAAAACTATAGATCTAAATATAATTATATAATCATATAGTATAGTATAATTCTATAATCAATAGTTAACCTTGAGAGCTATAATAGTAAAAATGTGCTAAAAGTTTTCGAGAGATTTCATACTAGCTAATAGCCATTTCAAATGCAAAGATGTTAGCCAATCACAGCAGTGGCCGTTTTCACTGAAGTCTCATACAGACACCTTTAAACAGAGCATTCAAATCAGAGGATAAAATCAGGGAAGGAAAAATGCCTTTTATTTCCAAATCATGACCATTTTTGATGTAAAAATCATACTAACATTATAAGTGCACCCCAAGAAATATTAAAAAATGATAAAACAATGCAGTTCATGACAGTTATGGACTTTAACATTAAAGTTATGGAACAACAGGATTAAAGTTAATCTACCTTAAATATAAATTAACTCCAGGATCAAAATGATGGTTTAAATGTAAACCTGCTTATTTTTAAAGAAGGTTTAAAGGTTGGTGCAACAGAATTATTAGATAAACCTTGATTTAATCTAGATTTAATCTTAAAATGTGTTTTACCTCCAAGTCATCTTCATCTCCTTGGCTGAAGTGAGACTGATGATTATCCGGGTTGTTCATCTTATCGAGTAGCTCTAAAGCTAACCGTCGAGTCAAACCTGTCTGAGCCACAAATAAGTGCTGCACACAAACACAGAGACAACGTAGTGAGTGGCTGCTTGTGATGTGGCCTCTGTAATATTCATATTCAGTAATAATTCTATTTCAAATAAATGCTGTTCTTCTGAACTTTCTATTCATCAAAGATCTTGTAGTAATATTTCACAATATTACTTTTTTTAAACTGTATTTTCAATCAAATGAATGGAGCTTTGTTAAGCATAAGAGATTTTTTAAGATATAGAGGTCAGTGCACAATTCTCTATATTATATGTGACAGAGTTTATTGCTGTGTCCCAATTCACTTAATTATACTATGCCCTAAAAGTATGTACTGTGTTTGTGAAGAAAAAGTACTTTTGAGTGTGTAGCTGTCACCGTTTTAACTAATTTTGAATACCATTTAGGATGGATAGTATGCGAACTGGGATGCAGCACGTATTTCATTGCATGTACACATAACATTTCCACTAAATGAGTTAAACAGATGAACTGTGTGGAACCATAAATGGATAAAATGGAGCTTCAGAGGAAATCTTTACCGAAAGCAGCTTCTCAGCTGATGGTCTCTTCTTCGGATTTTTAGTAAGAGAAATCTTAACAAAATTATGGAAGGCTGTAGACCTGTGGAAAAGCAAGACAGATGAGACAGACAGAAAGGTAAAGAGATGATTTACGTTCAGAATACAAACGCTATATTTCTGTATTGCTCAAATACGCAAACATGAGCATAAAACAGGCCAGAGAGACTCACCATTTGGTCTTGTCCTTTAACTTGGGAGGCTGAAAGTTGCTTTTAGACATCAGAAATAAAGCCCTGCACATTCACACAAAAAGTGAGATAAAAAGAGATCAAAGATTTTAAAAAAAATTACATAATTATTATAATGAGGATGTGGTGGTAGTTTAATGGCTCTAATTATTTCTGTGTATAATTAAGTTATTGAGATTCACAATAACTCTGAGGCCTGGAGCAAATGCCTTGGTTTAAAACATATCTGCACATTGGCAACAAGTGTGTGTGTGTGTGTGTGTGTGTACCTCATCGGATGGAGGTCAAACATGGGTGGCTGTAGCTCTGCCAGTTCTATGGATGTGATTCCAACAGCCCAGATATCACACAGATGATTATAACCCCCATTCTTCTCCACTGCCGCCACCTCTGGAGCCATCCTACACACACAAACACAGACCAGACACGACATTACAGGCGCTGTAAGCAATTTTTTAATAACTTTGTTGAAAAGTGGATTGGACCGAGCAACAAAACACTTGTAGCCAATCAGCAGTAAGGGACGTATAGGAGAGAGAGCTCAGTGCACAAGACAGACATTAGCAGAATGACTGAAGAAAGAGAGAGATCAGGGAGAAAATACAAAAGAGGAAAAGACCAGGGGAATATAACTTTAAAAAGAATGGTTACGATCAGGCAAGAAGTAGGACCCTCGAGAGGTAGAGACATGAAAACGGACGTTGATGTTGCTTTATTTCTTCTCAATATGTGAGTAACATTGGTTTTGCTGTGTTTCACAGAACTAAGATATGCTTTCTTTTGCTTTAATACACTTGTGTGTCATCTTCACTTGTTTGTTAATTTGCATTATTATTATTATTATTATTATTATTATAAGCCTGGAACGTCTAAACCACCTCCACCGCCCGTTTCAAGAATCGGCTCCCAAAGTTTGTCCGAAAAGTGAGATAACACTCCTAATATATATACACAACATTAATAGCAAGGTTATGAAATTGTTTAGATATGAACAAATGTCTGTGACTTTTTGAGATTTTAACTTTTTGAAATTATTTTTCCAGGCCTTAAAAACAATTTTACGACTGCCTTAAATTTCCAGGTTTTCTATGTATGACAACTGTCTGTGTTTCTAACATTACGGTGAACATAACATAACGTCTGGTTCTGCCTGTGTGCTCATTTCCCAAAGATCATCGTGAACTGAAATAGACTATTCCTCTTTTTATCTGTTATTCATTAGGAAAAGACACAAAGTTCCGACTCAAAACGGTTCCGTTCACAGAAACTTGTAGAGCTGCATTCTTGTCTTGTAATCTGTACCTCACGTGCACTTAGTGTGTCTATCCTCGTTCATCCGCCTGTGTTGGCACAAGTTGCCCACCCCAGATTCCAAGAAATCCCAAGGGAGCCGTTCTATCCTAAATGAGGCATTTATTGCCACGTTTCATAGTCTTTTGGAAGACTTTGAATGTTTTATCATTTCACAGTCTAAACTGCATCTAAATGTGCTCTACTGTTCTTATGGCAGATTTCCATTTTACATTCTGGATTATGAGACTCTACCCTTGTTTTCTAGATGTTTATTATGATGTCGTTTCATTTTTTAATATCCTTTCCAGACTTTTTAAATGTACTTTCAAATGTAGGTTCATCACAAATCATATACAGACAGAATGGGGCTCACCAGTAAGGCGTCCCAATAAAGGATTTCCTTTTTGCCATGGTGGCTGTTATTTTAGCGGCAACTCCAAAGTCCGCTGCAAAAAGGGGAGAAATTTGTTTAGTCAAATTCAGTAACACGCAACCACACACAGCAATTTTATTGTGAATCTCTCACCTAATTTGACATCTCCATTGTCTGTGAGCAGAATATTCGCCCCCTATTGCACAATGAGCTTAGAGTTATTAACAAGCAGGGGAAAATATGTAATGTGAAACAGGAAGAAACCAAAAAGATACATTGATTATAACGCTGTATTACCTTGATGTCTCTGTGCATCTTTCCTTTGCAGTGCAGATAACCCAGACCCTAAACACATACACACACTTGAATCATCTCAAGATGTTTAAAGGATTAATTTAATAAAGACTCTCTACAGCATTAAGGCCAGTTCACACCAAGAACGATAACTATAACGATAACTATATTAGTGTCCACATTAGTGGACGACATAGTTATGTTTATTCTAAGCGTGCGCTTCAGTTATTTCATTTGCCACTTTAAAAGCTTGAGCTCTTTAAAGCAGAATGGATTCTGAATGGCAGTAAAAAAAAAAAATCGTTCATTAGCTGGGAAAAATCGTTCTAAACGTGATTTCAATGATATCGTTGCTCTGTGCCGTTGTGGTGTGGACTCTGCTATTGTTTTATATTTCTTTCTTTTTTTTAGAACTATATCTTTTATGTTATCGTTATCGTCCTTGGTGTGAACAGGCCTTTAGACCATGGTAGTGTTTGAAGGATCTTACCTGTAACGTCTCTCTGCAGACATAGGCGATCTGAAGCTCAGAGAGTGGACCTGTAACTGCACATGTACACAAACACACATGTTCAGTGGTGTCATACAGGATAAAAATAGAGGGTGTCAATTCAACATGGAGATTTTTAAACACACAACCATTTTACCATGATAAATGTCTTGTAAGGATCCTCCACCACAGTATTCCATACAAATCCACAATTTTTCACGGCTAAAGAGAGACAGAGAGATATCTTTACAAAACGTATATAAACTCAAATTTGAGGGATTTAAATAAATACATCACAATATAGGCACATCTAAATACATCATAATTTAGGTATCTAAAATAAATCCATTTATAGAAAAATCTAGTTATCCATTGTTACCAGAGGTAACTGCCAAAGTAAGCCACAATGTTGTGATGGGTGCATTCCTTCACCATAAAAATCTCCTGCTGGATGATTGAGAAATCATCACCTAAAAAAGAGGGAGAGAGAGAGAGCGAGAGAGAGAGAGAGAGAGAGAATGTGAATGTGTTATTGATCAATCAAGAATCAGTAGCTGACAGCTGTAGAAATGAAACAGTGAAAAGAAAGACGGAACGGTTGGATCAGATATGGAGAGCAGATGGCTGTGTGTTCAGTGCTGAACTCGTTAGTTTTCATACTTCTCCTCAGTGGGGTTTTGTGATTTAGTTACCCATTCAAACAGAACCTCCTCATCTAAAACTCGTTCACTCTTAGTCTATTGTTCACAATGCGAGCCTTAGCGCTCAATTCCGATTTATTGCTCAGATCCGATTTTTTTGTATAGCTGTTCACATTGTTGTTTTAAATGTGGCCAAAATCAGATTCCAGTGTGAACAGACCATCATGGTCCTGGACTGACCCGCATCCGCAAAGAACTATAAAAAGATGACACGCAGCACGCTGTCATTCAGAAAATTGTGAAAAAAGTGACTCATTGCTGTATTTAAAATACACACAATCCATATATCCACATATATTTTATTCTAAAATCCCAAGTCAAATAATTAGATGTATCATGGCGTGGCCTCTGGCCTATTAAAGAAGAATGAAGAAGACGTTATCAGCCAAACTCACACACCTCTTTCCCTTCACAACCTGCTTTGTTAAAGCAGTGAATCACACACCTGTATGTTTTAAACAGTCTTCATTTATCGTGTGACTCAATGACTACGCATCTTTACCTGAAACACATGATCTGTTTATGACTTAATGGCTTCAGTACAGTGAATAACGCATAGTTTCCTGCAGGTGGCGCTGTTTCCTTTACATAAGCATTGGTCGTCACTGTGATGCTCTCAGAATGTCTTGATCTGTTCACGACAGCTGAAAATCTCATCACTCACAAATCTCACACAAACATTATAGACAAAAGAAAAAGAAAGTGAGAATATTAATATGACAGGGAAGTGCGTCCTCCCTTAGAATATACAAGCTAAAAATATGAAACCCTATATTTTTTAAATTAGATGCCTTTTTCAACATGTTGTATGACCTCAACCCAGTGATGGATGTTAACTGACTGTAACCACTTCTCTATTCTGCTGCAGACCTTTCAATCGGAAACACAACCACCTCTGTTTCACACGACACCATGATGACATGCAGAAAGTAACATAACTGTCAGAACATTAATGACTGGAAGGAACAACCATTTGGGACAGTATGCACTTGAGTTTCAACACAGGACATCTGCAGCATCACAGTGTATTAGAATAATTTCTAGTGCATGGTTTTTCTTGTTTTACAAACAAGAAATAACACAGCTATGAAGACAAGCCTACAAGCTCTGACCACTTCCTCTCCACTCAAGACAAACAGGCCATGCCCAAGAGTGTGTGCATGTGAGATAATGTGAGACTGTGTGTGTGTAAAGGACAGCAACAGGGCCTGAGGGTTTGTCTGCTGAAAGCTAAACTCAGGCAGCTTGCTTTGAGCTTGATGCAATTCTCAGTGAACAAGCTGTTAGCATTTAGTAAGTGTCAATTGTAATAAATCAAGCTACCAATGACTAAACCCATCCCTTTGGCTACAATCACCCAGCTTCTCAAACTTTTGGATTTCCCACAAACAGAACCAATTACAATTTGGGAGAGGATGAACCACTTCTGAGATTTTCACTGCAACTTTACATCATTATACAGCCGTTTAGATTAAAGTGATAGAAATATCCTTGCATATCACAAATGCCCATAATTCACACAGTAATACGTTTTTAAGTAATCATTACTTTATAATATTTTCATGGAATAGTTCACCCAAAAATGAAAATTCTGTCATCATTTGTTTCGTACCCCACTGACATTCTTCAAAATACAATACCGTTCAAAAGATTGGGGTCAGTAGGAGTTTTTAATGTTCTGAAAGAAGTCTCTTATGCTCACCAAGGTTGCATTTATTTGATCAAAAACACAGTAAAAACAGTAATATTGTGATATATAATTTAAAATGTAATTTATTCCTGAATTTTCAGCAGCCATTACTTCACTGTCACATGATCCTTCAGAAATTATTCTAATACGCTGGTTTGGTGCTCAAGAATTTTTGTTGTTGTTGTTGAAAACAGTTGCTTCTTAATATTTTTGTGGAAACTGTGAAAACGAGTTTTTTAAAGTTTCTTTTATGAATAGAAAATTCAAATAAACAACAGAAAATTGAAATAAATTGTTTGCAACAATGCTAAGTCCTTACTGTGACTTTTGATTAACTTAATACATCTTCAATTTCTTCAAAAGAAGTAGTAGTCTAACCCCAAACTTTTGAATGCTAATGTGTCTTCTTATAGTGCATCTCCATGGGCTATAATTACAGCATAATATGTGAGGTTTGTCTTCAAGGGAAACAATTCTACTAACCCATGTAGAGTCTTGTGGTTTCCAAACAATTTGTTTGTCACCAAATTGTTTTTATAATTGTCTTTTACACCAAAGGTATCAGACTGCGAAATACATTTATTAGGAAGGATTTAATTCAGTTCTAACTTTTGGTGTAATAATGTGAAATTATTTAGGTACAAACTTAAAACTAGAAAACCGACTTGTGTGAAAAAGCCTCACTTATCTTGAGACATTCATACGCAACTATAACATCACTGATCAGATCTCCTTAAATTCTGTCAACAAATTGTTATCTGGTATTAGAAATTTGTATCAACTATCCAATATATTAGAACTTGTGTAAAACAGATCAGAGAGAATCCAGAAGAATAGCCCAAAACTGCTTTTGAGAACCAAACACATGATCTCAATCAACGGCAAAATAATTAGCCAGCTGCTTGTGATAAATTTAGAAATGAATGGATCATCAAATGGATCCCAAATTAAACATCCACCATAGGGGAAAACATAACTTCATCTTATTCACAATTATTCATGCTCTGCAAATTTTATAGTTGGGATTCATATTTAACATTTCCACAAACCAAACTATGGCAAAAACCACCCATCCGTTCTCAGCAGTGGAAAGAGATCCCAGACTTCCACAGTAAAAAAATGCCCTCTTGACAGACATCCCACTGGTTAGAAATGGTTGCTACGATGTGATTGGATCACAAGCCAATGAGCAAGCAAAGAAATCTGTCCTCTACATCAACAAGTGTCTTAGTTGTGAAGTTTTGCCCTTTCCTGCAGCAGTGTAACAGTGTGGCTACCGCAAAAAAAGGTTGTGAATTCAGTCAGCTTCTCAGTTCTCCATTTGTGGTCACGCAAAACTCTACACAAACACACTCAGATTCACACAAAAACTCCATCTAATGGACTAACATACGATAAAAAGACTAACGCACACAAGAACTCACACCTGCTTTCCAGGTGGATATCAGATTTGCATTTTTCTTAATGCACTTTGTCTAGATGTTAACCAATCTGGACATGTTGCTACCAAACCTTAACAACTTCAGGAGTTTGATTTCACATGACACTGCATCACTAACAGATCAACCAAAAGAATCTGATAACAATCATCAGCATCATACGATCTGATGCTGACACTATCTGAGTGACATAGCACATGCTCACATGTCATTTAGTTAACACTTAGTACTATAAAAGGACAGTCTATTGCTACAGACGTGTTGGAAATGGTTACGTCAGAATTCAAGCAAGCAGAAAGCATCCAAGTACACTTGTGAAACAATAACTTCATTCTCTAGTATCCACCTTATTTTGCAATGCAGAAGTAAGCTATTTTCTGTGAATGTGTGAGACTTTCAATTCATTAACCACTATAGGCAACTAGAAGAATAACAAAGTGCAGTAAATGGTAAAACTATTAGTCTGTTTATGATCACGTTACTAAAATAATATAATATCTTATTTTATTTCATTATCGTGATCATAAACGCACTAAAATACCTGTTTGCAATTTCAAGCATAACAGGCTGTTTTCGCACAGCTAAAATAACTGGAAGCAGATGACACCGGAAGACCCAGACGTTCAAGAAATGGCCAAGCCTCCTCTTACTTAAAAAATTAGGTAGATAAAGGCCTGTCAATCCCAACCAAGTAAACTGGGAAAAATATTGAACTGATTGTTAGGTGTAGTGGTAAGAAATGCCAAATTATTATTATTTTTTAATACCAAGCATTACGTTATTTTCCTTAGGTCTGAAAATGGAACATGAAGGGAATTATTACAGTCAAACTGGCGTAGGGATTATTGGAAAAGGATTATTTGTAGTGCAACTTTATGATTTGAAATGATTTGTTTCAGTCTTTTTAAGTGGAACTTCCCCAAACCGGAAGTGCCTCCCATAATCTAAAACACATTAGGCTCGTTAGGAAAAAGGTGGATAAGCGCTTCTCATTACAAGCTTCGAAAGATGATTGCCACAAGTTGTGTTCCCAATACATGGAATAAGCATTGCAAACTCAAAGCACAGACAGAGATGAGATTGTATGGAGCAGCATTTCCTGCAAACCGAGATGCTCTGAGACGCGAGACGCTGAAAATCATGTGTAAATGCACACAGTGTCACACTTCATTCTAAATCACGGACCGCCAACACACTAAGCCATTTCGCGATAGTAGTCATTTTGATTAATCGTGCAGTCTCACCCTCTATTACTACATACATGTCAATATAATAAACACCCCATATATAGGACTGAATTAACATATTCTGACTGGTTAGACCACTTTTTTTTTTACCATGTTTGATCTTTCATCAGGCTCTTATTGATTTAAATAATCTCTTGGGATATTTAATGTCAAACAAAGCCATAAGAGCATGAGAACAGAACAGCTTTTCCACAAGCAGGGCTCCAGACTGACACCATGGTCACATTTTGCTTTTTTCCTGCAGGTCAAGATCAAGCGACAAACTAAACAAAAGTGAAATGATACCGCGCTACTTGTTCGAGCTGCATTGCGTGAACCGTTTATCAGCTCGGACCAATAATTAAACAGCGCGAGCTACAGGATTACTTGCGGATTGTTCTCGACCATGCAACACCGTTATTACACAGTGCTGGGAGATCCGGTGAGAAAGCTTTTGAATTCGCTGCAGAATTAATAACATCACTGCGAGATCTAGTGAGAAGAAGCGTTAAATTTCAACGCAGAATTCTCTGTTATAAACCATAGATATCAGATCAAACAGCACTGATGTGGAAACCAGGAGAAACATTGTGGTGCTATCGCCACCATCTGCAGAGCTTAGTGGCACCAGTGCTACTGCTCTCCAATAGCCGCGTTTCCACTGTCGGGCCAGTGCGAGCCAGGGCTTTAAACGGGCCGTGCCGGGCTAATAGCCTCGGGCTAATAGCACCGGGCCTGCGTTTCCACTGTCGGGCCAGAAGCTCCACAGCGCTCGTAACACGCCTCTCTGGAACAACGTCACACTAACCCATCATTTCACCAACAAATGGAAGTTTTATCAGAAAACTAATCAGAAATCACTGGAAACAGCGTTGAAAACAAACATGATAAAAGCGGCCATTTGCTGGCTTTTTGTTTGCTTGAATATTTAAAACCCAAGCATCGATGTTTTACCACAGGTTTACAATAAAAAGTGATACATTGATCATAATGAATTAATTTATGTCAAAACTGCACATTAGTCACTCAGAAATAAATTACCGTTAGGTCTATTTCACAAAAGAAAGAGGACACACTTCTTCAGTCGCATCTGTTTCTTTATCTGGTAGTTACAGGACATATTTAGGCTACATCACATTTAGAAAGAATGATAATTTCTACAAATATATGCCATACGACCTGAGGAGCTTTAGCACTCTCTCGACTCCCATACAGATATTTTCATTCAGAGAAACAGAGGAAGCCCCCGAAAAAAAAGTTACTTTATTTTATGATAGTCCGGTAAGAGACGAGACGTAGGCTACTGACAGATAAAATAAAAACATGACTGTGATAGCCTTTATGATTGGTCTGATTTCTTCAAGCGTTCACTATGTTTTTTTTACTATGCGTATCTTCAAGCGTTTACTATGTTTACTATGGTAACGGTTAGCGCGCGCATAGTCTTTTGCATCACAAACAGAAGGCATTCAAACATGAACGCGAGTTAAATTATTTTAAAAGTCTTTAATGCTGACAGAATCATCCGGCGCTGCCGTCTCCCGACTCAGGTGAACTCCGCCTCTGTTGGTAACCACTCCTCTAGCCCGAGCTGGCCCGCTTTGGCCCAAGGTATTCGACGGGCCAGAAATCCTGGCCGTTGGCCCCGAGTAAGCCCCGATCAAGCCCCGGAAGTGACAGTGGAAACGCGACTGGCCCTGGCACGCACTAGCACGGCCCGGCCCTGGCCCGACAGTGGAAACGCGGCTAATGTTAGTCTGGAGCCCTGACAAGGATAAAACTGACAGTCTATAACTTGCAATTACAGAATTATGTTCATTATTAACTAATTGAAACTGCATGTGAGACAAATTTTGAGCAAGGCAAAACCCTGCATAACTCTTCATAGTTGTTTAAAATAGCGGGACAGGTCTCTGCCGAGAGGTGCCATCCACCTAGTGCTAGGCGGTATGATCAGAAATCTGTATCACGTTTCTTTTTAAGATTCTGCCGGTTTATAGTTTAGGCTTATTTTACAAGAATATACAAACATTGTAATGTAAAATACAAATTTTATTTAAAAAATAGTGGTAATCAAATCAATTTATAAAACTAACAATGTAGTTATTCTTTTAAAATGTAATCAAAAGAAAAATTAATAATTCCTTTATTATTGGCAAGTTTACTGTTTATATGTGTGATATTCCTCAAAAACGTTTTAATAAAATGTATTATTATCATTGTTACTTTAATAAGTGCAATAGTAAAATATTTCTTTCAACATTACTTCAAGTTAGACCAAACCTTTATTTTGGTCGGTTGTAATTCATACCTTTGAGTTTCTGTACATTTTAATAAACTGTATTATTATTATTATTATTATAACCTGAAGTAGTACACTATTGTGCAATAGCAATATATTTTGTATAATTTCAAGTTAAACCAAACTTTTATTTTGACAGGTTGTCGTGAAGACCTTCGAGTTTCTGTGTGTAATACACTGTGTATATGATATGACGATAGTTTTATCAAATTAAATGGTGAAATAGTTGTGAAGTGACTCTCAGAGCAGATCTGGGGGGTATTCCAGAAATCAAGGTTAACATATACCCTGAACTCTCAATTGAGAGTTTGCCTATTCAAGGTAGGTATGTTCCAAAACTACAGTCTGGAGTAAGTTCAGTCAGCCCGGAAGTATGAAACTCAGAGGTAACGGTGACCACACAAAGACTTCTCAATTCCAAGAACACAAAGAACAGACTTGCTTTCTCGTGGAGACCGGTCTTGCCAGGCTACCTTCAAAGAACAAACTCAGGACGCGAGAACACAGAACGCATCTTAACATCACAAACAAATGTCATAACCTATTAAACCATTTCTTACATATTATTATAGACATTATTTTGATATTTTATTTTACTTTTACTTTTGTTTAATGCCGATTTACATTCTTATGGATTCTGTGATTCCGTTCACGTTTTCTGCATTGTGGAAATCATGTGTGGGTTAGTGTTGGGCGATATGCTCCATTTTCATATCGTCCTATCGTCAGCCTGTGAGATCGGCGATACACGATATTATCGTGAGGGGGGCGGGGCTTACTTATTTGATTATTAACTTGCTTATTTACTCGTTAATTTGCTTGTTTTATTAGTTCGTTTTATATATGAGAATTGTTTTCTATTTTGCTAGCAAAGGTGGAGTGTTTATTAATAGGCTAAATCAGGTTATTTCCCGGTATAGTGAGGTAAAAAAAGATCCTAATCATTCTTGTATCTGACTCAGAGTATTTCAACATGTCAGCGGGAAATTTACGGACACACATTATCCTCTCATGCCGTTACAGATGCAGCATTTTGAGTGTACTTCTGCACGAGATGGGAACACGTTTTAATAATTTCTTAGGTCAAGAAAGAGTCGGAGTTTGTGATATATGTCCTCCTACCAGTGCTCTCTCTGTCTGTATGCACTTCACATATCGCACTTCAATAAGCCCAGAACGCGGGTTGTGTTTTAATGCCGGCAACTATCTAAAAGTCGATCGGTTATACTTAAACTTATGACTTGACTCCGATAGAGGGAAACGGGTTAATGTGTTTACATGACATGCATTGTCAGTTTATTCAGCATAATCGAGTTAATAACGTAACGCGCTCATTCCCTGAAAGTGAAAGCAGAAACGGACTGAGCTTTCACTGCATTAACGGCGCGTTCTCTCAGAGACGACGATGGATAGGCTATAACGGTATAGCAACTATCTTAATTTACTGGCTTAATATTTCTCTTGTGGGCTTACATTATTGACAGTGAAACAATAAGAAGAATATTACTTGATTTTCACAGACGGCAGAGTTGTGCTGCGTTCGTGAACTAAAGACTGTTATTAGGCCTGTATAATTTTAGTGATATTATCATTAATATTTTGTAATTGTATTGTTTTTAGTGTTATTAGTGTCATTAAATGTTTTGTTAATGTGCTATGGAAACAAAATACTGACGAACAACGATGCCGTCTTCATCTTGGCTCTGTATAAGAATGATGCGTCTGTTAAAACAAGCACTCTTGACAATTTGTAAATGGATCTCATACGCGCGTCGGTGATGTCGCAAGTGTGGTTATGTGGTGATGTTGTTATGAATTTAGGCAAGGCAAATTAATTGTAGTTCATAAATCATTTAATAACAATACTAGCTTCATAATAATAATAATAATGATTTAATACATTAATGGGAAAACGAGCTAATTATCGAATTGATATCGTCAAAGGCATCTGCCAGCAGCGATATCTCTGACTATCGTCGATACACGATACTATCGTCTATCGGCACAACCCTAGTGTGGGTTATCTAATAGTTAATAGAGGTCGAGATCCCATCTCAATACACTACATAGGGCTCTTGGTGGCCATTGAATAGATGCAGCAAATATTTCAGCTACGCACCGGTATGGTAATATTTGAAAAATGCATATCGTACAACATCCACCAACATTCATGTACATCAGTCTAAAAAGGATCATTAATTTGTTCTTTCATGCTGCTCTGGTAAGAACAAAACAGGATGTGTCATGTGAGCTTCACCGCAGACTTCACACCACACCTCCTTGAGCACAACAGAATGGCTTCATACTCACCGGGCTCAAGTTTGATGATCTTCACTGCTGCAAGTTCTCCAGTGGAGATGTTTCGAGCCTGCAGAATACAAACACAAGGAGGACAGAATGATTAAAAAAGAAAGGAAGAGGGAGAATAGTTTCCGATTCAAACAAACACTGGAATGTGCATGTGTAAGTGAGAGCCGTGTCTCTGGTGGAAAACGCCTCATCGTTTCCAAATGGAAGTAGGTCGACAGCCATCAAAACACATGAGCATACACAGAAAAGAGACTTGAGGGTCATCCATTTGTTACCTGTTTTTTAAACAGTTAACTTTACGGTTCCCACACTTTCTGGCCAGTGAATTTCCATACCTTTTCTACAAATGTTTTATGATTACTAGATAGATAATCTGCAGGTGTCATTTAACAGTGCATAAAAAGTGTTTATCTTAGGACTGAGCAAGATGAACGGGTACAATAAACCAGTATGATTGTGTGTGGGTATGTGTGAGACAACAAGATACTGTCCACATCTGAGAGAGAAAAGTGTTTGGAAGGAAGTTACATGTATGTTTGTCTCACTGAGGATCAGGCCACATGTGCCACCAATTCAATCAAATCAATACCATTCATCGATAACTACACAAAAAAAAAAAAAAATGGTAACGGTATGTGAATGCTTTGTACTATCTTTACTGTACTGTAAAACACAGTAGCACCATGGCAGCTTCAAATCAGTTATTTGAACCAGATAACTCTTATAACATTTTTATTACTAAGTAGGCCAGATAACAGCATCCATAGCTCTAAACCAGTATGTATACTCTGTAAGTATGTAAGCTTCTCCTTAAAGACGTAGCCATTCCCATTTTGTCGGGACAATCTGTTGTTTTTGGATCGAAACTTGTAAGTATGTCTTATTATTTGTAGTTGTGTTTTCTATTAACAATTCCAATTATAAACTTTATGTAGTTGCTATGATAGCTACGATGTAAACGAAGCTTTGTCTCCGCTAGCCTGCTAACTAACATTACAGTATTGATGTAGTGTTTACTTTAGCTTTTGTAAGCCCTTGCTTTTGTAAGACTGTTCACCGCCCCGTGCTGTTTGTATTACCATAGTTTTCCGACAAATATGATTAAATGGTGGATAACATCGCATCTATAAAAAAAACAAAAAAACATACCACTGTGAAAGGTCCTGTGAAATCCACACTTGCAAAGTCCGCGCTTGAAATCCGTTCAGCACAATCCTCTTGTTTGTTAACATTGTCAGGGTCTGAATCGAGCTCGAAATGGTTTGAAATTTACGCCATTGTTAAAGGTCCCGTATTATGCCCCTTTTCACAAGATGTAAAATAAGTCTCTGATGTCCCCAGAGTGTGTATGTGAAGTTTCAGCTCAAAATACCCAACAGATAATTTTTTACAGCATGTTTAAATTGTCATTTTTTGGGGCTCAGAAAAACGCGCTGTTTTAGTGTGTGCCCTTTAAATGCAAATAAGCTGCTGCTGGACGACCCAGGGGGCGGAGCTTCATGAGCTCGCACTCAGTCTCTCAGGACAATTTCATCTCACGGAATGATAATATCAGAAACTCTCAGTAACGGTGTTCATTTTGAGTCGGACAATAATGCCTACAGAGTCAGAGTGCTGTATAGAGATGAAACAGGTATAGTTTAGTAGTTTATTTACGGTTATTATAACATATTTGTCATCTGCTTGTATGTATCCATTATTTATTAGTAGCCTACAAGTCTGCTGTTTCGGACCAGGTCCGAATGATGATCAAACATATACTGATGAGTTTAATAAAGTTTATTGTACATCACACAAAAGATGAAGCATCAGTTTTACTTCAGAAAATCACCGTAAGAGCTGAGTAAACACAGTAAGTTATAAGAAGTGCGCAAGTACATAAACAAATTGAGGGAGCATTCCTGTGGGCGGAGGTTAGTCAAAAAACTGTTCTACTGACGTCATTAAAGAAGGAAGTAGAGGGATGTAGTCCAAACGGCCCGTTCGATGTAGGCGACTTCTGTTAAATAAAATATCTCGCTTGGCATTGAACTTTGAGCTTTATAATTTTACAGATATTATTTATACTCTAACAACAACATTACACACTAACTAAAGTTTGAAACATGGGATCACGAAGAACGGGACCTTTAATATCTACATCTGAGTAGTACAACTCGTGGTTATGAAGGGGCGTGACATTTCCCGAACACACGCTAAGCACTGCCAATCACAAAACACTGGGCCAGCTAACCAATCACAGCACATTTCGCATTTCGGAAGGAGGGACTTTATCGAAAATGACACGTTCAACCAGACTGGGGAGAGAGGAGCTGTAATAATGTAAAATATGGGAAAAGTAATGTGTTTTGAAAACATGAAAACATTCTAGTACACCCCAAAAACAAAACCAAGACTTCGTAAAAGGGCATAATAGCACTCCTTTAATACAATTTAAATCTGTAAACTATATACTGTAATCCATTATGAAGCAGAATACAATTCCTAAACTAGTTTGTGCTCACTAAACCAGCCCTGGGCCATTTTGATCTGTCAACCAGGGTTTAACATTATGCTGATTATTTGTGATGATTTTGCTGCAGGTATTAAAATAAACAATATTCTAAACAAAAATTGCAATTATTTTATCATTTATCATTTCATGATTTAATAAAAACATACCGCTCAGAAAATTTCTGTTTATTACTATGTACTTTTAAAATATTTTAAATATTATTCAAATTAACAATATTGTTGTACATAAATAAGATTTTTTTTTAAAGCAAAAGTAAGTGTGGAAAAATGTCTTGGTGATTTTTAAACTGTATTTTATTATGTATTTACTGCATTCTATCATTTTTAGTAAAATTGTCTTTTTGGTCAAAATTATGTCTTGTTTTAAAAGAATAACTAACATTTTACTTCCCTGCCAAATCCCTCATGAGAAAAGGCCATAGACCCTATTTGTAGACCATATGAAAAGTCCCTAATGTAGTCGGTCAGATCAATGCTAGACCATCAGATCACATAACCAGCAGCCACACACCCAGCCAGGAAGTGTGCTCAGCAATCAATAACAGTAAATGTAATACGCAGACACACACACACACACACACACACACTCCTGCACTCTACTGAATGAATGGAAACTACAACAATTCACCAGATTTTCAAGCACTTCCAGACCGCTGGCTACATCCAAATTCCTGGGGGACAATGTGTGTGTGTTTAGTCTCCAAATAAACAAATTAAACACTCATGCACACAGACTCAAGCCAAATGCAAGTTAATAAATCTTTGATCAAAGTTTCCATGAGATCAAACCTCCTGAGTATAATTTAGAGTTCAACTCAAGAGATCCCAAATGTCTTTTCCATTTGAATACTTATTTCTACTACATTTTCTGTAAAAACTTATGAACACAAGTCCCAAAAATGAATTCAGCTTATAGCCAGAATAAACCAAGAACTAGATTTTTACATTTTCTGAAGAGTGCCAGGGTGTTGCCATGCAGTTGCTAAAGTGTTCTTGTTGGCCTGGGTCATAAACCATGTGAAAAATCATATGCATGACTGCTTAGAAAAGCAATAGCACACATCATCTCAACATACTGCACGATTTGATATCAATAATACAATCAATAATAAGGATTATTAATTTGTTCAAATCTGTTACTCGGGTATGAGCAATAATAATAATAGAGATGCTTGCCACTAAATTCATCACCTATTTAATTTCCTAATTTTTTTTAATCTTTTTGTTTGTTTTTATCTTTAAAAGAAACAGCACAGGAGTGTTCGTTAAGTCCATTTACATATTAACACTAACCAAAGTTCAACACAAACGCTCTTTTGTAGGAAACAAGCAACCCACACATGTCACTAATATAGTTAGAAGCTTATTCTTCTCTCAGGAGCTGCTACTGGGACATTTTCTGACCTTATATGGCCTTTTTTCTCTTGAGGGATTTGGAAAGGCAGTAAATGGACCCATGGCAGGATAACGCAAGGTAATGAACGAGTCTCTAACATTCAGAACTTTAAATCTATGCAGGATACTGACGTTCATTTCATGCATTCAAACATTTCATGACTGCGACTGCCACACTTTTAAGAGTTTGTGGCTTCCCAATCAGCTCAAAAATAACAATATTAACTAAATGCATGAACACATTATTATTTTCTCTTGCTACTGCTTCATATCATTAGCCCTCTGTATGCAAATGGTTGCCTAAAAAGGGCCTAAGGCTGGACTCCAGACCCAACACGGATTTATTACAACCACAAGCTTTATAAAAATAAAATAAAAAAAACTCCAGGCAAATAACAACTAACTAAATACATACACACACACACTATATATATATATATAAAATCAGGTTCCCATATCACTGTCTACAGCGAATACTGAGAATAGGATAACCGTTCTCATGGCCAGCATGATAAAGGTGTGATATTTCAGCATGAAAGTGAAACTCAGTGCTTTATAATTTATATTTATAGATGTATATCATATATCATAGATATTTATTCATTCAAGTCAAGTCATTTATTTGTCTGGCGCTTTCCCCAATGCACACTGTTTCAAAGCAGTTTTACAGAAAGTCATACTGCTCTGTCTGGCTTAGTTAATGCTTTAACATTGAGCAGGTTTAGTCCAATGTGACAATATATAGCGATGATACACATGATCCACCATTTGAGAACTAACCATATTGTAGTTATCATTTTAGCAGTTATGTAAGTGCCTCTCTTAGTGAACAAGACTAAATGAAAATACTGACATTAAAGAGGTACAGAGTAAAACTAAGATGGAACATTTCACATGGTTTGTGTTGAGAGCTATCAAAGCAATAAGCTGCAAAAGATAAATGAATTAGGTATTGTGTGCACTGATCTATATAATGTCATTCTATATAGATCAGTGATTGTGTGTTGTCTGATCGAAGGGAGGGATTCAATTAGTTAGATATTAAAATTTTAGGCTGTTTTATTTTAAGCGATTGTAAGCAACAGTTCTCAATATATCAAAATATAAAAACAGATTTTTTTTCTCTGTCGATTTGTGTTTGTTGACACTGTGTGCTCCTAAGAGACCCAAAAATACGGCAACCGTTACACAGAATGTAACACGGTGTGACGTAGATTCCCATTATCTATAAGAGAGTTGTCACATGAATCCTGGGTATAATGTGTCCAGTACCTTATACACGTCTCCATAGGTTCCGCTGCCAACTCTCTGGATCAGCTCAAAGTCGTTCTGCGGGTTTCTGCGCTGAATCTCCCCTCCGGATCGGCCCAGCGGATCCATCCTGTCGGACTGGAGGATTTACTACTTTAATGACCCAGATTCAGTTTCACAACAGACCTGCAGTCCACATCCCCCTGAAAAATAACAGAAACCAGAACATCATGTCATTAATACCAGCAGCACACCTAAGCTTAAACAAACACATAGACAGCTACAGACAGATAGATGGATGGATGGATAGATATTTAATACTCTGTGAAATTGCAGAAGCAAAATGTGGACAAAGATAATATATAATAATCGTTTTATAAAGACTTTTCCAACAAACAGAACTATTAGCAAACTAATGTTAAACCTACTTTTAATAGTGTAGTTAGTGCAGATGTTTATTTAATTTAAAAGTATTTATTTGTATACATAATACAGGATATTTTAAGCTATAAGTTACTTTCAGTTAATTTGGATGCGTTTCAAAATGTGGGTATGTCAGGAATTCTTAACTGTCAAAACAGGTGGGCTGTTATTAAAAGTTATCCCCCTCATAGTAAGGTAGAGAGTTTAACTTATTTATAGTTTAATAATTACAATTTTTTTTTTTGTCTGAATGTCCGTGTATGAAGCTAACTCGGCTAACTTCTGCTAACTAATCTCACATAATCACTTCAGCTTTAAACTTCATTTTATAAAGACAAATATACGCATTCAAATCAAAAGCAAAATCCAGATTTTACAGATATATAACGTTACTTGCATTTAGCTAATGAGTGTTTTTAACTGCCGTTTGCTCTGAGTGACAGTAAAGTTCTGCCGAAGCTAATGCTAATGCTATAAACAGCGTCAAACTACAAAACGAAATAAATCACTTAAATTTAGAAACTTTGATTCAAATTTTACCATTTGTGCGATTAATCTGTGTCCTCTGAACTCTGAACTGAAGATATAGAGGTTTTCCTAAATGACGAAGTTCATTTTGCGTCGAAGAAAACATCCAAACAGGAACAGAGAGAAGCGCAAACTTCAACTGAGCCAGATCAGACCCCTCTCTCTCACAATACACACACTCTCTCTCAAACACACACACACACACGCACTCAAAATCACGCACAGACACACGGATACACACTGTCCCACACAGAAAAAACAAACATTATCTACTGTATAAAAGCAAGCACAATGTTAAGCATTACACGATATCTATTTCACTTTAATTCCCAGTAGCAGTTTCACTGTGCATTATTTGCACTAGAAATAATGGAACCATTGTACTGACAGTGACAAGGTACTGTCAGTTATACTGCAACATAAATAATGGTGGGGAAAGGATATATAGTTATTATCTGTTATTTATTTTAGTGTCTTCATATGTGAGATGTGTAAGCTTATATTTTCATAATCATCGTGTTTTAAATTGTTAGCCTAACTGTCGATTGCTTATGTAGCCTATTATAGTGCATAAAACTAAACTTGACAAAACTTATTCAGTAAAAGACGAGTTGCCCTTTCCTCTCCTCTCCTCTTCTCTTCTCTTCTCTTCTCTTCTCTTCTCTTCTCTTCTCTTCTCTTCTCCTCTTCTCTTCTCTTCTCTTCTCTTGTTCTCCTAGCGCCATCTGACGGCTATAACGTTACTGAGCCACACATATGTAAGAGTTAGAAGTTTACGAATGTTACTATTTCTAATGATTATTATAATAACGTTAGACCTTTTCGGCGAACGTCACGCAACCGCATGTATTTTCATAAACGTTTTACCCTAGAGTTATTTGCAAATTCACCGGTACAGCGGGTACAGCAAATAAACAATAGAGTAAGTTATATTAAATAAATAGAAAAGCAATGTTATTTTAAATGTAACAAACGAATGTTTAACAAAACACATTGCCTGACACAATCATTCCTGACGCTTAACGACGCAGTTAGCCGATTTTTTCATTAAGCCACATAAAAATCTCAGTTGTTGTTTTAGAGACATTTGTATGCGTAAAAAGCACATGTATTTAAATCTATTATTCTAGGTATTGATGTCTGACACTCCAGCGCTGTGAAAAGAAACACGTAAGTTAGCCTACCACGCGACTGACTTCAGCAGTGGTCTGGATAATAATCTTAATCGTGACAATGAGAACAACAAAAACAGGCAATTTAAATAATACAATAAAAATATGATAACTATTTAGACCAACCGTATGACCAAATAGAGACAAAGCCAGAGCCTCTAAGCCCCGCCCTTTACAGTTAAGTTATGATTTCATATAGATGTTTACCACCGACCGTACTACAGCGCCACTAGGCGGTCAAATGGGGCGCTGCATATCGGGTTCAGATGAGAATGAGCCTCCATCACTGATTTCCAGCATCGCATTCGTCTCATGATCGCTGTTTAGAACCGAACCGACAAGACCCGACCCGAATACTGAACAAAACACCCAGTGCGACATGGCACGAGACAAAAAGGACAGAGACAGCTGGGGTGAGTCCATCTTTAATACAATAAACCATCTAGACGCGAGACACCCTATGAGACGGGTTAATGTGTGATTCTGTAAATTATGAGGATGCTGCTGTTACATAGATACACTGTCTATATGTTAAAGAACACACATAAATATACACAGACAAAAACAATGATTTTCCTCCCTGTCCAAATCAGCTGATTTGGTCCGGACCACAGCCCTGTTCCGCCCTGTATCAGTTCGTGTGTGTTTGTGTTGACAGCTATTTTACTGCTGTACAAAAGCAGTGTGACATTTGCAGTGCTGTAAAGTCAATGGCATCGCAAATTCTTGGTCGTTTGCGAATGCACCAACCTATTTATTTCCTACACATTCCGGTCAATATAATATGCTTTATTTCTGGAATTCATCCTTGTGCATTTATTAGATCACGCGTCATAGTTTTTCTTCATTGCAGTGGTTAAAATCAGAAGTCCTTTGACTGTGTGTGAAGTGAAGCCAGTGACCCAAATAAGCAGAGCTCTGTACATCTGCTACAGGCCTGTATGGAGATGCTGGTTTATATAATGTATACGGTTGCCGTGTGATGCTTACTGCTCCATACAGGCCTGAACAGGTGAATATGACAAGATAGAGAGCGAGAGAGAGAGAGATAATGAGAGAGAGAGAGATAATGAGAGAGAGGGCTCTACAAGGCAATTTGAATATAAATCATTTACAGTGTTGGGACAGCATTGGTGAAATTCTGGTACCAACCAATGGCAAAAGTGATGTAATGTTGTGAACAGACTCATCACATCCTTATAATTTGAATCTGACCCACTACTATCCTTTTAGCCCTGGTTGAAAATAGCCTATGTTATGTTAGACATGTTCTCATTCCCCTGTCAATATCCATTAATGTTCAATTGCATTTAAGAAAGGCTTTACTAATGCATCAATATGACAGGCAGATCCCCCAGAGCAACCCGGTGTTTTACTGGTTCACATTCCTATGATGCTTAAAAACACATTAACAGTTGTTTGTACATCAGGAAGTCTGAGAAGTGAAAGAGATGGACTTCTAAACTGATAATGAACCATATCACATTTGCCTTGATGACAGAGGTCAAGATCATCAGTAAACCTCCATTAGGATTGTCAGCTGCATTAAGCCTTGCTAAACCGTGACTCCACCATTTCTCCCTGGAGAATGCTAGATTAAGAAAAGAGAGTCTTTGTTTCTAAAATGTTTTCCCGTAACATTTGTGCCGTGAACACTCATCTCTGATTTGAATTTAGGCCTAATTTGGTTTCAAACAGATGATTATCTTAAGCATAACGTGGCATTAATGCTTCATTAATTCACTTAATTCATTAATGTTGTTCTCTCACATACAACTTACACACAACAAAATATAAATCTTAGATGAAAAACTTGAACTGAGCGTAAATTAGAAAAGTTTCCTTTGTAGCTAACTGAAATAAGCCTAATTTGAAGCACTAAAATGACTAAATAAAAAAAATTAAAACAGAAATAAAAATGAATTAAACCTAAATAGTAAGAAAAACGAATAAAACGAATAAAAATGACAAATATATTACAATTAAAATAGAAAAATATAATAATAAAAACTAAAATGCAACGGCACATAATGCAATCTACTGCTCCTATCAACTAACAGTGTCACTTTTTTTCGTCATCTAATATTGAAATTCTCCATCATAGTTGTGTCATCGGTGCAACCCAAACGTTATGATCTATAGAGAGCAAAGCGTTTAAAAGCAGCAGCTTTAAGATCATCAACAGTACATGGCGTCTCTATCAGCTGCGGTTTGCTTACAGCGCTGGATGATATTACGTCTATGGTTAGCACTATGACAGTCACTGCAGTTGCAGGAGTAACATATTTAAATGTGTCTTTGTTCAGGGTCTTTAGGAGATAAGAACGTGTATGACTGGAGCTCAGAGGAGGAGGAGACAGACGGACGGGCCCGTCCAGTGCAGGTGTTGGTGGTGAAGGATGACCACTCGTTTGAGCTGGACGAGGCGGCGCTCAGCAAGATCCTGCTGGCTGAAGAGCTCAGAGACCGAGAGGTGGTGGCCATCTCTGTGGCAGGAGCGTTTCGCAAGGGCAAATCCTTCCTCATGGACTTCATGCTGCGTTACATGTACAGCCAGGTCGGATTGCCTGTAACTCGTCTTTAAAGTGTAAAAACATGCTCTCAGACTAGTCTCAAATGCGATGTGTGTGTGTGTTTAGGCCAGTGATCAGTGGCTGGGGGACCCTGAGGAGCCGCTGACGGGATTCTCATGGAGAGGAGGGTCAGAGCGGGAGACCACTGGGATTCAGATTTGGAGTGAGGTCTTCCTGGTGGACAAACCAGATGGCAGCAAGGTAAGACTCCCTTTAACCTACCTAAAACACCTACCTACACTGCCGTACAGAGGTTTTGGGGTCTCTTAAGTCTCTTATGCTCACCAAGGCTGCATTTATTTGATCAGTAAAAACAGTAATAATTTGAAATATTATTACAGTTTAAAATAACTGTTGTCTATTTGAATATATTTTAAAATGTAATTGATTCCTGTGATCAGAGCTGAATTTCCAGCATCATTACTCCAGTCTTCAGTGTCACATGATCCTTCAGAAATCATTCTAATGTGCTGATTTGCTGCTCGAGAACATTTCCTATTATTACCAATGTTGTACAGCTTCATATTTTTTGTGGAAACCGTGAAACGGGTTTCAGGATTCTTCCATGAACAGAAAGTTCAATAGAGATTATAAATGTCTTTACTGTCACTTTTGGGGGGCGGTTTCCCGGAGAGAGCTTAAGCCTATATTGTCCTAGACTAAAATGGCCTTGTAAATCAGATTATTAAACCTGTCATGGTTTTAAATCTAAAGTCTAGTCCAGAGTTTAATAAGATGATTTCCTGGAATAAGGCTAGAGCTACTCCAGGGCTGAAACCCGAAATCGCCCCCTAAACCCTCATTCACTATTCCCTTAGTTAGTCCACTAATACTGTTCACTTGAATTCGGACAGCTGTTGACTGTACATCAGCTGTGCACTCGTTATTGTGGTGCAATGTGGGATTGAATGAGTGCACTCAATAACGTCCACTATGGTTTCAGACACCACTACAAATGGCTGTCCCCTCAAATAACACCCTATTTGAGGGTATAGGGGACGATTTCGGATTCAGCCCAGGACTAAATTTTAAGATTGCGTGGTTCATTCCATGTTTTATAGGCAACCTCAGTTGTGTCTTAAATTAATCTTATTTTAGTTTAGGACTCCAGGTGTTAGTAATCTGTACTTAATGTTTCAGAAAGCCAATTTAAACACTGTCTGGGAAACCGCCCCTTTATAAATTAAATGCATCCTTGCTGAATAAAAGTATTATTTTCTTCTTTTTTTTAAAAAAGAAAAAACTTTCTGACCCCAAAAGTTTTGAACAGTAGTGTATACTCAGTGTCATGACTTGAGTTTAATTATAATCTAACATATATGTGTAAACATGGGAGGAAATTTCATGAGGACCTTTAGTATGTGTTTTATATGGGAGGGATGCATTATGTCCTGTTGCCTGTAGGTGGCAGTGCTGCTAATGGACACACAGGGGACCTTCGACAGCCAGTCCACTCTCCGTGACTCAGCTACTGTATTTGCCCTCAGTACTATGATCAGCTCTATGCAGGTTGTACAGAAACAGCATTACACAAAACACCCTCCTAAAAAAATTATGACTTTAAACCTTCCTGTTTACCATATTCTTAATTCAACTCAGCAGGATTGTCATTTTCTTTCTTTGTAGGTGTATAACATATCTCAGAATGTTCAGGAAGACGATCTTCAGCATCTGCAGGTATAGAGAGACTCATTTTGCCACTCATTAGTTATCAGACTTTTAGACCGTAATAAATTTAATTCAAAATGTATTTGCAAAGCTCTATAAAACACAGTGTACTAATTGCTGTGCATTTACAAGTAGATAAAATCTCATAAAGAAAATGAATACAAAATTAAAAATGCATTAATACAATATTAATGACTATTGCTGGGTGCTATGCTTGAAATGAGATAAACCAGACAGGCTTGTAAGCCATAATTTTTTGCATATAAACAGAAAAAACACTGGTATGAACTGAACAAACATCCCAAAAAGGACATTTGAGTCACGATGTCAGACATTTTTGTAATTTGAAACAGAAAACCATGTATAAATAATTATAAAAACAATTTTTATACACTTTTGAGTATGCTTTTAATTAACGTGTGCTTTTGTTTTTGTTGACCTGTGTAGCTTTTCACTGAATACGGCAGACTGGCCATGGAAGAAACATTCCTCAAACCATTTCAGGTATTTTTCTTCTGCTGACAGCCTCTTTTAGTGCTGATGATTCTGAAACAAAATGTTCCTTTCCTGATACCGGTAGAAATAAACGTCACTAATCATCTGGTTTGCGTTATTTCACAAGTCAATGATCTTTCTGGTGCGGGACTGGAGCTTTCCATACGAGTTTCCCTACGGACAGGAAGGAGGGATGAAATTCCTGGAGAAAAGATTAAAGGCAAATATTTATGGAAAGGTTAACATGAATATTCTGAAACAATTCCAACAGAAAAACCACTAATGTGCGTTTATGTGTAGATCTCAGAGAATCAACACGAGGAGCTGCAGAACGTAAGGAAACACATTCATTCCTGCTTCACCAACATCTCCTGCTTCCTCATGCCACACCCGGGACTCAAGGTGGCCACAAACCCACACTTTGATGGCAGATTGAGGGGTAAGTCTATAGATGCAGAGCTCAAACATGTGTAAGATATGTTAGCATCTTTATACTATGAACAGTGCTGGGTGGTAACTGATTATCAGAGCATGCGAGCAGAGCGGAACAGTAGTATTTCAGATTCTGATCAGGGCCGCTCGCTCCTTGTGATATGTTGGTTATGGAGTTCAAATACTGTTTTAATGAAGTGCCGAACCTTATATATATCTAAATGCACAGTAAACATCAAAGTTAAGAATTAAGAAGGAGAAAAAATTGAAAGGGAGTGTGGAGTTAGCAAAGATTCATTTTATGATATACTCACAGCAAAGTTCTTTTTCTTTTTTTGCTTAGGGGTAAAAAGAAGTTTCAGATATCTTTGCAGCGATATACTGTTAATGAACATCCCGAAGCCGCCATAAATATGTGCTGAGCACTTTCGCTTTTCACTTATGAGCTTTCCAATTTGGCATTATCTAGTCACGTCACGTTTATTTACACCACTTTATATTATATTGCTTTAAAGCCACAAATATCATAACTGTTATCTGTAGGCATACTGTAATTGAGAGATTTATTCAATAAATTCTATACAAACAGAAAGACATAGTACGCAAAAAAATATTGTCAGAGCGGGATTTAAGCGACTTACTGGTGAGTGTGAGCGGTAAATGAGTGGAGCATTCACTCGGGCTGTGCATCAGATTCCAAAAATTAAATACGTGTAATTATATTATATTAATTTTTCAAATCAGAATACAGTTCCTTTTTATTGATCACTTAATATTCACAAAATGGCAGTAAATTATTCAGAATTCATTGATTCTCCCTAATTCTTCTTTTTTATCTTTTATCTTTTCCTTTCTCAAAAGTTTTATGGAATTGCACACACAGACCGGCCACTAGTCAGGTGACTATAAAATTACATGGAAAATTGAGAGGCCACACTTTTTTTTAGTTAGTGTTTTGATTGTTTTTACTCTCAAATTATGTATTTCTTATAATTTAACTTTTTTTGTATGATTAAACTAATTATTAACTTGTCATAAATTTATGAACCCCGTACAGTTCCTTCTTCCCAAACCCTAGTTAGGGAAACCCTGATGTAATGTAATATTTAATGCACTTCATGTTGTTGATTAAAAAGAAAAAAATCTTTCTTTTTTTCAAAATGGTACAAGATTATTCAAATCAATGTTATAAACTAGGTTAACTTTATATGTTATTGTCAAGTAATCTAAAAGTAATCTGATTATATTACCTAAAATGTGTAATGTTTATGTACAATGTTTATCATGTAATTTGAATTCAGAAATGGACTACAATTTGTAAGTGATCTACCCAGCACTGGCCATGAAGTACAAAAACAGTGTTCAAAAACACCCATTTCCAATCATGTGTTTCAGAGATCGATCAAGAGTTCACCAATAATCTCAAAGTGCTTGTTCCATGGTTACTACGCCCCAAAAACCTGGACGTGAAAGAGATAAATGGAAGCAAAATCACCTGTCGTGGACTCCTGGAGTACTTCAAGGTGATAGTTTTGATAGTTGTGCAATCACTACTACTAGGAATGATATATAAATTAACCAACTGACATTATTCATTAGGCATTCAACAAGATTAAAAGTCAGATAGCGCTAAATTCCATTTCTTACATAATGGCCAATATTAAAATATATATATTAAATATATGTACAGTACCTTCAAATTTCTTGGGTCAGTCAGGACATTTAAAAAGTTTTTTTATATACTTTTATTCCATAGAAATGTGACATTAAAGACTTTTACGTTGTTACAAAAAAACCTATTTCAAATAAATGTTATATTTATCAAAGAATCCTGAAAGACACAACTGTTTTTAAAGATTGATTAAAATGAGAAGTGTTTCTTGAGCAGCAAATCAGCATATTAGAATGATTTCTGAAGGATCATGTGACACTGATGCTGAAAATACAGCTTTGATCACAGGAATAAATTACACTTTAAAATATGAAGTAGAAAACAGTTATTTTAAATTGCAATAATATTGGTTGTCTTTATATAATACACACTATTATAGGCTACTATTTTGTCTAAAAAATAAAAACTACAATTAATCCTTTAAAGGTCCCATGACATGAAATTTTCACTTTCTGAGGCATTAATATGAGTTCCCCTAGCCTGTATATGGTCCCCAAGTTACATGATAATAACTGTAAACCATCCGAATAAAGTACCGACGTACGTATCCAGACATAATATTTTAAACTAACCATTCGGAAACGTCCTGCTGGAGCCGCTGAGTTGCAACTTCTTCATCTGTTGCTTCTCCATCTGGATCAGATTCTGGGTCAAACTGAAATGCTTAAACGACTGCATGTCTTCGTGCCATTGCAATATATCCAACGTAAACATGCATGGTACCTTTGCCGCAAGATGATCAAGGCCACACCCACCCTCCACCTTGCGCCGCCTTTCTCCTCCTCATTAGCATTTAAAGCTACAGACACCGAAACGGCCCGTCTGAAGGAAGCCCATTCTGGGACTGGCTTGTAGTGGCTATAATTCTGCACCATTTTTGGAAAGAGATTTCAGATACAGTACTAGGGACCACTAAGGCCTATATTAAAGCCTACAAAAAGTAGCATGTCATGGGACCTTTAAATGCTACAAGTGAATTTAGTCATCACAACATTATAATACAGTACAATAAAAATGGATATTCATTTTAAAATTTGCTAAAGATTACATCTACGAGTGTTAGATTAAATACCCAATATCAAATGATATCAGTAAATTAAAAAGAAAATCTATAGCCAATAAGGCACCAATATATCCTTAATTTGCATGGAGTTTATAATTGTTACAGTATAATTCGATTTTTGGAATTCTTAGAGTGAACTGAGCAGCTGTTTATGATTTCAGGCATATATCAAGATTTACCAGGGAGAGGAGCTGCCACATCCAAAATCCATGTTACAGGTACAACCTCTTAACCTTCAGCACGAACATTCCCCTCCCAAAGCCTTACATGCAGTGAATTCACCCGAGAGCTATTATCATCCTGCAGTATGACAGTGTTAGGCTGTGTTTGTGTGCACAGGCCACAGCAGAAGCCAATAATCTGGCCGCAGTGGCTGCAGCTAAAGATCTATACAACAGGAAGATGGAGGTGGTAAGTGTGATATTGACAGCTGGTTTCTTGTCCTGTGATATCAGTGCGACTCATCTTCATCGCGTGTCTTACGCCCCCAGGTGAGCGGAGGAGATCGGCCTTTCCTCGCCCCGAGCGAGCTCCAGGCACGTCACTTGGACATCCGCGAGGAGTCACTGGCGTTGTTTCGCAGCGTGAAGAAAATGGGCGGGGAGGAGTTCAGCCGGCGGTACCTGCTGCAGCTGGAGACGGAGATCGACGAGCTGTTCGTGCAGTACATCAAACACAACGACTCCAAGAACATCTTCCACGCGGCACGCACACCCGCGACGCTGTTCGTGGTGATCTTTGTGATGTACGTGGCCGCAGGGATCACGGGGTTCGTGGGCGTGGACGTCATCGCAAGCGTCTGCAACATGGTGCTGGGCTTCGCGCTCATCACTCTGTGCACCTGGGCGTACATCCGCTACTCAGGAGAATACAGAGAACTGGGCGCAGTCATTGACCAGGTGGCCGGAGCGCTGTGGGATCAGGTACAACACAATCTTTAAGAGGAAATAAATACTAAAGGCACACTATGCATTTTCTGTTTTTCTCAAACAGCGACCCCTAGAGTTGTACTTGTATTTAGCGTTACTGTCGATAAATACCACTCACACAGAGCCGTCTCTGCACTCTTCCGACCGCGTTTTCTTCGTGGACTCTGCCATGATTCACGTCTGAAATGCGTGCTAGTGTCTTCCATAGAGGCTGCTTCATATGTTGTTGATGTATGTGACGTCGTGCCGTAAAGCAAGTCGTGATTCTCGTGAGATTTGTCGGGTCGCCACCTCTCAAACTTGCATTGCTGGTTTTGCCAGCAGCACCCCCCCCATTGGGATGATTCGCCCTACTACGAGTTCGTTTACCATCGAAATGATTTCGAAGCTGTTATATTAAGGTACAAATCTTGCATAGTGTGCCTTTAACAAAAACAAATATGCATACAGACTGATAATGATCAATTAAAAAGAAATCTACGGCCAACAGCCAATATGATACCAATATACCATGCATGCAGTTTAAAATTGTACAGTATAATTGAACCCTAATTTGTCTGCAGTTTTATGTATTTAGATATAGTTTATCTATATAAATATTGAATGTATACCATTCAGTTTTGTGTCAGTAATATTTTTTTCACATATCTCTTATGTTCACCAAGGCTGCATTTATTTGAACAAAAATACAGTACAAACTGTGATATTGTGAAATATTATTATTATTTAAAATAACTGTTTTCTATTTGAATATATTTTAAAATGTAATTTATACCTGTGACGCAAAGCTGAATTTTCAGCATCATTACTCCAGTCTTCAGTGTCACATGATCCTTCAGAAATCATTCTAATATGCTGAGTTGCTACTGAAGAAACATTTCTGATTATTATTAATGTTGAAAACAGTTGCTTAATATTTTTTGAAATTGTGAAACCTTTTTCAGAATTCTTTAAGAATAGAATAGAAAGTTAAAAAAACGTAAGTCTTTTTTAAATAAATGTATTTACTGTCACTTTTTTAAATCAATTTCAATGCATCCTTGCTGAATAAAAGTATTGATTTCTTTTTAAATTTTTTTTACTGATCAAACATTTTTGAATGGTAATGTATATAATTCTGTATATCTATTCTATATAAAATGTATATTCTGTCATCATTTCATGATTTTATTTGTATAAAATCAGGTCACATTTTTATTTTAAACTAAAGTTTGTTAACTGCTTTCCTCATCTCTTTGTTTCAGGGAAGCACAAATGAGGTAACTGTACCTGCACACATTTATCTGTCTACTTACATAATCACAATCCCACAACATCATACAAACAGAAAGACATCTCACATTAACATGCTGTATCTTCCTGTCCTTCTCGCTCAGGCTCTGTATAAGCTGTACAGTGTAGCAGCAAACCACAGGCAGTTGTATAACCACGCCTTCCCTGGACACCAGACTGGTCAGCCGCCTGAGCAGGACAAGAAACAAAACTGACCCCACACAGTTTCACGCAGATGCACTGTGAACAGTGACAGTGGAGCGTACAGTCAGAGAGAGAAAGAGGCACGGGACTGTTCCATGCTTTACTGCTACAACAGGAACATATCGTCACCATCACCTACACTGCAACATCCTCCACCTATAGCTCAGGCCCACAGTCAGACGACGACGAGACTCAAAAGATTCGGTCTGACTGTACCATTTGCGCCTGCAGTCGAAAATCACGGTATTAGTTCTGAATCACCATTTTACCATCTTCTCACTGTAAATACTGTTTCTCTCTCTGACACTCACATGAAAGGAGTCTGTTCTTATTTTGTAATGGATGTCGTACGTTGAGTTCAGTGCTATTTATAAGGGAATAAAGTACTACATGTTTAAAGACACTAGTTGTAGTCATAATCATGGGCCAAATAACGTGATGCAGTGATCTTCCATCCCATCATATTTAGGGCAATCTTAACCATTTTCTAAGACATCAAACCTTTAAAAAAAGCCTACCTGTATGGGACAAGACAACCAAGCTTGTTTCAATAACATAAAATCACCAAGAAAATCTGACATTTATAGTATCATAAATTGTTTTGTTAGCTCATATTAGGATAAAATGTGTTCAGCTAATGCTCATGAATGACTACGGGGCTCATTTATGTGTGCAGAATGATCCTTGATGTGAACGTATGATAGTTTCCAAAAGTTAGATGTATAAAATTTATAAATTGTCCATACGCACAAAATGATCCTAAAAGCATCCCTTTTTATAAACTGCAGTTCATCTTAAATGTAAGCGGATCAAATCCATCTACACTGTAAAAAATTATTGTTAGTTTAACTTAAAAAAGAAAGTTATCTGGTTTCCTTAAAATTTCGAGTTGACACAAAAAGGAGATTAGAAACTCTAAATATTATGCTATCTGAACCACATTAATTATCTAAGTTGATTTCTGATAAATTATTGAAAATTATTAATTTTTTTACAGTTTACAGATCACCCAGAAATATCCCTTTATGGTTCATCAGAAGTACAGCCCTACGAATTCCAGGAATTCATGAACATAAATTAATTTTGTTACGTAATTATCACGAAGCAGTTAATATGTTGCTCATTTACATACATTAATTCATACTGGACATGATACTCTATTTAATTTTACATTTTAATAAACAACATTGGAAAATTTTAAATACTGGTATAGGCACATAAAGCTTGTACGCATGCTCTTCCGTTGGCATACGATTCAGAACATTTTCACGTCAGCCTTTTCCTTTATAAATTTGTTCCTCGCTCTTGACGTAGGATAAATTCCATGGAATTGAGGCCCAATTTACCTTTGTGATGCTACTATTTTTGTTTCCAAAATGTTGAATTTTGCATTTGTTTTCAAGTGGCTTTGTATTTACCCATAAGATGTCCAAAAGAGATGTAGAAGAAGGGCTTATATATATATATATAGATAGATAGATAGATAGATAGATAGATAGATAGATAGATAGATTAAAGGATTAAAATAGAAAATTATGTATTCTGCTCTACTTCCATCAAAAATAAGAACTTTGAAAAGAGGTGAGAAAAGTATAATCTTAATTGGGAAGAACATCCTCTCACACATGCGCACAATACAAGATCCTGGTTTATTTAGTGTTGATGCTTAAAATAGTTTTTACAAACATCATTATAACTGAAAAATACAGGCAATAACCTCTTGGAAAAAACCCAAATGCCACAGGCACAATCACTTCACCCAAAGTGACGATTCAGCCTGAAAGTTTCATCTTTAAATATAAGAAGCAAATTCCTTAAAAAAGGAATCCACCCAGATATGAAAGGATGAACCTCACAAAAATGTTCAAGTCACATTTCAACCCAAATAAATCACAAGAAAGAAAGAATATAAAATTTATTTACAGAAAATGAAGCACCATGAAGATCTCTCATTGCTGTAATGCAAAAAACTGTGATTTTTATTGTTTATAATTTAATGGTAAAACCATTCATTTATGCTGATGTTATTAATCCTAAAACAAGCTTCATTTTCTTTACAAACTATAAATTCCATTTTTTTTTTCTTTTATATTTTGGGGTAAAATGTGAACTGGATGCATTTTTTATGAGATTCATCCAAAAAGCAAAACTACCATTGCGCAGAGTCTGACAAAACATAAAACATTGAAAACTGATAGTTATGATTGTCCATACAGACAATGCCATAAAGAAGGAGCGAGTCCTGACATGCGCAAACACATTCACAACACACAGTCAAAACCAAAGCACAGACTCATAACACACAGCCGTATAATGGCTGATAATCTATATAGGCGTAATAGTAAAGTTTCCGACATGCTTTGTGTGGCGTCTCTCTTTGGGCGTTTATATTTGGAGCTGTTTGAGGAAGTAAATGAGAGTCTGCATCAGCAGCTAAGGCACTGATAACGCTGGCGTGTCTCGTACGAGTCACATGTTCGGAGGGAAGTTTTTGGCTGGCTGTTGGGCATACCACTGCTGCCGCTGTTTGCGTGTGTCAAGTTCGGTGAGCAGCGCTTGTCGATATGCTTCATAGGATTTAACGATGCACTCCAGCTCTTTCATGAAAAGCAGCTTCAACATCCCCTGATATGTGTCCAGATCCATTAATTGGAAGAGTTCCCACTTCAGGATGTGGTCATACCTGAGACAAACACAAACACACACTGATAAGGCTGAAGGTTAATGACACTGGCCTTTACAAGACTCCATCATCACGACATGTTTACAGCCTCTGGTGGCTTCCAGGAAGCAGCCAATGAAAAACTTTCTGGCTCTCTTCAATAAAAAACATCTTAATCTAGCCTAAACTGGGTTGCAGGTCTCCAAACCTATTGGTCTCTTGGTTGGTTTTAGAAGGGTTTTCATCTTTTATCACCAAAGGGTAGGGTATGCAATTTTGGAGAGGCTAGCAACAGCAAGCTAGCTTTGAAAGCATGAGAGTCTCTAAAGAGCTTCTCTTAAGCCACGCCTCCTTCAAAACACATGAACACGCACAGCAGAGTTTGCAAAGCGTCACGAGACAAAAGACAGCGTTATATTACCTCATGTCTCAAAGAACTTAAACAACTTGCAGAGCTCTTAGTTGTACCACCTGACTGCAGCAGATTCATTTCGGCATTGATAGTGTTGACATAGAAACGCCTAAATCCGAGTCTGAGGACGTGTTATGGTTTATGGTTATGATATGGCGTGAACATAGCATAAGCTTGTTGTTTTGGTTCAGGAGGAACCGTAAAAGTCGGTGACTGTGTCCACAACTCTGCACATGGAACATGCTGGTGACGTGATGTCTGCGTGAGCAGGGTGCGAGGAGGTATGGAAATATATATGTTGACTTGACAAGCAGGTATTTGGAACGAATGCAATGATTGGATGAACATTTTAAAGTCCTGAGCTGAATAGAAATAAAAAATTCAAAACTGAAATTAAAAATAACTAAAAATAAACGCCAATTCAAAATATTAAAGCTACACTGTGTAGGATTTTCTCCCATCTAGCGGTGAAATTGTATATGACCACCAACTGAATATTACTTTCTAGCCCCTCCCATTCCGAGGGCGTTTTAACTCCTACGGTGGCCGTATTAATTCAAATCTGCCGGCAGTCGCGAGTAATCTCCCCCTCGCATTCGTCACAGCGCCACTGAGTGTAAAAACGCGAAAGGCGAAGCTTGAATTTCCAGGTATGTCCCTCTTTGGCTAATGTATTTTCAAGATGGAAGCGCAACATGGCTGCCGCCATTCGAGCGACTCGCCCGTATGTATTCTAAATGGCAGATTCTACGCTTACGAGAATACTTGATTAGTTGGTAGAAGTAATTACACATTAATGGGCACATATCATTTTGAAAGAACAAAGTGTTTTTTTGCTAAGAATCAACTTAAAAAATTACACAGTGTAGCTTTAATTAATACTATAATAATATATAGAAAATACTCAAATAAAAATGCGCAATCTGTAAGATTTTCATTAAATATGAGAATCAAACTGACAAAACTCTAGAAGAGTCATGTTTGAAGTCCCCTAAAAAATGTAAAATAGCTGATATACATAGGTGACCACCTGTGACTGCACATCAGTTGAATTATATTATAAAGTTCAGAGCCAATGAAAAACAGTTCTCAGCACCACGTGGTTCATGGAGCTCTCGACAGCTCCAAACAACTTCTGTTTGAATGGGTTTAAGCAGGATAGACAGCAGGTTCACTATATTTGCAACAATTTCTGGTAAATAATGTGCATTAATTACTACGCTGATGACATTTACAGTAGCATTTGGGGAGTGATAAAGAGACAACATTAATATGTTTTTCTCGAGTTTAACCCATATTCCTTACTTTGGTCACACTCGTACTCCTTGGCGATCAAAAGTGACCGAACATCTCAAGTGTAACTTAAATTTAAAAAGGTTAATTACTCGCATCCTAATGTTATTTTATAAGCAAAAGTTATTATTTAACAAGTGAATATTAATGAATATAAGCAAACCCAAGAAACCCGCTCCCCCCCACACCCCCCAAAAAACAAGGCAACCAATTGCAATTCATAGAAACTCATTTGACCTACATGGAGAGAAAGATTGCAGAAAGACTAAAAGCTGTTAAAAATATGACAACTAGTATCTAGTTATGGTAGCTATTTAAGTGTTGCTCACGTAATCTATCTGCAATTAGAATCGAACTATCTATAGACCTTATTCACAGCAGCGCCATCTTTGATTTTCAACAGGAATGAAAGAGAGGCTGTGAGGGATAGCTAACATGTCTTCAGTGGGTTGTACAGTTATTTCATGTGTTTTTGGGATGTTCTGCAGATGAAACACTGCAAAAATATATCTTTCCAATAAATTTCAGTAGACAAAAAACTCAAGACAACATGAGTTGTGGAAAATTATAAGTGATCTATCTAGGATCTTTTTACAGCGGATGAAATTGAAAACCCGATAAGTCTATCCCTCACAGCCTCGCTTTCATACTGTACCCGTCATGGCGCTGTTCTCAATAAGGTCTATTATCTAACGATAAACGTGCTACATAAAATACCACTATTGGCTAGATTCCGGATAGGTCAAAACCCGGCAAAATGTCTGTTGCCATCTGAGGGTGTGAATTGGCCTTAATGCGTTAAAATGCCAAAATATGCAGTCATTTCTTCAACTTACCAGCAAGTGTGCTTGAGAAACACTGAAATTAATGGGGTTCATTGCTAGAACTATTCAGTGTTTGGAACTATTGGTTTCTCCACCACGACACAAGTTGCTTCCGCATTCCTCAATTCCTATGAAAGTTAGCGGACTGTTGCAACTCTGTTTTTCAATGGCTTTGAACTTGACAAGTGGCAATGTTGCTCAGCAACCGTAAACAATCTAGAGTTACATAATGCCTACACTGGAGACATACATTGTGGCATGACACTTCAAAATAAAAGCACTCCCATTACAACCAACAAAGCTGTACACTAATACGGCCATCTGTGATGCAGATTGGAGTGTATGTGAGAGTTTTCTGTTTGCTGTTAGATTGCTGCACCTCAGGGTTTGGCTGTCTGTGACTATGACTGCAAAACTTACTTTAGTGGGGCTCTGGCATACACCTGCAGCCAGTCTGGGATCTCGGCTGTGTGATACGGGTTTGCCGGCACCAGTACGGGCTGGTTGCGTTCTGGTGGGCGGGGCTGGTAGGTGACTGGCGGGGGAGGGGGCTGGTCATAACGTGGTACACTGAGGTAGAGTGAGAGCAGAGGTTGCATGTGTATTTTGGATACAAAATGGCACCAAACAGTCTCAGAATGTGCTGGAACATCTCGACACTCACCTGGGTGCGCAGGGGTGTCTGTATTGGGCACGTTTGTTGATGTGGTCAACATAATACACTCCAAACTCAGCTGACTCCACCCTCTCCCAGCCCGGCGGAAGCCCCTCCCTCTCCAGCGGGTGGCTCCAATGTGTTGTGTTTGTGTTGTGATCGATGTAATACTTCCGGCCTCGAATCGTCCAATCAACAGTCCAGCCAGGAGGAAGGACCATCTCCTCTCCACTCATCGTCGTCAGATTACCCACCGACTTTGCTGGCACGCGGCCGATTGCTAGAAAAGCACATACATAGTGAAGTATTACAGATCTGCATGCAGTAAATATTTCTTTGTGTATTTAAATTTATTTTCAATTTGAAAACAGAGGAGGAGTGAGAAATGATGGAGAAGAGACAGATGGGGAGAAAACAACAAGTCACAGCTGCAGGGTCAAATATAAAACAACAGCCCCCAGAAGACTATGAAAAGTTCAGCACAAGGAACGAACACACACACACACACACACACACACACACACACACACACACACACACACACACAGGGTGAAGAAAAGGGCAACCAAGAAAAATCCACATTTCTGTCAATCTCACACACAATGAGAAATACCACACCAGAGTGACAGCTGAGAAAGTGTGTGTATTGAGCACAAGTGTGTGTAAAAAATTTAGTGAGCAGGGCTGGCAAAAATTATTAATATTTATACCATGGTCTGGGTGAATACTCGATTCTGATTGGCTGCAGGGTGTCCGTTAAAAAGTGATAATGTACACCTAAATAAACCGTCAGGCGTAACCAAGGAAACCAAGTTATTGTTTGTAACTTGTAACTTTAGATTTCGATTGTAAAACTAATTAAAATAGAAACTAATGTTTTAAAAATGTGTTATTTGGCAAGTGACCATGGTATAAGCGGGTTAATGCCCTTCGAGGTGTCCATTATCAGGTTTTAATGGACCTCCGCTGCGCGTCGGACGGTTCACGCCTCGCCGTCGTCCATTAAAACCTGATAATGGACACCTCGTCGGGCATTAACCCTTACTTATTTATGTATATTTGTGACAAATTTGCTGGTAATACAAATCAACATTGTAAACTACCTCATCTCTTGTTTATTCTTCAGTTGCAAAATGCTGTTAAGAGTTGGTAAGTTTGATTCATTTCAATGAATCTATGCTAAGGACTTGTTTGCATCATTCAGAAATGTTCACTTATATTTTTTGTATTAAAATGCTTCAGTAAATAACATATGCAGGTAAATATTAATGTTTATTATATATATAGTTTCCACAAAAGATAATTATCAGCACAATCGTTTTCGATTTTGTTAATAAAAAGAAATGTTTCTTGAACATCAAATCAGCATATTAGAATGATTTCTGAAGGATCATGTGACACTGAAGACTGGAGTAATTATGCTAAAAATAAAGCTTTGCCATCACAGGAATATATTACATTGTAAAATATATTTAAAAAATCTTACTGGCCAAACTCTTCCACAGTAGTGTATCAAAACAATATATATATATAATATCAGGACAATTTTAGCTGCATCACTCAGCTCTAATCATGAGCATATCCTTTTGAAGGAACCAATAATCCATATTATAAAATTTTAATCTACAATTCTGTCATTCATTCAACCTAATACTTTTCGGCACAGCTGTCACCTGACATTCTTAGCGCATATATACATATATACAGTACAGGCCAAAAGTTTGGAAACATTACTATTTTTAATGTTTTTGAAAGAAGTTTCTTCTGCTCATCAAGCCTGCATTTATTTGATCAAAAATACAGAAAAAAAAAGTAATATTGTGATATATTATTACAATTTAAAATAATTGGTTTTCAGTTTATTATACTTTAAATTATCATTTATTTCTGTGATGCAAAGCTGAATTTTCAGGATCATTACTCCAGTCTATCACATGATCCTTTAGAAATCATTCTAATATGATGATTCATTATCGAAGTTGGAAACAGTTCTGCTGCTTAATATTTTTTATAATTATAAAAAATTATTTACAATTATTCATAACCTGTGATACTTTTTTAGGATACTTTGATGAATAAAATGATGATGAAATCATGAAATCTTTTGTAACAACAATATACACGACTGGTCAGTAATTTGGGGTCAGTGATTTTTTTCTTTCTTTTTTTGAAATAAATCAATACTTTTATTCAGCAAGGATGTGTTAAATTGATAAAAAGTGATAGTAAAGAAGATTTATATTATTAGAAAATATTTTTTTATTTTGAATAAATGCAGTTCTTTTTAACCTTTTATTCATCAAATATATTAGGCAGCAGAACTGTTTCCAACACTCAGAATAAATCAGAATATTAGAATGATTTCTAAAGGATCATGTGATAGACTGGATGTCACATGTGACACTGAAGACTGGAGTAATGATGCTGAAAATTCAGCTTTGCATCACAGAAATAAATGATAATTTAAAGTATAATAAACTGAAAACCAATTATTTTAAATTGTAATAATATACCATAATATTAAATTTTTTACATTTTAATTAATTAAAAAAATTTTCTGTATTTTTGATCAAATAAATGCAGGCTTGATGAGCAGAAGAAACTTCTTTCAAAAACATTAAAAATAGTAATGTTTCCAAACTTTTGGCCTGTACTGTATATTATATATATATATATATATAACATTTATAACGCAAATAATATAGTAATTCAATTGTGTTAATTTATTAACACATTAAGGAATTTGAATTAATAGCATTCCGTTAACGTTGACAACCCTAATATATATATATATATATATATCGATTCAATTTGTTTTTATTAATTGATCATTAATCACGATTAATAAAACCTAAAATTAAAGTTTTTAATATATCTTTATATTTTAATAATGTCACATTTAATCTCCAAATTAACGTAGAAACAACATAAAGACAGTGGCCTATAGTGAGTCTGCACAGTAGTGAGCGTGTAGTGGAGCCGCGTTATCAAGGTCCTGCCAACACTCCCGCAGAATCAATCGCAAGAACACGCGCCACAACTTTTTTAAGTAGCCTGACTGCTCCAATTTTGATGTCTGCTGATGGTAGTACAATTGAAGGCTTGTTAAAATAAAGTAAATACAACTAGTCATATCCCAAAAAAGGCTGTTGCTGCCTCCATGACCACTTCACTCAGAGAAGCTGTGAATCATGACGTCACACCACCGTTTTAAAGGGGTCATCGGATGCAAAATTCACTTTTATATGGTGTTTGCATATAAATGTGTCTTTGCAGTGTGTGGACACAACCACCATACAATGAAAAAAATCCATTCACTCCTTTTTTTATCCTCAAAAAACCTAAACACTCTCAATAATCAAGCCGTTTGGATTTTCAGAGCAATATGATGTCATATTGCTCATGCTCCGCCCACAACCACTGACGGACTGTCCCGTATTAGCATATTTCTGCCCTCAGCCATTGTATACTGTCCGCCAATGCAGCACTTTACGTGTCTTGTGTTGACACACGTCCCATGGAAGAGAGGGGTGGGGTGAGCAGTTGCTCATTATCATTTAAAGAGACATGCAAAGTGCAAAAATGGGTCGCTGTGAACTGTTTTTGAGGTGGTAAAAAGGGTGTTGTTTGACACAACCATTGAGGAATTTGTTACAAACTTTACAAGAAGACCCTAAAGAATCATACCAACTTGTGGAAAAAGAACATCCGATGACCCCTTTAAAGAATCAATGAAAAAAAACCTATTTAAAGAACACTTTAACTTACATCAGTATGATAAAAACTGCCTAAAATGACAGAAACCATCTTTGCAAAAAAAAAATTTTCAAGTGTAATTTGATTGTTTCAGTTTGGCTTAAGTCCCATTTGTTTACATGGAGAGGGCGGAGTTTATCGAAATGCTTTTTCTTACTTTTCAGGATGTGTGCGGCACACCCGGTCTCATATTCAACAGCATAATATGGTCTCATAAATAGAGACAGTCTATGGCAGTGTATTTATAGTAAAGAGCGACAGTCATGTTTGTTATTTCATGAGGAGTCTATTATAATGCATGCGAGTGTGAATGCACACAGGATGGTATGTTCCTCACCTGGGGGTGGGCGACTGTGTGGCTGGGGCGTCTGGGGCTGTCCTGGGTTTCGTGGGTAGTTGAGTTCATTGTGCTCATAGTACCTGTAGCTCTCATTAAAGTGGTCTTGTCTGTGGGCTCGTCTGGGTTGGTTATTGTAGTACGGCTCCGGAGGATAGTAATACGGGCCGCCATCTCCATTCTCCGTCACCGAACCAGCATCGCTGATGTAGGATGGCGAGGAAGGGGAGTAATCGCGATGAAGGTGTGGTGGGGCAGAAAGCCGATGACTCTCCCTGCGGGATATTTCGAGCGGGGTCCGTGGAGGTGCGTTGCGCAGGAAACTCTTGGGGCCGCTAACGTCCCCAACAGAACCAGAGGAATACGGACCTGCACCAGACACCCCCGCCGGAACTGGCTCCACTAACGGGGGCTCACGCCGAAGAAATGTTGGATGCCGGATAAACGAGGGCATTAAATCTGAGAAAAAAAACAAGCGAGAGGCAGAAAAGAGAAACCTAGGGTAAGTTGATCAAAACATACTCAACAATATTTAATTTGTAAAGAATGCTTAAGATTAATTTAAATTTTACATCCAGAATACAAAAAGTGCTAAAGTGATACAAATTTAAGTTGCTCCAGATGTGCACAGATAGACTACAGCCGATTGGAAAATATCTTGAAACTGATCATTTCTAGATTCCTTTGCCTCTTAAGTCCCCAATGCAAGTTATGGCATTTATAATGTTAAAGTCCAACTACTTATATTTCTAATGAGATTATTTTAAAAAGCACATTACATATTTAAATAATAATTAAAAACTTACAAAAATAAGAGTGAAAATAATTGGATTTCAATTTTTTTTCCCCACCAATACAAAGTGACTATACTATGCGAACCACACTTCTAATTTGAAATGTTAATACTGTAAGTTGTGTGTCCCTTGTGTTACTGTTTACCCAATTATGCCCTGATACTTTGACTTAGAGTTAAAGAACTATGCAACATTAAAAAAAAAAAAAAAAAAAAAAAAAAAAAAAAGTTCTACTTCTACGTATAATATTTATAATATTAATGAGCATATGGCACATATATTTTGATTGATGCAAAAGGTAGACGTCTATTTGGCTGATAGTAGGCTATGTAATGTAACTGTATATATTGTAAGTCATCAAGCTTGACTTGTATTTTAAAAGCCTTAATTAATTTACAATGAAACATCGATACTTAAAATTAGTTTTTATTTTCCAAAGTTCCATAGCTCAACATGCACCGAATGACCACATTACATAAAAATGCAGATTTATTTATTTATTTATTTATTTGAGGGTTGTGTTAGGCATATTGACTTAAAAGTTACTCACTTCTCAGAAGCGGGGAAGTTTCTTTCTTCACATATTTGCCCTGAACTTCGGCTGGCTTGGACGCTTCGTTTTTACTCTTCTTTCTGGAGAGCATCGTTAATCCGAATCGATTCTGGCCCGATTAGACTTCGGTTTCATCCTGAAATCCGGATCGAGATTCGCACTGACACGCAGAACCGAGACCATTTCGGAGCGTAGCCCGATAGCTAATTTCGAGTCATCATGGCTACAGTCTGTAAACATTAACACAAAACAAACGAGTTTGCGTTTAGCGAACGCTGCGTTGTTTTCAGTGTTTAGTCGAACATTACGAATATTTTTCGACGACTAATTAGCGCTCCCCGCGCGCGCTGTCCAAATTACGTTACGCCCAGAGAAAAGCGCACGAAAACTTTTACCAGCTGAATGTGTCCACCCAACCCTCACCATCTCCTCCTGATCCCAGACCAGCTCTCACTGGATCCCTCCACCCGCTACCTGATCTCAGATCAGCTGTTTGGATCCCTAACTTCCAACTGCCTGGTTACAGACCAGTTCACTTTATTTTCAGATTCAAGAGCTTTAACTTAGCAGTTTATCCCAAAAAGAGCTAACATTAGCAACGCATTAAAGAGTATCCGTTCAACTACGCAAACAATTTATTTTTATAAGCATTATTGTACAACGTGGAAGTGTCTTTAAATGCTCCTAGATCACCTCTCTCTAGATCGCTCACTCCCCGCAGCAGACTGATCCCAGATCAGACCTTCCCTAAGGCATGTCCTTAGAGGTGCAGTGCATTGTGGGAAATATTTTACTCTCGAACTTCTTTTCTCTTTCACATTTTTATGGTTTCGCAGGACAGATATGATGGTTTATTCAACACATCATGTTTAATATAAAGATAAGCAGGCACTTTCCACGAACAGGGTACAAATATAGGGTCTGTTTTATTTATGTCTTTATTTCCTGTGGGATTTAACAAAAAATGGGACACACAATACAAGTATGGAGTAAAAACCTTGATTTGGGTACTTTTAATTTCTATATATTTATAAAAGAAAGTTTTCACATCTATATTGCTAAAGAGAAATGTGCAATATTTATGCATTCAAAAGGAAAACTCATTACCAATGTTTCCTAAAACTATTTTTTTTAATTATTTTTTTTACAAAAAAACAAAGTTTTATGTTTTTACATTCAAGTGTTATACAATTAACACTTCATATATTATATTTGTCATTTTCATAACAAATAGAGGTAAAGCATAGCTTCTATACTTCACCAAAGGACACAAAATTCAAAGCAATTTCAAAATGTTTAAATGCCTGTAAATCTCTGTGCATTTTTCCACCAAAGCATCAAAGCTTGTAAACTGCATTCGTTGAGAGACGCCTGAAATGAAACTTCATAACCAGCAATTTTCTTCTCCACACACAAATTATACAGTGGTTACCATGAGGTTTAAGTCTCCAAGCTCTGAGTTTCTTTTAATCCACATAAATATTTTAATAGATTCCCTATTATTCATATTCACAGTGCTCATAATGCATGATTACAGTTCATAAATGAAAAATAGGTACACAAAATAAATATACAGCAGAAAAGTCCTGCTGCAACTAAAGTAACGTTATGGGATGTTTTATTTTTTTGGTGCACATTCTCAAGTAAAAAGGTTTATATTAACTAAACAATCCCAAAGACATAAAATGCACTATAACAAACAAGGAATAAACAGTGTGACATTTGCCCTTTAATTTCCTTCTCTGAGACATAGGGAATCACTGACCTTGTTTGCATTTCAATGAAAACTATGTAATGACAGGCGGCTGCATGCATGCGTGCGAGTGTGTGTGTGTGTGTGTGTGTGTGAACACTAGGGCCTCAGCTGTTGGACAAGCTTCTCTAGGTCTAAGGAATTTCACCATTCCTTAAGACAACCTTCCAATTGCAGTTTAAGGTCCAGACTCACCAGAAAAATTACAGTTATGGCTCAGTAAAACGATACTGCTATAAAATTAAAATCAAATCATTAAGAGCAATGAAAAAAATAAAAATAAAGCAGCCATATGCCCTTAAGTCTTGATTTTAGGGTCTACTAAGAAGTGTTTTCATGCTTGAATGCTCAAAAAACTAATTTTTCACTTATTTTACATTGTTGCAGCTCCTCTAGTCCCAGTCTGATAGTAACACTGTTTAGTTTCTGCTTCTATGAAGCCCCTCCTTATAAAAAGCACAATGTGCTCTGATTGGTCGGCTGGACCAGTGTGTTGTGATTGGTCAACCACTTCAAACGTGTTGCGCCCCTTATCATAACCGCGAATTTCAACCTCTATGGTTTCAACACAATACTAACAGGCTTAACCCTTTTTTTGCAAATGCCTTGGGCGAGAATTATTTAAATGAGGAATATTGTGACATGTTCATTCCTGAAAGAAAACTGAAGACTACAATAGAGATGCTTCTCTTTAAAGGAATGGTTCACCCAGAAATGAAAATGATTGGGAAAGAGATTTGAGTTGTATGGCAGAGGGGAACATTTTCAGTAAATAAATACTTATATTTCGGTCAGTTACACAAAGCTTTCGTATGGCTTCAGAGACTTGGAATATAGTGCGCAAGTCATATGGACTACCTGCATTTGTAGCTTGACTGTGTGTAATACAGTAAAATCAGGAGCGTGTAAAGTGGTAGGGCGCAGGGGTCAAAGGGGAAGGGCCGAGGTCACGGACGATCTTGTTGAGGCTAGAAATTTTCTCTTCTAGCAGGAAGTTCTTCTTCTCTGCTACTTTCTGACGCTGTTCGGTCTTCTCCAAGGTTTTGAGCAGCTGAGCGTTCTCCACGTACAGGTCTTTGATCAACACGTCGGACTCACTGTTCCTGATCAACTACAGAAGCAGAGAGAACACAACGCTTCAACTGGAAGTCTGGTTTGGAGTAAAAAGCATTATCAAGAATGTGTCAAAGGGTAGGGAGCATGTTTGTGCATTTCTGTACCTGTTCTTTCAGCTGAGACACTTTCTCCTGAAGCAACAGTTTGAGGTTTCTGAGCATGAGCTCGACTTCTCTCATTCTCTCCTCCATCTGTAAAAGCGCCACCTCCCGCTCGTCCTGCTGGGCATACAGATCAAGGTCAGAGGTCACGAGGTCATTGGTCTGCTAGAATCCGTTGCCTTAGTTATGCTAGACACCACAACTGCTCTTAGAATGATTCAATTAACAGTTAATAACCTTGCATGGTCTCTCTACCTTCCCTTACTTGTATATGATCTATTATTGAGTTTTTTTCCGTTTTGATTTATGAGCAATGAAAACAATTAAATGTATGAAAACAATTTTTGTAATATTAATAGTGTAAAATTAGGGACATGTAAAGAGGTCACGGACAATCAAGAGTAAATCATTAAAAAAAATATAAAAAAAATATAAAAAAATTAAACACTACGCAAAATATTTCACCTAATAGTTTATTTGGTCTCACTTTTATATAAAAAAACACATTCACATCAATAATGGACATAAAACATTTAAACCAAGTAAAGCAACATAACAATCCAACTAATAAAATAAAATAAATCAATAAATTAAATCAATAAATAAACATCATTCATTAATTAGAAATGCCAGAATGTTCAGTAAAAACATGTAGAGGTAGAGAAAGTGATGGATTGAGTCTTCATTAAATAAAATAAATAAGAAAATAAAATAAAATTCAAAAGCTGGATTTATCTCAGAACAATCATTCATTTCAGCTGTAGTGCGATATCATGTTAAAACTGATGCCATAACAGTGCAAACTTTAAAAAAACAAAACAATACTGCTTTTTAAAATGCTTGAAAATCTTAAAATAAATTCAAACATAGATTGTACTGCCCTTAATGGTATTTAATGTCAAAATCTTGTTTTACCAGATATATGTGCCATCATCTGGATGACAGAGGAAACGACTCACAGCCAAGAGCATATGCAGTATAACGCCACCTTGTGGCAGATGTAAATCACTACCATTCTAAATCAGACAGAAGACATTGGCCTTAACAACGCAAACAAAAACAACAAAATCTGTCAGGAAGGGTTCGGTGATTGGGGTACACAGAGTAAAGGTCAGAGTTCAAATGGGAGATGATGTCACAGGCTGCCACTCTCCTATGTCTGTTAGTGATGATGTCACAGCTCTTACACCTGCAGAGAAACATACACACAGTGCTATATACAAACATCTCATACCCACACACAGCTGTGACGGAACAGACTTACACAGGTACAAACTCAAAAGCATACAAGGCCATTAATAAAGACACACCCAACACCATTCATTTAAACAACCTAGGGGGCGCTCTAACACTGCTGCTACACAGAAAACAGACCCAGTGCTGCCCAGACGCTTCTTAAAGAGTGTGAATACAAAGGATGACGAGTGTTTTCCAGAACAAAGCAAACAAACATAGACACCAGATGAGCCCAAGTCACCAAAGAAAACCTGAAACTTCAGAGACCAGACGCACACTAAATACTCCTCAGAGAGTGCTGCACAAGCATAATACGTACACCGTGACAGAGTATGCACTGACCCGAGAGAATTCTCATGCTGGCTGTGATGCTGAGTGCTAGGGTGTGAGTGTGTTACCTGCATGTTGAGGTCTGGGCCGTCACTATAGTGCTGTCCTCTCTGTTCCCCTGGAAACTGTAGAGGAGATGAAGGCAAGACTGCAGACAGATGAGCCTGAAACAACAGAGAATCAGTGTGTTATTATGAGGAAATGCGGGTTTGTGCACATGATAAAGAGTGTTAAATGTATCAAGTCAACTACTGACAAGAAAAAGAAAAGTTATATATATATATATATATATATATATATATATATATATATATATATATATATATATATATATATATATATATATATATATAACTATAAATAAAATTCTACACAATTTTGCCTCAAACAAATTTTGAGGTGGGGTTACCCGTTTGGGGTTGGGTATAGCTTCATTGTACAGTAAGGTTTGTGTATTGTGTTATACGTGTATAAAACACTTGTGTATAACCTTGTTCCGTGTTGATAGCAGCTGTGTGTGCAGAGCCTCCAGTTCATGTTTCAAAGCAGATTTTTCTTGATCTGCAGTTTTCACGAGTCCTCTCTGTTTCACACTTAATGCCTCCAGATGGCGGATCTAAAAAAGATCATCATAATCATCATTCTTGCACGCATCCTATGGCTGCTAGAGGTGTTTAGTAAACATGTTCTGACCTGATCCTTTGACATCTGCAGCTCTGAGCTCATCTCGCTCATCTGCCGCTTGAGTTGTTGGTTCTCCTCAGTTAGTGAGGCGTGCTCCGCCTCCATCAGCCCAGACAACTCCGCCCACACACGCCTCCCCTGCTGTTGACCAGCAGACACAACGGAGACCTCCAACAACTGATGTGGAGAAAGAGAGAAAGAGGAAGGGAGAGTTGTTACAATCTTCATCTAATGAAATAACAGAAGCTCCTGTCCTCAATACTCACCCTCTCATTGGCATATTGCACTTTTTTGTGCAAAGAAATCACTTCCTGTTTGAGGGCATCCCTTTCTTGTTGTGTGATGCGTAGGTCAGATTTGAGACGGACGTTCTGCTGAGTGAGTGTCTGTAAAGATGAGTCCAGTGACATGACCTGAAGGAGACCAGGAAACATTTGTAAAGTAAAGTGTCAGATGCGAGAGAAAATGGGCAATGAGGGGGTCTCGCATTGTGTGTGCTTTTTGTACCTTTTCTATGCACCGATTAAGTTCTGATCGAAGCAGTTCTTTTTCTGTTCTGGAAACAATCTCCTCCCGATCACAAAACTGGAAGCAAGCGTGTATGTGTGCATTCAGAAAGACAGGGGCATGGAGGAAAAAGATAAATATAATAAACATTCCAGTCACTGGAACTGAGCATTTTACTATGAAATTTACACACTTAAAACCATACCCCATTCTTTTCATTGGTCGAGCTGTCATGATGACGCATTACTTCCTGGAGCGCATGTCGAAGCACATGATCTGCATTCTGCTGCAATAAAATATTCTCCTCCTCCAGCTGCTGTCCCAGGCGACGAGGCTCTGAGAGCTGGAGAAAAAGACATTAAGTGTGTGTTTGTTTGTGGACATGCGCGGCTCATTACATGAAGTTTAAACACTTCTGTGCTTTTAAATATACACACACTGTAATGATAGATGGCAACATAATAAATCATTTCCATCTCTGCATGTTACTCCCTATACAGTTTAACTTTCTGAGTAATGGATTTAAATCTCACCTGTCTCCTGAGAGCTTGTACCGATCTCTTCCCTTGCTTCATGTGTTGTAATCTGGAGAAAGACATTATTTGTTGTCATTCAACAGCTCATGTATGAAAATTGAGAGCTCTTAAGGTAAAACAGCAGTGCGCTTGTCTTACCGCAGGTCGTCCTGGTTCTCTCTCAGGTCCTCCTCCCTCACTGTAGAGATTTTGTGCCTCAGAATGAAGTTCTCTTTAGCCAGACGACAAACTTCACTCCTAAACACAGAAGGCATTGTAAATCCACTTGGGTGACATTAAATTCAGTACAACAATGATGCATCAGTTTGTTGCATAGAGCATTAGTTCAGTAACTTTTTTCAGATTAGGTCAAACATTCATTTAGTCTGTTAAATTTACAACAAGCTCCACACGTTTGCATAGGAATTTTTTAATAGTTTAGACAAAGATTGGGTCGAAACTGGTATACAACAGCTACACTACACAGACAGATCTTTTTTGTCACAATACTGGAGTACAACTCCACCAGAGTTTGTAAGTGTGTGGGAGAGACTAATGGTGGTGGTCGGGCCTCTATCTTTGGAAAAAGGCAGGGTCTACACAGGCACTCACACACAGAGGTGATTGAGCAGCAGGGGGCAAACGGGATGAGGGAATTGGGATTCTGTTCTACTAAAGCAGGACAAAGGGGACCATCACATGGTACCTCCGTTCCTGCATTTGTTCATGGGTCCTGAGAGATTTGTCCTGCAGATCAGCAAGTTCTTGGCGTAGTTGTAAGTTCTGCTTCTCAAACTCCATGCAGAAGAATTCAAGCTCTACTACAGCAGCAATCTTCTCTTTTAACTGGGAGTTGCTTGATGAGTTGTTTGAAGAATCGGAAGAGTCAGACTCCCACTGCGGCACCTTATCCTGGTTATCAAGTTCCTGGAGAAGTACCTTCAGTTTGGAATTCTCCACTCTGAGTTGTGCAGTCTTTTCCAGGACAGACGCCTGCTGCTTGTGGAGGTCCAGGACTACATGCATCTTACCCTCCAGACTTTTGACTCTCTTCTCCAGGTTTCTGTTGCGCTCCACAAGCTGCAAGTTCTCTTGGATGCTTTGCGCAAAGCAGATATTTAGCTCAGCAAGTTGCACATCTTTGATTGAGGCCTCCATTTGGTCAAAATGATTTGGTTCTTGATGTATGATATTCTCTTTATCCAGATACTGCTGTTTAGGGCTCTGCAACTGGGAGCTAGTGCCTTCTGCAGCTTTACTGTACTGCATCACTGTTTCTTGAAGATCCAGGATCTCCTGTATGCACACATCTCTGAAATCAGCAACTTTATCCAGTTCTGTGTCAACTGTGGTTAGGCTACAAACCTTATTTGCAAAAGCCCTGATTTCATTCTCAAGACTTGATATGCTGATACCGACCTCTGGATTGTCTTCAATCACAGGTTCAAATGGTTTGCAATTGTATTGGATCAGGGTGTCATCTGTGCTTGGAGATTCATGGTGTTGCAAGCTCTCCTGGTTATAGGAAGCTTCATTCTCAACCAAGATTTGAGCTTCTATTTCTGTGCCATTCAAAATATCCTCCTCGGCCATCTCCAAGGTGTAATCTCTTTGAGACTCTGTACTATTCCTCTCAGCATTCTCCAACTCTTCGTTCAATGCTGCATCTTCAGAACCATCGACTGCAGGATTACTGAGATTCTCCTCAGTCTTTTCCTTCTCTTCTATGAGACAGGCACAATCAGGGATTTCTGTTCCACTATTGTTAGATTCTACATCAGACACATCTAATTCATCAGCACAAGGGTTTGAAGTTATATCATTTGTAACTCCAGTCTCTAGGCATCTGTGTTGCTGTGGATCACCAAGCCCAGAGTCAGTAACTTCATCCATTATGTCTGCTTCCACTTCATCATCTCTGTTTACAGAAGACTCCTCACATATGAGGTGCTTTGGACAGACTTCATCAGTTGATTCTGTGCAGGTGTATTGGTTGAGTTCACCAAAGGGTTGTACTGTGGATTCTTTGGAAGTTTCTTCACAGTTGTCTCCAATGGATTCTGCATGGATTCCTTCAGTAGACTCTACGCAAGGTTCCCCCAAGGGTTCCGCATAAGGTTCTCCAGTGGTTCCTGTCAACTGCAACACAATTCCTTCCAACTGCACCACTCTCAATGCCAGTACGTCTCTCTCTGCAAGCAGAGCCTTTCTCTCATCCTTTAATTCCTGACAGAGGAGCTTCTCACCCTCCTGTATTGTGCCTTTCAGCTCCTTGCTCTCAGTGAATGAAAGTACTTCCCCTCGCCTGCTCTCCAAAGCAGACAGACTCCATTGCAGCTCCGCTCGCTCCTGGATGAAGTCATCCACGGCCTGTTTCAGCATCTCTTCCAGTTCAGTGGCTTTGTTCTCTGCTTGTGCCAGCAGCAAGTCTTTGGCCTCCATCCTATCCTTGTGCAGCTCATTGAGTTGATGGCTCAGCTCAATCTCTTTTGTTTGAGCAGCACTGACAAAAATCTCCAGTTCGGCCTGAAGTTGTAGGTTCTTGTCTGTCAGAGCTTTAATATCTTGTGCGTGTGCAAGTTCAAGGCATTGGTTCTCCGTTTTGAGCGCCTCCCTCAACAGCTTCCACTGTTGCTCCGCCTCCTTGGTGGCTGCCTCTGACGACTCCTCCCAGTGGGCACGATCTGCAGCATGCTGTTGGGCAAGTGCTGCAATCTCACTTTGGTAATGTTGCTCGAGTTTATGTACATCTGCCTCAAAACGTTTAGACACCGCCTCCTGGTCACCACTGAAACGGACTTCCACTTCTTCGAGTCGCTGAGAGAATTGTTTCTCCAGCTCTCTCCTGCACACGGCCAATCAACATCAACAGCTTATAGCATTACCTAAAATAAATACTCACCAACTCATATCATATGGCACATTTAAAATGAGTGGAGATGAAGAATAGTAGACAGTGATTTTGTATGTTTCAATATGAGAAGTGCTGTTAAATTCAAAAGCACATCATCACACATGGGCTTGAGATGCATGACTCTGATGCCTTTATATATCAGGGGTCTCCAACCCTGCTCCTGGAGCAATGTTTCTCAATCCCGATTCTCAACCCCTTCTCATTTTAGTGTGGACAAGGCCTAAAATGTGCAGTTCTGGGGGTACTCCAGGACCAGGGTTGGGAAACACTGTTCTAGCAGACTTCTGTCCCAACCCTGCTTCACCACACCTCCATGAAATGTAAGCCTAGTAAAGTAAAGTAACCCTGAACACCTTGATTTAGTTCTGGTTCAGGTGTGTTTGATTGGGTTTGGAGCTGAACTCTGCAGGATAGAAGCTCTCCAATAGCAGGGTTGGAGTTCTCTTCTTTATTTGGACCAAATTTCCCCAAGATTTTTTAATTCAGTTTAATTAATTTTTTACTTGTTTCCCCTATTAGTACTTGAGAAACAACACTGCTTAAGACTTGCTTCCAGAGAATGCATCTTTAATATAAGTGTATTTTGTTTTACTGCAATTTTTAAAAACTTGATTATACTTAAAGAAAATGTAAAATGTTTGTCTGTCATTTATGCCATGTCAGCTAGCGTGGCATTGAATAGGTAGAAATATAATAATGTAAAATATATTGAAGATTAAAACCTATAAAATTTGTTTATCTTTATCAATCTTTTATTAAAAAGAACCTTCTTAAACTGAAATTAAAAGGAAACTTTAATAAACATTTAAAAAATAAAATATGTAAAAATAATTAAATATAATTTCCTCAAAAAATGAAAACCACCACAGTTCAATTAAATACGCTTCACAGATAGAGGACTCTGGCATGAGGCACATAATGGGGGATCCAGTGTAAGACAAAACTTGTACTAAAGATACAAAAATACTTTGATACAAAAATATTTTGCAGTGTATCCAATTTGAGGACATGCATCAGTAGAAATTAAATGATTTCACACGTAAAAATATAAGTTTTAAGGTTATTTTCAGTTAGCAAGTGTGTGTCTTACCTCTGTTCTGCAATGTCTGTGCGTAGTTTCTCCAAAAGGCTGCTGATTCTTTCCCTCTCCTCACTGTGTTTGGCACACAGCTCCTGCATGGCCTCCCTGTGTGCCTCCTCCATCCGGCCCTGCTCTTCATTCAGCACCTGCTGCCACCTTCTCTCTTGTTCCTCTCTCTCCACTTGCAGTCTCTCTCTCTCCTGCTCCAAGCAGGCCTGCAGCGTCTCCTCATGCTGTTTCTCCATCTGAGCCCTCTCTCTCCCCCAATGCTCAATTATCATGCTCTCGTTCTCTTCCTGCTGAGTTCGGAGGTGTTCCCTCTCTTCCTGCAAACGCTGTAGAAGCAGAGTGTGATGCTTGTTCTCTAATGAAGCCCGCTCCTCATCCCACTGCTGCCTGAGCCTCCTTTCCCTCTCCAACCTCTCCTCCAGCACGGCCTGCAGCGCCTCCTTATTGATCTCCTCTAGCTCCTGCTTCTCCCGTTCCCACTCCTCGAGCCTTCGTTCTCTCTCCTCAAGCGCAGCTTTCAATGCCTCCTTACTGATCTCCTCTAGCTCCTGCTTCTCCCGTTCCCACTCCTCTCTCCTCCGTTCTCTCTCCTCCAGAGCAGCTTTCAATGCCTCCTTACTGATCTCCTCTAGCTCCTGCTTCTCCTGTTCCCACTCCTCCTCGAGCCTCCGTTCTCTCTCTTCCAGCACAGCCTGCAATGCCTCCTTACTGCTCTCCTCTAACTCCTGCCTCTCTCGTTCCCACTCCTCCCTGAGCCTCTTTTCCAGCTCAACACACTCTTGTTCTGTTCTCTGCTGCATCTCCTCAAGCTGAGCACTTAGCACCTCCTCATAACTCTTCTGCTCTTGTTTCCACTGTTCCGTGAGCCTCTTCTCCTCATTTTCCTTCTCTTCTTGCAGTCTCTCTCTCTGCTCCTGCAGACTTGCCTCCAGCACCTCTTGGTGCTTTGACTCCCTCAAACTCATCTCCTCAGCATGCACTCTGCTCTGCTCCTCATGGGCAGTCTGTTTCTCCTCCAGAACCTGCACATTCGCTTCCAGCTGTTCTGCATGGCTTCTGGCTTCCTGCGCCTCCTGCGTGAGAAAGTGAAGCTCCTGCTGGTGGAGAGTCTGGAGGGCAGAAATGTCCTGCTCCAATCTGTTCGCTCTCTCTAGTTCTCTTTCCATCTCCTCCCTCAAAACCTGCACCTCCTGTTGGTGCTGCAGAGAGAGACGACTTCTCTCCTCTTCTGCGCTGCGTTTTTCTTCATAAACCTACAGAGGGGATAAGAGAGCAACAGTACGTCTTTTATTCTTTGACCAATCCAGGGCAGTTTTGGATTTAATTTCATCTTAATGGTATAGTTCACCTAAAAATTTAAATTGTCAGAATTTTTGAGTGATCTCTTTACTGATATGAATGCAAATACACTACTAACCCCTTCTTTGGTTTCATACACTTTATGATAAATCTTTATATTTTTAAAAGTTTTAGTATGCACATTGCCCTGATGTCTCACCATTGCCCTGATGTTTTCTATCTCTTGTTGGTGCTGCTCCAGTAACATCTCTGTCTCAAGACTCATGTGTAATGGCTGTCGCTCTTGAGAACCTACACATGCATACACACAACAAGCACAGCTCATTACATGTGGCAGAAGATGAAATCCAACTGTAAGCATTCATTCAGTGTTGTCTATGAGTATGAGCACACATGTACATGTTACCTGGGTCTGGACTCTTGCTGGCCAGTTCATCGGACAGACTCAGTCCGGGACGTGTCGAGGGTGTGTGACCTGAAGTCTGATATTCCTCCAGCTGAGCTTCCAGCTCATCTATACGATCCTGCAGCTCCTACAATACACATACAGATATAGATGTGAATTTCAGGCAGAATAATAGAATGAAACATATGGAAAGTATGGAAAGTATACAAAAACAGAGAGGTTACAGACCCTGCACTGCTCCTCGTAGTTCCTGCGGAGCTGTCTGAGACGTTCCTCCTGCTGGTAAAACTCTGCACTGTCTGGATCCAAATCACCAAACTACACACACAGAAACAAAAAGAACATTTTAGAAACCTACAAAACAAAACAATGAATAAATAAACACTGCAAAAATAAAATAAATCAGTAATGATATGACATAAATGACAGGATCATCTAAATCAGTGGCCAATATCAATATCAACTTTCCAAATGTTCATGATTTACTGGATAAAGGATTAAAGATAATATTTTTACTACATTTTAGAAAAATGTTACCTTTCTTGCCTAGAAAAATGTATATTCATATAAATATATAAAAATTCCCCATGTAGTTATACAAATTTAGATATAAATTTAGTTATAGAAATGTAGCTTTCCCTACTACCTCATATATTCAGTTTTTTCAAGACTTGAGCAGGCCTGAGTATATGATGTCAGCATTGATGGGCATCTTTGGTGATGTCACTATCAATCTATGCATGCTTCTCCTCATGTCAGTATTGATGTCTGCATCTGTGCTGATTTCAGTACCTTCTCTTTCAAAACACCGTCCAGATTTTTCTGCACTTTGTTCAACTGGTTTTCAACCTCCACCAGTTTCTCTGTGGTCTCAATAAGCTCTGACTCCAGGCGACCATTTTCCTACACAACACAAAGTTATTGAAGACAAACACATACAATACATTCTTCAATTCCAACCACAAAATCAAATCAAATCAATATGACAGGTTGACAGAAATGTAATGTAAACATGTAGCAGGCAATTCATAGTGCAAGTAAAAAAACAAAAAACAAATGCAAAATGCTGATTACTTTAATGGTGAGAGTTAGGTGTTCTCGTAAGAAGGTTTCATCATCTTTCATCTTGCCAATTTCCTGTTCAAGCTCTTCTCGTTGCTGATTGGCCTGCTGCTGCACAAGCTCCACCTCTCTACTTAGCTCTGCCTTCAGAGCGGTCATACTCTCTTTATATTCCTGCTCCAACTTCCTGTACATAATTGCATGCATGGACATAAACACACATGCACATGACACATGAATACACATGCTCACACCCACATGCACAGATCATCAATGTCCACAGAACAGGCCTTCTGTGTTTATGCAGCAAGTCTCAGCAGGTAAACAAAGATACTGTTGAGGAAAATGTCACATCACAGATGATATGCAGAGAAGAGATGAGATTGGAAAATTTTAAATCTTTAAGAGCTTTCTGCATTTAAAGGGAGTAAGATGGTTCAATTATGAAATTATTGAAAGCGAAATGTTACCGGAGGTTAAGATCGTTGTTGCGTTCGATGGCAGCATGGTGGTCATCCACTTCAGACGCCAGCTGAGATTTCAGTTTCTCTGCTTTGTCCAGATCAAAGCGAATCCTCTCCTTCTCACGCCTTTCCAGGTCAACACACTCACTGTCACACAAAGAAGTATGACATTAGAAGCAATCTGGAGCTCTGATGATTTTAAAATGATCTTGAGTGAATCTGAATAATGAGCTAGATTGATGTAGAGTGCGTGAAGACAATTTAAAAGAGTCTTAATGTGCTAGAGTGACCCTGAGTGTGTGGAGTAAATCTGAATAAAGACCTGGATTTAGGTCACTCTAGACCAGGGCTGGGTGACTTCGGTCCTGGAGGGGCACTGTCCTGCAGAGTTAAGCTCCAACCCTAATCAAACACACCTGAACAAGGTAATCAAGGTCTTTGGGATTGCTAGAAAGCTACTGTACAGGCATTTAAGTTTTTGTTAGGGCTGGAGCTAAACTCTGTGGGACAGTGGCTCTCCAGGGCTGAAGTTTCCCATCCCGGCTTGAGACTGTGCAAATGCACTCTTTTACTGGAGAGAGTGAAGCAATGGATTAAACAGAATACACATTTAGATTAATATTCCCTTCTCATTAATAGAATTAAGCACTCGAATTACATAAATTCATTATCCAGAAGTCCATTATCCTGAAACTTTTTTTTCAGTGATTTTAATAGGTTTATTATTAGTAGTACTAGTAATTCCTCAGTTTTACATAACTAGAAAAATATTTTGAATATTTTATTAATTTTTATTACACTTCCAGATCTAGAAATGACACTTTTAAAATTAACTCTAGTTTTTCCAAGACTCTGGGAATCCTGATTTTCAAATAAAATGATAGTTGTTGAAGTAATACATTAAAATGAGAAATGTGATTTTTTTTTTGTTTGTTGCCGTTTTACCTAATTTTAAAATATATTTTGTCTTATTTTAAATAATTTTAAGCCACCTTGCGGTCCCTTTGGAATTGTGCTGAGGCCTCCTTGTTGAGAACCATTGATCTAGAATGAGCTAGAGTAAGTGTGATTAACAAACTGAAGCGATCTAGTATGATGCAGAATGAATAGCTACAGTGCTCTAGAATGACAATTAGAGTAATGAGCTGGCGTGAGTGTTAGTATACGAGTTGGATTTAATGAATGATTATTACGATGATCATACAAATTAGTAATATGAATCATGCAGTAGTATGCTGGAGAAGTTCTAGTTCTAGATAAATCTAGACCGGGCTTGAGTGAGCTGTGAGAGTTGGAATGAGCTAGAGTTCAAATACATGGACTCACAGCAGATGTCTGATTTCTGCCTTAAAGCTCACTAGCGCCGCTTGGTGGATCGAGTTCTTAGTGCTCAGCAGCTCATTCTCTAGAGCAACGGTCAGCTCAGACAGATTCACTTTACCTTCCAGATTAAAATCCAGAGCCTACAGACAGACACACACATAAAAACTTGTTACGAATATCCCAGATTAAACGTAGAGTTGTGTAGATGCACAACGTCTAGGTGTTTTACCTGTAGGATCGCTGAGCTATTATCCACTCCCTCTTCCATCCACCGGTAAAGCAGACTTTCCACAGGAGCGTGTCCCGATCCATCATCCAAATCCGAAAACACCCGCAGACCGATTGTACTGCTCAAAGCACAGGAGATCCTTCGGCCAGAATCATCAAACTTGAAAGAGAGAGAGAGGGATGGGGAAAAGAGGTTTAACTACTATATTTTGCATATAGTTAGCGTATAGGTTGTTTTGCGTACAACCTATTTTTGTGTACTACCTGCGTAGAATGGTGTCTCTTTAATTGTCTGTAGGGTGTAGATACTGACGGTGTGGGAGGTTTGCTGTGGTTTATTATGCATGAGATGAACTCCTGCACATCCATTACACTTTCATCAGCACCCTGCAACAGATCCTCACCCACCTGGGAACATTCAAAAACACAAGAACTGTGTGTTAATATGGTATTTAACCATTTAATGTATCTCAGGTTGTGATGATGGAAAATACCTCAATGCCTATGCGCTGGCAGAGTGCGTGTAGCTGTTGCAGCGTGGCCATGCCGTTTATGGGTAGAGAGAGCTGATGACAGGCATTCTGCAAACGCTCCTCCAAGTCACAGATTGGCACTGCATTGCCTCGTGGTGTACTGGGTTCATCAGGGTTCCAGAGGTGCATCTGACCTGCACACAAACCAGTGTAAATCTCTGGCATAACGGAAGATGTCTGGGGGGGGGGGGGGATTGAGAGTATTTAACCTTACCTTCTGCTTCAAACTCTTCGGAAATGCTCATGTCAGCATTCCAGCGCTATAATGAAAATAAAATTAAAATGCACAAATGAAAAACTTGTTATCATTACACCCCCGGGAGGGGGCAGTACTGAGCAACAACGAGACAGCAGAAGATCTAATAGAGGTGAACATACAGTATAAGGAGGGGTGTTAACTGTCACATTAATAATTTAATTTGATTGCATCAATGTCAAAACAAATGCCTTCAGTGATCACTTAAGCAATGTGTGAAACACTGCCTATACAGGCAGGAATTTAATAATGTTCATAAAAACACTTCCGTTTAAAAGTTTGGGGTCAGTGGGATTTTTTTTTTCTTCTTGAAAAGAAATGCATTTTATTCAGCAAGGATGCATTAAAAACTGATCAAAAGTGACAGTAAAGTCATTCAAATGGTAACAATATAATCTATTTTAGAACTTTCTATTCAAAGATTACTGAATTTGTTTTTTTTTAAATATAAAGCACAAAAACATTGAGCAACACCTGTTTTCAAGATTGACAATAATAAAAATATATATATCTTGAGCAGCAACTCAGCATATTAGAATGATTTCTGAAGGATCATGTGACACTGAAGACTGGAGTAATGATGCTGAAAAACAGTTTTCCCAAAGGAATAAATTACATTATAAATGTATTAAAATAGCAAACAGTTATTTTAAATGGTAATAATATTTCACAATATTACTGTTTTTAATGTATTTTTTAATCAAATAAATGCAGCCTTGGTGAGCTTAAATGACTTTTAAAAACATATACATACATACATACATGCATACATATATATATATATATATATATATATATATATATATATATATATATATATATATATATATATATATATATATATATATATATATATATATAACTCAACAGATAACCAAATAAAAAATAATTTAAATAAATATAATAATACACTATTAAATAAAATAAACCTACAGGCTTGAATGCATAACTAGCCACAGGTTGTGAAACTAAAAAGCCACTGAATCAATTACTTCCCTATTGTTTAGTCAAGATCATTGTGTGTGTGTGTTCAAATACGGACCGGGTGAATTTCGGGGGGTGTAGGGAGCAGATGGAGAATACTTGCAATGGAATTCAGGGGGTAGGGGAGGGGTCATTGTTCGTCAATAGACACCCACCCCCCTCCAAACACACACCCCGCACATCTGCTATCACAGAACCGGAGGATTGTTCACACGTCAGACTATCAGAGAGAGCTCTGCGCAGCAGTGTGTATTAATGTGCACCTGCTGGAGAGCGTGGCCAGAGTCACACACAAAAGCTCACAAAACACACGCCAGCAGGAAACTGCTAAAACATCTTTTCATCACAAGATAGGGTTAGTTTGACTCGATAGTTTGAGTGCTTTAACCTGTTAAGCTGTAACCCCACTTTTGAAAAATCCCAAGAAATGACATACCCAAACTGAAACAGATACAGTTCATGAACCCTTTGTACTAAAAGCACAAGTATGATCTCATTTGAAAGCTGACACCTGGCAGTTTATTGTAAATGTAGAATTAATTATTGTCATAATGACAAAAATTGTTATAAATAGCTTCAAAGTTTTGTAAAGTTATTAGAAATTATTTTTTATGAAACATCCTCATGAAAAAAAAATTGAAGTTGGCACTGGAGCAATCTAGAAATGCACTACAGCTAATGCCACATGTCTAAACATTTTATGTTTAAAATCTTAAGATAATAAGTCCAAAACTCTGTATTTAGTGAAATGTTTTTCAAGACCATGTCATGTGACTTTATTTTGATTTGACGCTAAAATGCTACTGATGTTTATTGTCATCTTCTAACCATCTATCCAGTATATTGTCTTTATTGTTTTGTGGTGCAAACGATCCCCATTCAGTCTCAGTCTCCCCCTGCACACATTCACACCTCTCCAGCCCGGTTATGGCTCTAAATATGCATTTCTTTTGTCTGCATTATAGTTACTAACGACTGGCTATTCACAGGCTATTCATAGGGTTTCAGTCACTAATTTCTTTTCTTAAAGTTCACCCTTACATTTTAAACTGTATCAAATGCATTTCTTGAATAAAGAAACATTTCAGTAAGCATTCAAAAAATAATAAAAATATAACTTCTAGGTGGCAGGTGCACCTAGGGCTAGCTAGCATGTTAGCTTAGCACACCATCAATACACGACAATTTATGAGATTAAAACCATGTTTGTGCTTATAAACTTACTTTATAAAGCAAATCGAGTATTTTAAATAATTTTTTGTGATCTAATTTGGCTTCAGATAAAAAATCAGACAGAAAATATACTATTGGATAGTGTTCTGCACAACGATTCTATATAGATTAGCATTACATTATAAATATAATCTATTATTATGGAAATACCTGGCATGGATTGAAAAACACAGGTAACTCAAATATCATAGCAAACATGTTTATTGTCTTCAAAACTGCATGTTACAGCCATAGTTACAGCGCGATCTCGTTAGCTTTGTGTGTGTTCGAGGCTTCCTGGATTGTCACATGATTATGGCACTTCTTCATGTTCTAATACTGTGCACAGGGCGGCGAGGGCGCCCTCAGGCTATTGGTATGAATTCAAAACACAGTATCAGAGTTATGCAAACGCTCATAATGATTACATCGACGCATTTGGGTATAAATTCAATAAATATTATTCCTGTCTATAGAAATCTGATGTAAACCTATGAGAATATATCAATATTTCTCCAAATCTGCACATTTTTGAGCTAAAGCCCTGAGGCACGTTGTTTTGTGTATCGCTGTCATGACGACGGCACGGGAGTTTTTTTATGAATGAAAGCGGCTGACGCGCATAATTCATATCAAAGGTATCGACTAATTTTTTCATTTCATAACTCCTGAAACAAATTAAGAAATAACTGTCGCTATAAGTTTCTCAGAATACAATAGTGGTCAAATTCTGAAACTTGAGTCTTATATCTTTTTAATGATGTATAGTTTGTCAAGGTATAACATTAAATCTGATAGTAACTTTGAACTATATATAAATAAAACCGCTTCAGTGCGTCCGCGCTCTGGCAACGGTTAACAGGTTAAAGCCAGTGGGATGTGTCTTCTGAGACTCTAAAATCTCATTAATTCAGTGACACACTGAACTGCTGTCAGAGCATAGGGCAAAGACACACACACACACACACAACCAGACTGTGTGTTTCTGCTCTCTCCAGTCAGCCAGAGTTTTTCAGCGCTAGTTCAGAATTCTTCGTTTTCTCAAGGAGACTCACAACTTTAACCTTCATCTTATCTGTGCATTCAGACATGGATGATTCCAAACGAGAAGAATGTGCCTCAACCTTAAGCTTCACCGTTATTCATGTCTGTGTTTGTTACCTCACGTTTCCTGGGTACAGTCCTGTCATCGCTCTCTTGAGCATCTTCATCCTTCTCCTCCTCATCTTCAGCCTGTGCGTGTGAATCAGCGTGTGTGTGAATGAACTCCGGAGCAGTGCGACGGCCATAGCGCTTACTGCCCTTTACAAAGCGTGGCTGGACTTCTGGGGAATCTAGGGGGGAGACAAATGGACTCTTGCAACATTTAAACTATAAACACATTTCTGCACAGTAAAATCAAAACACTCTTTCACAAATTTTGGATCACCAAGTCAGAAGTCATTCTAATATATGCTGATTTGGTGCTCAAGAAACATTTACATGTTATTATTAATATCAATGTAGAAAACAGTTGTGCTTCTTAACATATTTGTCAATGCATTTCAATACTCGTTGAAATGAACTGCATTTATTTGAAATCGTTTGTACTATTATAATGGTCTTTATTGTCAGTTTTGATCAATTTAATGCATACTTGATTAAAAGTATTATTTCTTTCACAACACATACACTGTGTGTATAAATGCTGTCTATCATATGTTTTTATGCAGGTAGAAATGATTAATGTGAAGAAAAGGTTTGCTAAGGCAAGCATCACTATTGCTTATAGTTATGGTTAAGGATTTGAACAAACCCCCTATGAATGAACTCAGATTATGCGGCTTATTGAGTAGAGGTCGTTTATTAGGGCTGGGTATTGACACAAATTTCACAATTCGATTCGATTTCGATTCACAAGCTTACAATTCGATTCGATTTCGATTAGATTCGATTCAATATCGATTATTTTGGATATCAGGTACAATACATTGCAAATTTTCTCAAGGAAAACAAATCTCTTAACTATTATTGTAAACTATGGGAGTCAGTTTTAGCCTATAGGCTTCATTAGCCTACTATAATATTGAAGGTAAAAATTAACTGATTTGTATACAAACACTTAAATTACACTTATTTATTTTTATAATAATAAAGTTATATGAAATTATATAAAAATTTAAATGGTGGCTGTCATAAAAAACTTTCCAGATTTTTTCAAACATGCATTAAATATTGAAGAACATAAAAAAATATAATGAATATGTAATATGGTGCATATATTTAACAAAATGCTCCTCTAGAGTTAATTTTTCTAGCTGACTAACGAGTTTATGGCCACTGGATATTTTTTTCTGAGGTAAATGTGACGTTACATGACATTTGTTTACTAACGTCTTTCCACGGTTGAAACACTGATTGAGCGAATCCATGTGACATGATACGGACTTCGATAAGTTGTACTCTATCTTTTAACACACTTTCAGATGCTCATTCATGTTTATTTCGCGCTGTAACTGATATTATTAAGGCGGAAGAGAAGGAATGTGCGCTCTGCGCTGCTGCTTCTCTTGAGCTGGGCCAGAGCGATCTCACGCCACAGCGCCAAAACGGTAATTATGTTTTTGAATTTCGTAAGAAAATGGACGTAATTTGAAATCTGAGACTTCGTTTCATATCAATAATAACAAAGCACAAAGATTATTGTGATTTATTGGATGGGATGCGCGCAACAATGTTCCATTCATTCATCAACTTAAAACAGGATGACTAATCGATTCTTGGGATTTAAGAATCGATATCGTTTCGTAAAAATGAGAATCGATTAAAATCGAGAAATCAATATTTTTTACCCAGCCCTATCGTTTATCATATTTCTAAGCAATCAGGGTTACATTTCTTGCCTGACAGACACTGCCGTAGACTTGCAATTGAGGAAGGAGCCATATTTAAGGAACGGAATATCATTAAAGACTTGGAAACGGTGACGGCCAGTATTAAACCACTTAGCAACCACACAATGTTCTAAAAACACGATAGGAACCACATAGCAATGCCTGTCCAGACTACCATCATTAACTGTGAGATGTGATAATTAGAGAAGAGCTTGTTTTAAGATAGAATAGTCTTCATTTACACTCTCACTGCTCTCAGATAATCCTTCTTAATCCAGATTTAACCTCACATCCTCCCTATTTACTCCCTGAGCTCACGCTGTCTGGCTTTTAATACATCCTCGGTTACATCAGGATTTCCAAACACTGAGCAAAACCGTTTGATCACAACCTACAGTTTCAATTACAGTTAAATTAAATTTTGTAATAGTCTCATACAATAGTCATAAGTCAAACAGACTCAAGAATAAATGGCGACAAACACAAAGAAACTATATTATACCTAAATAGATATTTATTTCCATACAGATAAATATTTATTGCAGCATGTTAGATGATGATTGCTTGAAAATGGAGTTTAAATGGTAAATACTAATGCTATTATCTAGACAGCTGGGTATCCAATGACCAATATATATTTAGAGTTAAGCAATTATTGCTGATGCCAAACATTTAAAATGATCAATGAAGTTCAGTAATCAATGAAGCAATGATGTTCCAACGTTCAAGATTACCATTACATGATTCATACCTGCATTATTTTGGTTATCAGCCCAGATCTGAACATAAGAAGCTACATTATGAGGATGTTACCTGGCTGTTCAAGACATTCTTCTGGATCATCTGTGTTTGTACTTGACAACACGAGGATCAGCACATCCTTAAACTGTTCAAAATCAACCTGAAAAATGAGAAAAGTAGCAATAAACCACTCCTCTTTTCACCCAAGTATATCAAGACTATGCAGCTTCTTGTTTTAGATACTCTAAAAAGTTCTTTGGTTTGGGGTTTTTAGTTCATAATACAAAGTTTCTGAAATGTAATCCACACCACAATCCAAATTCCCCTGACCATTAACAGTATTAAATGTCTCAGCATTAAAAAAAAACAAATCACACAAAATATGAAACTAAAATAAAATCTGCATGTTCTCTTACCCGAGCACTGATCTGGTCCTGCAGCAGAGTGTGTAAGAGTGTGTTCAGTGTGTTCTCCTCCAGCTGAAGGGCCCGGCAGAGATCGGTCAGTTCTTCAGGACTCAGAGAGCCCAAACCACTGCCATCAAAACTTTCAAACACCTCTTTCAATCGTTCCTCATACTGGTCCCTCGCTCCATCCATCAGCCTTTCCTACAGAGACACAGAGTTACACATTCTGCCCACTGACATTTGGCCTATTTAGGCAGAGAGTTCACCTATACCCACAATAACTCCAATGTCTTCCTGTTCAAAACACAAGGATGCAAAAAGAGCCATCAGAAATAAAAAAATTAAAAAATGGACAAGAGGAACGACGAGCTCAAGCGCAAGTGCCTGACACACACTGGTCACTTCTACCAGAGAGGCTGTATTGGATTTCAGCCATTAAAGGACTACAGCTTTCATAACAGCAGAGCTCTTGTAAACTCAAACAACGTTCCCAGACTTGACTAATGGATTTCCATTAACCTTTTAGTCGTTCAGAAGGATAAGGAGCATTTAGAAACTAATTTCCATGTCAGGTACCAATGTTTTGAATTAATAGGTATACATGAGGATAATAGGGATGTGTAATAAATCAGTACCATTTCAATTATCTTCCAATATTATCGATTTTAATTTATCATTTAATTTATTTTATTATACAATTTCTTTAAAAATAATATTTATTTAAATAAATAAATAAATACCACTTTTGCCATCATCTAACAAACATGAATAATCATGTTATTTTTTAAAGACACTAATTAACACGGTTAAATGTAATTTTTCACAAATCTTAAAATTAATTTCCATTTTTCATACTTAAAATTATAATGTTGTGATGACTAAATTCAATTTCAAAAAATTAAAAACTGATTGAACTTTTTAGTATTTTATTTGTTATTTATTTAGGCAATTTTAATAATCAGCCATAACAAGAAAGTAATGATCAGTTTATTAAGAGACTTGCTACCGTGCAAATGTCTCCAGAATAACCACGAATGGACAGACTAAAATTGCAATGGTTGTTTGCATGCAAGTTTTACTCAATGCAAGCACACGCAATGATTGTGTGCTCATGGCTATTGAGAGTATGTGTGTATAAGATCCAAAGGGAACATTTAAGCTTGATCCACAAAAATGGAGAGCATACAGACCTACAGCACTATTTCTGACACACAAAATCCATCCGCTCAGGAAGAGAAGAGATCTGTGGGCTAAATGCAGAGCGGTGCACAGATGAGAGAGGCCAATGTCAGGACACACAAGTTATAACTACTGAGATGATGAACACGATCAGGGCTGCATGATGTATTGAAATTATTGAAATAACGCAAATGTGCATATAGCAACGGCTTGCGATAACTGCATGATTTTAATACTCCAAAAGATTAAAAAAACTAAAAAACAAAGCGCAAGTTTAAGGTCACGCAGAGAGTAGACTGGACACATGACTGTTACACACGCGTGACATTCTTAATGTACAAGCGAATAAGCCCAATAAGTGAAGTACTCACGCACACAGAAAGCCGTCTCCCAGACAGTGCGTGATTCCAAATTCAGTTCTCTTACGCAGCTTATACACAAAATTATAAAAGGGTTAATCACTATATATTTAATTCATACAGTAAAGACTAAGCAGTGAAGACTAAGGGTGTATACACAGCCTAAGCACAGTGTTTTATTTTTACATTTGATTATTCAACTTCTGTTGTTAAACAAACCTAATGTAGGCCTACCTGAAACCCTGAACCCCCCTGGTTTACACTGACGTTAAAATGACACTTACTTTTTATGTAATGCTACAGTAAAACACTGCTGTTCACTTTCAGAAGTTATAAGGATGCTTTCTATTCACAAAAAATAATGTGAAACATGTTTGTTGGTTATATAATTTTCAGTTTTTGAAATATATTTAAATATAATTGTCATTTATTTTACACAAGTAAAGCATTATTGTATCGCATATTGAATATTGCATTATTTTACAAGTTATCGCATTTTTCCTCAATATTGTGCAGCCCTAAGCACAATCAAACACACTTTTGTCCCAAGGTGCCCTGAAACCTCTGAAAGGATATAAGTGTGTGTATGCATTTATTATTCTTCAGTAGATGGTGCACACACACACACACACACACACACACACAAAGGGGGAGGGTGTTTGGTGCCCATCTGCTCCTTGCCAATGACATCACCGGCCCCTTACAAGGACGTCTGAGAGTAGCCAGGTGTTCCTCTATTCAGGAAGAATAGATTCAGAGTATATGCACGAGGTAATATTTGGAATTGATTTTCAGGGGCAATTTATTCTAACCATATCAAATGTACAACGTCAATCAAAATACTTTTCAATCTCAGTCTGAACAATTATAGCTATAATGTTTAATATCAGATTAATTTTAAATACAAAAGTTGTAAACAGGGTAACCACAGTTTTTAAACCAATGAATTTGTGATAATTGGATTTTTTACATTTTATTTTTTGCATTCGTTTCATATTTATTCATAATTATTTTTATTGAGACTGTAATCAAAAACAGGAATTTTGAGCAAACATTTTTTTTCAGACTGAGCATAACTGTCTGGAACAAATTAAAATGGATGTACTAAAATTATTAATTTTAAAATTGTATAAAATCATTTCATTTTAAATGCGAATTATGATATTTCCAGGTCTGGAAATCCCATTTTTTTGCAGTTTTTTAATGACCATGGCCATGGGAACCATTCTCCCTGCAAATAATGCACAAGTAACAATTGTACTGCAATAATACATTTTAAATCATTTTCCTAAGTCATTTTACTAGAAAATATCATATGCATGTCAAATTCTGCTTTGTTGGCCATCAGCGAGCGGCACCCATTGACGCTCTGGTATCTGATAGCAACAGGTCTCATATAGAGCTATAAGAGAATTGAATATGAGACATCTGAGAAATCTTTCAAATGTTAGGCATAATATTAAATATCACTTTTAGATATTAATTTTTAATAACTAATATTAGCCCAGCTCAAAAGCAATCCAGTAAAACCTAATCAACAATCATAGAGATTTCATCATCATGCAAGTGTCCAGCAGTGAAACAGACACAAAGGAAGACAATAACAGACACACATCAGAGACAGAAGAACTGATTCAGCGGCAGACAGAAAACTCAGTAGGTATTAGTGGTGTCTGATTCTGTTTTAACTTAGTTTTGAACGACTTTTAAACAACTAGCCTAGTCATTTTAAAACAATGACACCACAACCTGTTGAAAACCAACTTCCCTCATCACATGTCTACAGTTCTGCAATCTCAGATGATCGAGGTCATCAGTCCATAACAGTAACTATTAGCAACATAAATACACACAGCAACATTAAATACACAAACACGCCATTAAACACACACACAAAAGATCACTGCCACAGATTTAAAGCCTACACAAACACTTAATTTACCTAACATTAACTCTCAGGTTGGTTTGTGGTATAAGAAAACAATAATACAAATCTTTGTACGTAACGTTAGAAGATACAAAGTTCTGAACTTCAGCATTGTCAGTCACAAATGAATCACCAAATCAAATCACGACACAAGCTCAATAAACCATATCCAGGACACATAATGTTCAAAATGAATGCATGAATCTGTTAGGAGTGATATGACTGTGATTTGCACATCAAATCAAAGTTAAACCCATCAGAAGAACATACCCGGCGGTACCACAGATGCGCGCGCGCTCTCTCTCCGTTATTCGCCTAGAAGTCCATTAGTTTGATCCAGAGCTCGCGCTCAAACTGAACCGTTCTGCTAGTGTTTGGATCTAATACCGGAGCTAAAGCTGTGAGTGAGTTGTCTTTCTGCTGAGTGCTCGGGTCAGCGTGCAACATTGTCTGTTATAATGGGTTGGTCAGGGAGATTTTGAAAGGCCCTGCAAGAGGAAGAGGAGGAGACGAGCAGAAACACAGCGCGCAACAGCGCCTCCAGCAGGACAGTGAAGGAACCACAACACCTGTTAAGATAGACCATGAGCTAGACTAGACGAGTTCTCTTTATTTTCTAATTTCTCACTCTCTTTCTCGCATTCAAATTTTTTTTGGGGGTGGGGGGGGGGAATGGGGGAGTGCCGCATTGTCAAATAATCCAATTTACTCTAAGTTTGGGGTAGATGAAATGATTTAATATGTCTGAAAAAAGTCTCTTACAAAGGCTGTAATTATTTGATCAAAGATACAGTAATAACAGTAACATTGTGAAATATTAATACAATTTAAAATAACTTTTGGATTTTTAAAAACTAATTTATTCTTGTGTTTGCAACTCTTGAGAAACATTTCTTATTATCAATGTTAGTGGTGTGATAATGTTAGCTTATTATCAAACAGTGGTGTTGCTTAATATCCCCCTGTGGTGAAAATCAATTTTTTTATGTTGTTTATATGTCTACGTGGTGTTTTTAATATGCTTTAAGACAAGCCATGTACAAATTCATCAGTCAACACCATTGCTGAAAATTTTCAACAACGTGGTTTTGAAATCGTTGGTGTTTCTTATGTCACAACACAAACTACCTTGTAACCAATCACGTCACGAGAGGGGCGGGCTTAAGCATATCATTAACTATTCTCTGAAGCAGGGTAGTCTCAAAAGAAGCCAGGTTATCCCGGTATATTTTTCTGTAAGTGAAATGAAATAAAACGGGAACATGGTTTGTGTAACATTTGCAACACATTATTAGCTGTTTGATAACATAGTCAAGCCAAATAATAATAATATCAATTACCGTTATGTATTGTTATCCAACGTTGTAAAGAGCAATTCATAAAACACATTAACCATATCTGATATTGACTTGTAGAGGAGCCTGTATGAGTGAGTGGAGGCGGGACTCATGAATTCATGAATCGGCTTATACTAAATTAAGCAAGGGTGTAGAGTTACATTCAAGCTATTTTTAGTCATGAATACATTTCTCACAGAATATATATATATATACTTTTAATATGCCTTTTGGTGATCAAATATGAGTTTTAATGGATACAATTATTGACTACAGGGGGACTTTAAAGTCCACATGAAATCAAAATTGACTATACTTACTTTGTTTGCCTAAATTGATCGTTTTGTGGTGAACAATTCATCCATGCAAGTCAATCCACACAAAAAAAATTTTTGGCTTCGTAATCTTTAATCAAAATCTGAAAATGCCCCTCCCCTCTGCGTTGGAGGACCTTCCCTGATGACGTAGGTCTGAGGACTTGGGTTGGGAAAACGCTTAACCACTCCCCTCAAACCGTTAGTCTATGAGCAGAGATGGAGAGGAGGAGCGCTAGAGTAAAACCCTGCCCTCTGTTCAATATTCCGTTTCACTGGGAAACACGTCACAACACTGGAGAAAAGTCGTTTGCAACTTCCGGTTCACGGGGACTTTAATATTTTTTGTGTAAACGGTGATACTTTTTTTCAAGATTCTTTGATGACTAGAAAGATTTAAAAAGCCTTTATTTGAAATATATTTGTGTTAATATTTTTTTTTGTAACAATGTAAAAGTCTTTACTGTCCCTTTTGATCAATTAATGCCTAGTATTAATTTATTTTAAATAGAAACATCTTACTGACCACAAACTTTTGAATGATAGTGTATTTATTTGTTAGATGCTTACAGTGTATTCATTCAGGTTATAAATTTTGTGTTCCTTGAAATATATCCCGCAAACTTGCCATTGCAAGCGCTTGCTCTTTGGTAAAACTTTTCTTTTCTTTTGTACTACTAAAGTTCTAAATATTATTAGTTCTTATATATTAAAATATGTTGAACAGTGCAATTCTTTGTCTTCTGCATCTCATCACTCTCCTTTTTTTTCTAATTTTTTTTTTATTTTAGAATGAATTTTTGATAATAAATAATAATAATAATAATAATAACATATACAGTAGTGCTTTTCTTGACACTCAAGGCGTTTTACACATTTGGAGGGAGAAATCTCCTCAACCACCACCAATATACCTAAAATCAATATCTTGACTGATAGCTACAGTACTACATGAATAATTTGAATTCAATGTTGAATTAAAACATAATTTTTATTTTAGCTCTTTGTTAGTACAATCCATTCATTTAGAAAGTCATGCGTGAACATTTAAAAACTGAAAGCAAAACTGGAAAATGTATTCATACCAAGTAACTAAATTAACTTCTAACAAGTCTTCTCACGATTCTATAACTGCACTGACGTGTTCAGATCTTGCGTAAGGCGCGCGCGGTTTCCTCCAGGGCTTCACGTGGTTCACTGGGAGGAGGGATCTTCAGGTCGGTGGGCTCCACTCCCCAGATCTCAGTGGCGTAGTCTGTAATGGTGCGGTCGCTCGAGAACTTTCCAGAGGCCGCAATGTTCTTAATTACCACCCGAGTCCACTCTCTCGGATCCTGTAGACACAGACGGAGAAATATGGACCAGTTTAATTGAGTCTTTTTGTAATTTTCTGGAGCTTGACATCCATGGTCACTTTGACCTGGTGCTACATAGAAATTAGCTGTGTAATGATTCTTAAATCAAAATTTTGCCTTTTGTGTTTCACAGAAAAAAATTGCTTGGGGTTGGAAAATTATGAACTGAGTCCATATATAAAATAATGAGTAATGATAATAAAAGTTTACTCAATAATGACAATGTCATTAAATGAAATGAAATGAAGTGATAGTAAAAACTAAGCTTTTTGAAACTGAATCAACTGGATTAATAATATTGCAAAATGATTTACTGTTTCGAACATGCATACAGACATTTTACTAAACTAAATGTTTTTCATGTTTCTGTTAAATGTAAACTATAAATAATTAAATAACGTTAAATATGAATAATCGTTGTTCTTTTATTAATTTGTAATGTGTTTTTAGGCAGGACTTGGGCTAATTAGGCAATTTTTTTACTGTCCCTTTTTATTATACATGCATTTTCATTCAAATTCATTAAATTAATTCAAACTGAACATACATTATAAAACTGACCCGAGGTCAGCTAAAACAGTCTCTTACAGTGGTTCTAAACTAAAAGGCCCCCCATTGTCCACAAAAACATTCAAAGGCCTCATAACTTTAACGAATTGTCCCTGATTTACTGAATTAGACTCTAGCAGCGAACCATCACAATTCAAGAATTCAAAACCAATGTTCGAAACAGTGATGTAACAAAGTCTTGTTTTATTCCATGACGTGACCTGGCCAGTTTGATACGTGCTCCGAACCGCTGATTCAAAACAACAGATTCTCAAAGGTTTTGAAACTTCATTAGCAGTGTTCAAAAGCCGCCATAACTTATGAAATGAATGCTGAGCATTAAATGTATCTCTGACATGTGTGGTAGGCAGTAATGTGTGTGATTATGTTCACCTTATACAGAGCGCTGACTTTCTCTTGACACTTGACGTAAGACTCGTAGTCGGCGAAAACCTTAAACCTGGAGAAAAAATTTGGAGTGATGAGAGAGTAATGTAGGAATTTAAAAAAAGAAAGTGTGTCTGCATGTGCGTTTTACCGATCATGATAGAACAGCATGTTGATGATGTCGCTGAACATCTCAGGCTGTTTCGGTGAAAAATAGCCACTTTTAATCTGATTTATGGCCTGTTTCAGCTCCGGAAGATTCTCATAATATTGTAATGCATCATAGCTGCGCACACACACACACACACACACACACACACAAAGAAATGGTTAATGTCTTCACACAAGCACAAAGATTGAATGACATTTACTGAGCATCCATTTCCATCGATTTAATCTCTCCGTCTCATCCTCTACCCTTCTTTATCCATCTCTGCTACATCTTCCACCCTCATGCCAAAGATGAAGAGGTTTTCTTCTCCGGCTTCTTCTGCCATTTCCACGTTGGCACCATCCATTGTGCCAATGGTCAGCGCCCCATTCAGCATGAACTTCATGTTTCCGGTTCCGGACGCCTCCGTCCCCGCGGTGGAGATCTGCTCCGACAGGTCTGTAGCTGGGATCACTGCACATAAAACACAGATGAACAGGAATTCATGCATTAATACACAGAAAACACCATACCCAGTTTATTATTAAACCATAGTTACCTTTCTCTGCCAGTGACACTCTGTAGTTCTCCAGGTAAATGACCTTCAGTTTATGGCCAATCACAGGATCGTTATTGACGACATCAGCGACAGTGGTGATCAACTTAATGATCATCTTTGCCATGTGATATCCAGGAGCAGCCTGCGGAAACAAACATAATAAAACTTGCCATTCAAAAGTGTTTTATTTTATTTTGAGATAACTTTTATTTAGCAAGGATGCACTAAATTGATCAAAAGTGATATTTATAATGTTTTAGGACACCATTAGGCCGCTTGATGGAGTTTTTTCGGTTCCTTGCCACTGTTGCCTTTGGCTTGCTCAGTTGGGGATATTTTGGGGATATTTAATTTTATTCTATCAATCAATAAATTCCACTAGAAACAAACTTTGTTGTATTATTTTATTTTGATACTGTGAAGCTGCTTTGATACAATCTGTATTGTGAAAAGCGCTATACAAATATACTTGATTTGATTTGATTTGATAATGTTACAAAAGAAATATATTTTAAATAAATGCTGTTCTTTAAATAATGTATTATGGTTTTCCACAAAAATATTAAGCAGCACAACTGCTTTCACAGTTGCACCAATCAGCATATCAGAATGATTTCTGAAGGATCATGTGACACTGAAGACTGGAGTAATGGTTGCTGAAAATTCAGCTTTACAATCACAGGAATATATTACATTTTAAAATATATTCAAATAGAGCACTATTCTAATAATATTTCATAATATTACTGTCGCTCTTTGAATGGTAGTGTACATATTGCAAATCAGTGCATGTGAGTGTGTTTGGAAAAGGTTGTTTGTTTTACCTTGCCCCCGATAATCACAGTCCGTGGCACAAACGGTTTCGTGGGGCTCCTCTTGATTCCTGTGTGTGAAACAGGTGAAAAACTTCAATATCTTAGTCAAAGAGAGTAAATAATGGCAGAATTTCATTGTTTACTTCTACATGGGAGAATGCTTTTCGAAAAACATCCCAAAAAATTACACTTTAGCTGTTAAAAAGTGTGCGAGTGTGTGTTTGTGTGTGTACATACGGTTGTACATGGTGATGACGTGGAGGCAATTGAGAAGTTGTCGTTTGTATTCATGTATTCTTTTCACATGGACGTCAAACATGGATGCGGGATTTACGTCCACGTTGTACTCCTTCTCCAAATACTGTGCAAACTTCAGCTTGTTATCCTACACACAGAAACATGTGAAAAAATTAACTGCAACTGACTTTGAATTGAAATTACCACATTTTAAGAATGATACCATTCATCTGGTGATACGAGTCAGTAATGCCCACAGAAAACCTCTAACATGGTGAACATTTACATAAAGACTGTCCAAAAAAAGTCCAAAACAGTTTGTCACTGGGGCAGAAAGAGTACATATCACTCTAAAGTACTAATATGCACTTTTGATGGGTAGCTAAGTGGCCCTAAAGGGTACTGCCCCAGTGATAAGCTGTTAAACTGTCCAACTTGGCCATTCAAATCTGTAAACCCTAACGCTCAAAATAATTAATTGGTTTGAGTAGGACAAACTTAAATTAAACTAATTAGTTCAGTCAAATTAACTTTCATGAGTATTTAGTACTTTCTTTTTCATTCAAGTTCACAGAACTGATATATTTTAAGTATACTGTTTCATTGTTTTGAATTTTATGAAATTATTTCTTTTAATTTAGACGAACTTAAGTTTAACTGAAGCGGCTGGGATGTCCATTTCCCAGCATGCTTTGCCGATGGCACTCGAAAGGGAGAGTAAATGCTAAAATTAAATGTAATATAATGTTGTTGTTTTTCTTTTTGTGCAAGATTAATGTTAAGTGGGAGATTTAGTAGTGATTAATGTTTTGTTATGCTAATTTAGAAGAATTTCAGTTAATGTTTGTTTTAGGATAGTTACCATCATGGTGACAAGTGGTGCACTTGAGAGCAAATAAAAGCTTTATATTGCTGCACTCATACAGCAAGTGCTACTGTATAACATACTATTGTTAACATGTTAACAGATTAATATATTAGCAAACTAGCTTGTTAAAGCTAGCTAAGTTTATACTAATAAAAGTGTTCAAATTGAGATTACATTAAAGTTTTAAGTTTTATGATTTGATTAAGGTAACTGATTGCCTTAAATTTTTTGAGTTTTACCAACTTATTCGTGTTTACAGTGCATGGATAAGATTTACAAATGCATTGATATGAGAGGAGTGTGCGTTTTGACCTGTTTGACTTTGGCTACATCTCGGATGAAGGCGTCATCGTCAACCAGATCATTCAGCTTCTGCAGCTCAGTCAGATCTTTTACATACTCTTCACCGATAGCCTACAAACGCACACACAAAAAAAACATATGAAATTAATTGAACTGAAAAAATATGTTATAAAACAGAAAAACATGTGTATGTGTGTCGGACCTCTGCAATAAGATCGGCGAGTCCTGGATTGCAGAGGAGCAGCCAGCGTCGTGGCGTGATGCCGTTGGTTTTATTCTGAAATTTCTCTGGTTCCAGTTCGCTGAAGTCTCGGAATCTATATCATTACATACAAAATAATCAGCGATGGGATGTAGGATTGCGTGTTTGTGAGTGAGTGAGAAAGAGAAAGCCCTACACGTCTCTTTTGATGATGTCTGAGTGGATCTCAGCAACTCCATTGACCTTGTGTGAGCCCACGATGCAGAGATGAGCCATGTTCACTCTCTTTCCCTCTCCCTCCTCGATCAGAGACATCCTGCGGATTCGATCCATATCATCTGGAAACAGAGATGCTACATACTACACACACACAGACATGCATACAGTACATAAACATTAATGCTAGGTTTACTTGTGTATGTGGGTTTTCAAAAATGGGCAGTCCTCTATTATTTGGAGTGTACTCACATCCAGGTGTGTTTGGTTGATCTTGTATATGATCTGCAGGTGTCGGGGTAAAAGCTTCTCCATCAGTTCGACTGGCCAGCGCTCCAGAGCCTCAGGCAGAACCGTGTGGTTGGTGTATGCAAATGTTTTCTTAGTGATATTCCAGGCCTAGATTCTCACACAGAAGAACTCACTGTGAGTAATCATGTTGCCTTGACAAATGTTTTGGAATTGCACTCACGCTTATTTGCATTTATTTAGTAAATCTGCCCCAAAATGTCTAAATTTAACTCATCTTAGAGCTTTCAAGCCACTTCATCAAACTGAGCACAGTATTAAAGCATCAGTTTAATTTTAGCATTATTCATACACTTGTAATATTTTGAAATAGCTTTTATTTTTAGATTTTCAGGGTTCACTTTTACTTTGTTTTAGAAATTGTATTATGTGCTTGTGTCATTTTATCCATTCATTATTCTTAAAGGTCCCGTATTATGCCCCTTTTCACAAGATGTAAAATAAGTCTCTGATGTCCCCAGAGTGTGTATGTGAAGTTTCAGCTCAAAATACCCAACAGATCATTTTTTACAGCATGTTTAAATTGTCATTTTTGGGGGCTCAGAAAAACGCGCTGTTTTAGTGTGTGCCCTTTAAATGCAAATAAGCTGCTGCTGGACGACCCAGGGGGCGGAGCTTCACGAGCTCGCGCTCAGTCTGTCAGGACAATTTCATCTCACGGAATGATGATAATATCAGAAACTCTCAGTAACGGTGTTCATTTCGAGTCGGACAATAATGCCTACAGAGTCAGAGTGCTGTATAGAGATGGAACAGGTATAGTTTAGTCGTTTATTTACGGTTATTATAACGTATTTGTCATCTGCTTGTATGTATCCATTATTTATTAGTAGCCTACAAGTCTGCTGTTTCGGACCAGGTCCGAATGATGATCAAACATATACTGATGAGTTTAAGAAAGTTTATTGTACATCACACAAAAGATGAAGCGTCAGTTTTACTTCAGAAAATCACCATAAGAGCTGAGTAAACACAGTAAGTTATAAGAAGTGCGCAAGTACATAAACGAATTTCGGTAGAGTTGAGGGAGCATTCCTGTGGGCGGAGGTTAGTCAAAAAACTGTTCTAGTGACGTCATTAAAGAAGGAAGTAGAGGGATGTAGTCCAAACGGGCCGTTCGATGTAGGCGACTTCTGTTAAATAAAATATCTCGCTTGGCATTGAACTTTGAGCTTTATAATTTTACAGATATTATTTATACTCTAACAACAACATTACACACTAACTAAAGTTAGAAACATGGGATCACGAAGAACGGGACCTTTAAACTTACTTTATTTAAACTAGTCAGTTATTCATTAATATCTATATTTTATTTTAGCTTTATTTCAATTATGAACAGAAAAGTTTTAGTTTTAGTGCTCTGACTTATTGTACCACATCATTTCTAACTTATTGGACTTCAGTTTGTGTTTTCTCAACATTTGAACAATTAAAACACATGATAAACACATCTGTATGCATGTTGTATGGGCTGTCACAGTGTATCATAAATGTATGAATCTTACTGCATCCCAGTCCAGTTTCTCAATGTCCACAAATATCCTCATCAGCTCAGGTATGGCCATAGCAGGATGAGTATCATTTAGCTGGATGGCAACCTGAAACACAGACATGAAGAATCTAAATGACTGTCTTTAAAGTTCAATTAGTTCAAACGGTTGTGTGTAGTAAAGCTGACCTTATCAGGGAAGCTGTCGAATGACAACGGTCCAGAGCAGTTTCTCTTCGAGGTCTTAAAACGGCGAATCACATCTTGTAGAGTTGCTGCCACCACAAAATATTCCTGCTTCAAACGCAGCTCCTTTCCCTCGAAAAACTACAACACACACCAATTGCAAAGTGTCAAAAAATGTGAGATAAAATTTCTGACCAGCTTAAACTGGATAAATGAAACCTAATTTTCTGCAGACAATAATGAATGGAGTTTAAACACAGAAAAGCCATTTAAACCTCAATCTGCCTCAAAGAGGGTGAAATAAAACTTACATTGTCATTTGGATAAAGCACGCGGGAAATGTTTTCTGCTAAGTTACGGTCCAAAACTGCCTGGATATAATCACCAACATTAACTGTAAAAAAAAAAATCATCCATCATTGAATTATTACATATAAATTCCAATAACATTAAGTTCACGACCTATTATGCTTCCATTTAAATGATAAAAATGAAGCTTGATTTCATCCATGCAAGCAGTTGAACACTTTTTATTCAAATCTATTTTTATATGCTACATTATATCTTGAAAAATTCTGAAGACCTTTGGAATAATATGCATTAACTGCATCATAATAAAACCAAAAAATAGGCTCAATTATGATTTTATATTGATTTTAGTAATAAAAGATTTTCAAGAGTTTGTCTTATAAGGAATTATAATTTAAAAAAAGTCAGATAAATTGGATTGGTGACCCATTGTGTGAATGACTCACAGTCTCGGAGATTGAAGTCGTTGGGAGCGCGTGCAGACCACAGGCGCATGGTGTTCACCGTATTATTCATGTAGCCGGGGATCGGCGTGTCGTACGGCATTGCCAGGACCACCTGCACCACAAACATGCATTACAAACCTGGCCAGAGTACCTTAATGCTATCTTGTGGGTGTGTATGTTCTTGTATGCATGTAGCTGTTTTCAGACCTGTGTGTTAACCCATTTCGGCTCCTTTCCCTCCTCTTCCTCCACATGGCCATAGAAATGCACGGGCAGCATGAACTCAGGACGGGCCTTCTCCCAGGGGTTACCATACCTTAACCAATCATCTGCTTCCTCAACCTACAATGATACAGCGATGATGATGAAGACGACGCCAGTGTCAATATGCACTGGTGGACACAGTACTCAGATCTAGGTCAGGTTAAAGTTCAGGTGTGTGTGTGTATTTTTTTTACACAAACACACCATTTTCAATGTCCCTTTGTAAATAAATTGAGCCACTGTTTCTTATCAACCTACTACTGCGTGCACAAGATCCTCATTGGTCCATTATTGGTCCAGTATTATCAGTTTTGCGGCAAGCTCACATGCAACAGGCCAGTGACCACAAACGCAATGGACTCCTGGCCCATATGCATTGATTTTTATGCAGACGCTGACCAACAAAAAAATGTACTGCAAACTACCCACAATTTTGTGTAAATGCAAAATGTATTTTTTAAAACATAAATTTGGCATAATTAGATATATAAATAATAAATAAATAAATAAATAAATATATATATATATATATATATATATGTATATATAAATATATATGTATATATAAATATATATGTATATATAAATATATATAAAATATATATAAATATGTATATATATATATATATATATATATAAAATATAAAAGAAAATAACTAATAAAACTTACTAATACTAATACTTACTTAATACTTACTAATACTACTAATACTTGTTTAAATATACAATATTTTAAATATAAAATTTTATATTTGAGCATTTTTTTGTATTCTGGAATATATTTAAAAAATAAATCAGAAGATATATAAAAATATTTGAGAAATTATAAATAACAAACTTATCAAAGTATATTTTTATTTAAATATATTTTAGATTTTTGTTATGTATTCTGAAATATTTTTAATAATATTTGCTAAAATATATGAGAAAATATAAGTAACTAAAATGTATCAAAAATATATTCATTTAAATATATTTTGGGAATTTCTTGTATTCTGAAATATATTTAGAAATATATATAAAATACATAGAAATATAAGAGAAAATATAAATAACTAAACCTTATCAAAATATATTTATTGAAATATATTTTTGCCAATTTCTTGTATTCTAAAAATATAATAATGTATTTTTGCCATATGGGTCAGAAGTACTATAACAAACAGTACTAGGAAAGTATCAGAAACTTGTGTATGAGAACTTTTGTTTGCCAGCCATCAAATTCACCTGCCAGCCATCTTTAATTTTCTGGTTGAAGATTCCATACTCATATCGGATCCCATATCCATAAGCAGCCAGACCCAGTGTCGCCATGGAGTCGAGAAAACAAGCTGTGGATCGCTCACACACACACACACACACACACACAGAGTAAATATCACTATTAACTTAGATCATGTTATTATTTGTATAGTGTGTGTGTGAGAGAGAGAGAGAGAGAGAGAGAGAGAGAGAGAGAGAGAGAGAGAGAGAGAGAGAGAGAGAGAGAGAGAGAGAGACCTGCTAATCTTCCCAGCCCTCCGTTGCCTAATCCGGCATCTTCTTCCATCTCTTCAAGATCCTCCATATCCAACCCCAGCTAGAAGGAAAAAGAGAGGTTTACAGACAGCCAGACGCACAGATGGATGAATGAGTGTTTTGTTCTCTCTCACCTGGTAGATTGCCTCATCACAGGAGTTCTGCAAACCCAGATTAATCATGGTGTTCTGGAGCGCTCTACCCATGTAGAACTCCAACGACAGGTAATATACACGCTGAAGCACATAGAAACACACACACACACACACACACAAATCAGTCTTTCTAGAGAAACTGCATTCTTGGATTATGCATTGGGTGCACGTTTTGACATTAATTTCCATTACTTTTCTATACATTTCTAATTGTAATAATATATTTTAGTTAAAAGCTGTGCATAACTAGAAAAATATTTTTTGTTTAATAATTACTATAAAATTGTATTAATTTTTATGACTTTTCAGGACTGGGAATCACAATAAATTAAAAATTCCCTAATATATCCAGGTTGGTCATGGCAGTTGGAACCCTGTTATTAATAATCACAACCAACTGGAACTAATACTTTATTTCCATCCATAAAACTTTAATACGTGATGTTTTAAAGATTTGTGCACATGTCTTGATTAACCTGACTGACAATTTAAACAACCTGCTAATCTTATAATAATTAAAAATGACCAACAACAACAACAAAAATATTCGAAAACAGATAAAAATCGCATTACCATTTTTCTTGTATTCCAATAAAAGGATACACTGTTATACTTTAACTTAATACAAGTCAATATTTTTTTTTAAATATAGCCTATTTCAATAAGTTGGAATCAGTTTTAACTTTGGCAAAATGACAAATAGTCAGTCAAATTAGTCATTAATAATAGTCAAAGGTACCAAATGACTATTTATGGGACTTTTTTCTTCTTCCTGACTCACCTTCGGGTCGGCCTCATAGTAGAACTGCTGTGTTCGGATCCAGCGACCCACCAGATGATCCCGCACCGTGTGCGCGAGCGCGAAATAATAATCCCGCGGCGTCGCGACGTTCCTGTCTTTGACCAGCGTGAAGTGCAGGTGTCGGTTGAAGCCCTTCTTGAGCTCCGCCACATTCTCCACACCGACGATCCCTCTGATGCTGATCTGCTTGCGTTTCTCCTGGTCCGTTAGAGGGGTCGCCATCCTGAAGCTCACCGGTTACTCCGAGCGCAGCGCACGGGGGTCACAAGCCCCATATTTTTATAGGGGGAACAGAGGGAGGGACAAAGTTTTTCCCTCCTTCTCTCATTGAACTGTTTTTTTAACCATGGCAAATATATTGCAGTATTTGAATCAATGACGTGAAGTCCATACGGTTCATATTCAAAAAAAATAAGGCTTTTTTTTTTGATTTACGCAATTTAATTAATAGTAAAAATCCATAACATTTAATTGGATAATCATTACGTATTTTAATTAATATAATTAATTAAATAATCAATTATTCAATTGAAATAAGTAAGGATTACTCGGTTCAATTTCATGAAATTTTACCATTAACTAAATCTGTAATAAAAAAAATGATATAGGCCTTTATAAATATATATATATATATATATATATATATATATATATATATATATATATATATATATATATATATAATAGGCATATAACAAATATTAACCATGTATTAAACCACATTACTACTCTGATTAAATAGATTACCATTAATAAAAAAATTGACCATAGCAAATTTGCACACATTTTGCACAAACTATTTTCGCAGGGAAATGACAGACAGCTTTTTATTGCACCTAATCCAGTTTATTGAGCATATAACTTTACAGATAACAATTCAGACACAATAATAATAATAATAATAATAATAATAATACATTTCTTATAATGGGATTAATTTATTAAAAAATACAATTTACAATGGGTGAAATTTTCCTGTCACGCACCCAAACATTCGGTTGTTTGTTGAGCATAAACTGCTCAACAAACAGATAAAGTACAGCACCTGCCCCATTTTTTTAACCCCACCAGTGGGATTTTAAATATTTTTTAAAATGCAAAAGTACATCCTTTATGGTAAACTTATAGCCAATGCTTCAAGCAGCTACACTGTATGCTGTCTTGTTTAAATTTCTCTCTTTGCAGCTCTATTGTTTTATATTGCAATATTTTCTCACATTGAACAAAAGCAGCACCAGTTATTTGTTTAGCATTTGCGTTTAGCTTGTGCACATTTGAGGCAGCAAAGGAGAAATAAAACAGAGAGAGACAGAGAGAAACAAACGTGTATTCATTCTCATCTCTCCATAATACGTTATGCAAGGCTGTGGAAATGCCAGTGTGTTTGTGTGCATGTGTTTGTGTCCCAATTAGTGTTTTCTATTCTGTTCAACAAACAGAAAGCCATTACCTCCTCACTGACACACATTCAGCTCATTCTGGCATTCTCTAATACATCCCAAATGTTTGCTCATCGACTGTGAATGTGGAGAGAAGGTTAGAAATATCTCATTTTGATCGAGGTGTAATATGACAGAGTTTAGGTTTAGGGATCGGGTTTGGTCAGGGTTTATAGTTTGAGTTCCAGGATAGGGTTTAATATATATAAGATTAACTGAGGCATAATATGCGCAATGAGGCTGTAATATAAGATATTGTACTCTAGTTTCTGTCCCCATCTGCAATTAAAATTCCCTTTATATGCAACAGAACGTTTCTATATACCGGTAATGTAAAATGCATCCTCTAAGGTCTAACACATCAGTAACTTATTTCTAAGCTTAACTTGACACAGAGGATTTTATCATGAAACAACACTCTGTTAAGATCCAGTAAGCTTGGAGTTCACATCCATGAGCACCTTTTCCATAAAAACAACAATGACAACATCAATAATGATAATAATAATAATAATAATATCTAGAAAAAGAGTAAGAAAGAGAGAAAAATGATTCAAGAATTCCAATAATTTACCTCACATACATCAGGGTCAGAGTTAAGGTTAGGGTTAAGTTGACCCTAACAGGTCCATTTACATTTCTGATCTCTCAGACCTTGTTAAAACGTATTAATGACTGTCAACAGCAAAATCCCCTGCCAAGTACTCACAGCTGAATCCATGTGCACTTGTCTGTGCGTGTGTGTCTGTATATGAATGTGTATCAGTCGAGGACTCTTCAGCAGACGGAGCCTGCAGCTTCAGACTCTCCAGGTGTATAAAAATCAGGAATAGGCAGCCCAGAATGAAGAGTCACCTATTAAAAGAAATACACACAAAAATATTCAAGATATATCTTACTGCTCATAAAAAAGCCTTTTGGTTCAAGTTTATGATAGTATATGAAAGGCACACCCTAAGTAAAATGTGCTTTTCACAACTGATGTGGTAGTTAACGGAATCAGGACGATGAAGATCAAATATTAGCTTTATTTAATAAACACAAAGAGAATACATATGAAGGCACAGAGAATCATAACATAAACTACTCACATTACAGACGAGAACTGATAATGAACTGAATGAGACGGAGTATAAATACACAGCGAAACTAATTGACAGACAGCTGAGTGTAAACAGTAGCCAAGGAGACTAGCTAGGATGCAATTAAGACTAAACTGAACTCAAGCACATGAAACAAACACACAGGAATGAAACTAAAAACAGGGGAGAGGGATAATCCATGGCTAGCTGTGCATTAAACTATTTTATTGCATGCCTTCCAGCCAATCAGATTCGAGTATTCAGACAGACCATGGTATTAATGTTTTTATTGAACATTGATGGAGCGACATATTTTGTGTGAAAATAAATCATAAAAGTGGTTTGTTTGTTTAAAAATCTTATAAATGTATGAGGTGGCAAGGTGTTTGAAGACGAACAAAAGTAGGCTGATTAACTGACAGAATTTTCGTTTTAATTCGAATTAACATTTTAAGTGCTAATTACATTTAATAAAAATTACAATATAATACATTTTCATTTAATTGCAAATTTTTAAGTATGCAAAAGCAGTGAATGAATGAAATGAATGTTACCTGAACATTGCGGTTGAGGCTGATAGCTGGGTAGTACATGCCCTCTAGTGTGTTGAAGGCAACGGGTCCCTGTTGCTCATCATTTATCAAAAACAATAGAATCCCACGAGAGAAATCCAGCAGAACACCCACAGTCGCCCCTTTACTTATTCCTCCATCCGTACTGAGAGAGGGAAAAGAGAAAGACAGAATAAATGAAAGATGATGCACTGACCAAATAGTGTGAAAGACCTATTATAGACCCTCTAGTTTGACTCAATAAACACATTCAAAATACAGAAGTGCATTTTATTTGCAACAATTAACATAAATATATTCGCAATCTAAGCCTGTTAGCCTGCTGTTACCCTTGACCTCTTTCTACTGCATGTGAATAATATGAATTAACAGCAGGTGGCAGTAATGCATCGCGTTTTTTCACTTGTATGTGCTGTAAGTGATTTCAGCTGTTTTTATTAGCTTCATTCATTAATTCAATGAAGCATGCACTTTGTAACCAAGGGCAACAGTGAACATTTGCTGAGATGCTTTATCAGCCTTTTTTTCCCCAATAATTTCTTTCAATAATTTCATAAATTATATTTATGGTTTGGTTCAAACCTAACATTTTGATTTAATAATAATCAAAAAATGTATATTAATAAAAAAAATATATATATATTTTTTTAAATCTAAGAATTCACTTTGGATAAAACTATAAACAATTTGTTAGTCAATGTTTAATTACATTTATTTAGTATAAATAAAGACAACTGTAACAAATGTCTTGGTTACAAATGTAACCCTGGTTCCCTGAGAAGGGGAATGAGACACTGCGTCTGAACAAGACACCATGAGGAATGCCTCCAGCGTGACCGCTGTCTGAAGCACGTGCTAACACGCGACAATATCATTGGCCGACGACAGTCTGTGACATCACTACCAGTGCGACCGTGAATATAAAAGGGCACCTGTAGTGCACATCATTCTCTTCTTTGTCTGAAGCAGACGTAAGCAGGCAAGCCCGAAGCATGGCAACGAGACGCAGTGTATTGTTCCCCTCCCCAGTAAACCAGGGTTACATTTGTAACTGAGACGTTCCCTTTTGAATGGGAACTTTCGTAGTGTGTCTGAACAAGATTCTATGGGGAACAAATGCCCACTACGCCATGCTAAGGGGAAATGTCTAAGTACACGAAAAAGACATATCAGACTTATATGCCCAACTCAGGTGCACCAGCAGTGGAACTGTCAGTAACGAAATTGCCTACGGTCACTACCCAAGTCTCACGCCCTATACAAGGAAAACCCTGGCCTTTTTAAACTTCCTCCCTTCCTCGCAGGGCCAAGCGATAGAGCCCGGTCCGAGGGCAGGACTCAAGGGTCTTGTATGTCAGCTCTGAATGCTAGACATCACCTTTAAGGGAACCTGGCCTGGGAATACCTAATTCCCTAGCCTGTCACTACCTCTAGGGGGAGCAAGAGAATCCCTGCTCTACCTCTAGGATACCCCACTTAACCATAAAAACTCACTTATCAAGGGGATCTGCAAAAGCGCTAGCTACTACCACTCAACCTCGCTGTCTTATAGAGGTATGATTCCAGGATTTGGACAGTGATCATCTCGGGGAGAAGAGGACCCAACTCGAAAACCCTTAACAGTTGGGGAGGGTCACTCTTCAGAAGAACCTGAAGGCCTGCAGGAAAAAGGGAGTTAACCGTTTTAGTGTTAACTACAATCAGCTGTTCTCATACCAAGATCTCAAGACTCAAGACATTTGCCAAAGTCCCATTACAACAAAAAGAGTTTGCAAGTCTGAGCAAAAAACGCTTTCCGTCGATTACCAAGAGATCAGTCTGAGGCTTGTCTAGTAGATATAAAGGTTTCCAAGAATCACACTGAGCTCTTCTCAGGGAGCAGAGGACTCTACTTAAAGACCCTCAAGTGGGGGTCCTAATCAACGCTCACCATGAAGACTTCACTATTCATGGCAAACCCCTCAAACTGCTGTCTTCAGACTAAGATTTGCACTAGGATCTTTACAACAGGAAGGGTTCGCAAATCTGGGCCGAATGCCACATCCCGTCGGGTTCTAGAGATCGGAAGAGCTCTTCTTGGTGAACAGAGGACCCATTCTTAACACCCGAACAAGGAGAGGGTTCTGGTGGGTTTGCAAAGCTGGCGCCAAAGCCATTCTTCGTAAGGGTTCTCGAGATATGCGCTGTAAGGAATCTTCCTACTTAGTAGACCCCAATATCTGGGGGAGGAAGATTCAACCTTGAGCAATCATCAAGTCTACTGTTTACAGGTACTGGGAGGGACGCCAATTTTAACTGGAGAGCATCCTCAACTTGTGCACTAGCATTAGTCAGACTAGGCATGCTTCACAGCTTACATTTAGATCCTACATCTGCAGATCCTTCAGCAGATCAGTCTGGTACGCCTACGGCACAGCCATTGTGTGCAGTGTACCCCCGGCCTGGCCCGTTGCCGCATATGCCCTGCCATTCAAACAAGATGTGGTACGCAGCGGCTTGGATGGCAGGGTTTGGAGCCTTCAATGATGATGCCTAACCCACTGAGCGATAGCTGGTTAGCGTCTCTTCAACGGAAGGCATCATCACATATCCGTGCTCGCGCATTCCCCCTACATTCGCATTACTAGCATGATGACAGATGAATGCAGGCCGAATATGGTTTCATCCATGATCTCTTCCATGATCTCTCAACCTCAGCATGGAGATCCAGAAGGCGGCTCAAAGGAACGGGACGGTTATGTCCAGACAGATATCGCTCGTCCAACCTGGCACAAGCGAACTCCGATCTCTTGCCTCCAAGGGAGATCTAGTCTCTCTGTGGCATGGGCCCTCCAGAAGCTCCTCATATGTGGATCATATCACCAGCTTCTTCACTCTCCTCAGCCACATCCTGCTCTTCCTGGCTGGCAGCCAGCAGATCTGCTGGATTGGATGATACAAGTGATAGCATGTCCTGATCCAGCAATTCTCTCGTGTCGGCAGCAGAAGAGTGAGAAAGATCCATATTTTCTCAAACTCTTCAGCCAGACTGACTTGCGACCCCTAACATCTCATTCTCCGCTTTGCCTCGGTGTTCGCAGGTCCTGAGCCGTGGAGGCGCAGACGCTTGTCCTTTGAGACAAGGGACACACGTGAACAGAACTTCTTCATTGAGAAGCTCTCACAGTGCGCCCATTCAGCCCCATCAAGGACTGAACGTGCATACTCCTCGACCAAGCACATAACGCACAAGTCATGTGTGTCCTCGGGTGTCAGATACCTTTGACAAGGAGGCACACACTTCCTAAATTGTTAGGCAGTGGAATTTTTTTTGCCTAAACACGTTGCAAACAAACGGTTCCTGAAGACAAAGATTATAATGACGTGTACTACAGGCGCCCTTTTATACTCACGGTCGCACTGGTAGTGATGCCACAGACTGTCTTCGGCCAATGATATTGTCGTGTTTTAACACATGCTTCAGACACCGGTCACGCTGGAGGCATTCCCCATAGCGCCTTGTTCAGACGCAGTGCGAATTCCCAATTGAAAGGGAAACAGGTTTACACCATGATTTTCAATTAGATCAATATAAAAATGCACTTTAAATAAATGACACTATAGTTTTACTTTTTTCAGTGTATATCAATGAAGAAATTCAAAAATACAAAATAATGTATTTTTAATATATTTAAATTATTTAAATACAAAATAATTAATTAAATGACACCATCATTTTACTTTTTTCAGTGAAGAAATTCCAAAATAAAATAAAATAAATAAAATAAAATGACATAAAATAACATAAAATAAAAGTTCCAAATCACAAACATGCACACATAGACAAACATTAATTCATACCGGTTGGTGTGCGAGTTGTTATGCATGAACCAGGAGCGGTTGTTGTCCACATACATGGCCCAGGCTTTATCATCCTTCCCCAGCATTACGTCCTTCATGACATCAGCCCGGGCGATCCCAAATGCAGGATCAGGGTGGTTGTCATAGCGATCGATGGTCATCTCCCAGTAGTGCACACCACGAGAGAACCCTGTATTGCCCATGACAACACGGTCGTCGTAACTGTTACACGTCACCGTGAGGTTGTCGTTGGACAATATGATGTCAGGGTGGGCCGATGCAGGGTCAAAGGTGAACCAGGCAACTGCAGAAAAAGCACACACACATACAGTCATGAAGGCTGGTTGAGCTCCGATTTACAGTAAGAATGATAGTCCAGATTAATTTAAGAACACAGAGACACTGCAAATAAATCTCGCAAACACACTCTCTCATTCACACACACACACACACACACACACGAATAGACAAGAAAGGGTGTATGAGGTTAACATAATTATGATGTTCAGATATTCAGGCATTCATACCTGCTGCCAGAGTTTTACTACCATATGAAGGCAGACTCACTGAAATCAAGAGAAAGGAAGAGATGGGAAAAGAGCGAGAAAAGGTTGGAGAGAAAAAGAAAAGCGGAAGAGGCAGAGGCAGAGATATACAGAGGAAAGAAAAAGCAGAATGGGTGGAAGGAGAGAAAAAAAGAAAGTAACAGAATTGGGTACTGAAAGAGAGCAAGGAAAGCAGCAGATCAGGGAAGCTGGACTTATTCAGCGCTCACATGTAAAGAACAATTATAGAGAGTCAATAATGTTAATAGCACATTAACAGTGATGTTAATTTATATTAGTATCAGACATTCAATGGTACTCATAAAGACCTCATAACAGTAGACTATCAGGGTGATATCACTGGCACTTTCCATGAATAGGGTAAAACCTAACGACTAAATATTATATGAGCATTATATGATTATATGAGCTTTTATTTTCTATTTATTTTAAATGAAGATTTTGCAACACTGCAACCAAAATTTGGGCCATGCAGTTTTAAACCATGACTTGTGTGATTTCATTATTTTCTAGCAAGCAACATTAGAAGCTAGAAAAATATAAATCCTGCACACTAAAGTTTGCATCATCACAAAAATATTTTAATGAGAAATGCTTTGGTCAATCAACCACCCGAAGGCCTACAAATATATATAAGAGTAGTGTGCGGGATTTATATTTTGTAGTCTATATTGTATCTTAATCCAACGCTTGATTTGGGTGTGCGAGGCACAATATATATATATATATATATTAATTGTAGCAATAAACATTAAGATAAACATATAAAATAAATATTAAAAAGATTAATATAGTAAAATCTAGTCATATAAATATTTATATTAAATATACATATAAAAACAATATTTATAAAATCAACAGCAAAAAAAGTTATTTTTAACAATGTTTTTATTTATTTTTGAATATCAATTCATAGATACTGATTTATGATTATGTCAAGAAGGTCAAAAGTGTGACAGGCCAAAAATCCCCATTTTAAGGAGATAAAGGCATTTAAAACTAGCTAACTTTGCATGCTAGGTTAATTTTATGTTAGAAACCAGTTTATCAAATGTATCTGATGGTTTTACAACAAAAATGTAGACCTCCAAGTCCTTAAAAAGTCACAAGACACCAACTAGTAATATATATATATATATATATATATATATATATATATATATATATTATAATATATCCTATTTGTAGAAACTGCCCACTATATTGGCATTACTAATACAAATCTGATGTTTTATTTTGCCCTGACATGCTCAAGCTTCCCTGTGCATTAAGAGTGACAGCATTCAATAGTAAGGTGTGTGAGTGTATCAGTGATATAACATCTCTTACTTTCTGATGTCTGCATGACAAGCGTTTTGCTGTACTGGCCGACTCCACTGGAGTTAAACGCTTTAACACGGCATTTATAAGTGCTGTTGAAGTGCAGACCGTCCACAGTGCAGATCATCTCTGTACCAACATACACTTCCTGTAGAATACACACTTCAGTTAGTAAACACACGTGGTTAACTGTCTGAAATAGCAACTAGGGTACTGCTTACTGTATATACTCTATGCGGCCTACTATTTTTTAAACAGTATACATTGGGGAGAACAAGTATTTGATACACTGCCGATTTTGCAGGTTTTCCTACTTACAAAGCATGTAGAGGTCTGTAATTTTTTATCATAGGTACACTTCAACTGTGAGTGACGGAATCTAAAACAGAAATCCAGAAAATCACATTGTATGATTTTTAAATAATTAATTTGCATTTTATTGCATGACATAAGTATTTGATCACCTACCAACCATTAAGAATTCCGGCTCTCACAGACCTGTTAGTTTTTCTTTAAGAAGCCCTATTGAAGCCCACCGTATTGAGGGGAGGATGGATGGGGCCATATATCGCGAGATCTTGGCCAACAACCTCCTTCCCTCAGTTAGAGCATTGAAGATGGGTCGTGGCTGGGTCTTCCAGCATGACAATGACCCGAAACACACAGCCAGGGCAACTAAGGAGTGGCTCCGTAAGAAGCATCTCAAGTTCCTGGAGTGGCCTAGCCAGTCTCCAGACCTGAACCCAATAGAAAATCTTTGGAGGGAGCTGAAAGTCCGTATTGCCCAGCGACAGCCCCGAAACCTGAAGGATCTGGAGAAGGTCTGTATGGAGGAGTGGGCCAAAATCCCTCCTGCAGTGTGTGCAAACCTGGTCAAGAACTACAGGAAACGTATGATCTCTGTAATTGTAAACAAAGGCTACTGTACCAAATATTAAGTTCTGCTTTTCTGCTGTATCAAATACTTATGTCTTGTAATACAATGCAAATTAATTGTTTAAAAATCATACAATATGATTTTCTGGATTTTTGTTTTAGATTCCGTCTCTCACAGTTGAAGAGTACCTATGATAAAAATTACAGACTTCTACATGCTTTGTAAGTGGGAAAACCTGCAAAATCGGCAGTGTATCAAATACTTGTTCTCCCCACTGTACATGTTTCACATGATTCTGTGTTTAAATTGGGCAGTCTAATTAAATTCTGAATCAAGAAAAAGATGTTAAAAACCCCTTTGATATTACATTTGGTTTATTGGTAACACTTTAAATGCAAGGGCAGATTGAGTGCATTGCATTGAGGGATATAGTACTCAACACAAAGTGCTTTGTTGTAAACTACATTATATCAAAGGAATTAGGTCTATTGCTGAAATCGGAATTCTATACTATCATACTACTCTTACTATTTCAGAACTAGAGGGGTAGAATGCAACTTCAAACTCAGTTCAGCCCAGATGTTCCATGCAAACAGAAAATTTACATATTTTGCATAGTATGCACATTTTCTGTATGCATGGAATCACTTCCTGTAGAATATACCGTTAAGTTAATTTGCTAATTAAGGCTGATGAATATCTTGGGAAAAACAATGTGATACTGTTGCTAAAAATCTACCCAAAAAATGGAGCAAATATAAGAACACATGAACCTGGCTTTCTAAAATAAGAGCTTGGCCTGTTTAGAGGATAGTAGAGAGTGTGTGTGTGTGTGTGTGTGTGTGTCTATATGTCTGAGGGTATTTGAATTCTTATGTCTAAGTGTGAATGTGTGTGGCTAATCTCAGGAGATTTATTTTGATGATGTACACTACCGTTTGGGGTAAGTACACATTTAAAAAAAAAGAAATTAATACTTTTATTTAGAAAGGATGCATTAAATTGATCAAAAGTGAGAATAAAGACATTTATATCGTTAAAAAAGATTTCTATTTTAAATGAATGCTGTTCTTTTGAAATTTCAGTTTCCAGAAAAATATTAAGCAGCACAACTGCTAGTTTTCAATAATAATATAATAATCTTGTTTGATAATAATAAGACATGTTTCTTAAGCAGCAAATCAGTATCATGTGCGATAATGTAATTTGAACGGCACTGCATGAAACCACAAAATCAGATGAAATCAAATCACAAGTGGCCACTTGTGATCACCTCAGATGAATGTCAATACCAAGTGTAAACAGCCAACGAGTGACAGTGGTGCGTGCAAGTGTGTTCGTGGGTGAAGTGGCCCTCTAATATATAAATAGACTTCTGCAGTGAGAGGCATGAATCATCTTTAGACTCAGGCATTTTGTGGCAAATATGAGATGAGACACCATTTTTGTGGACTTGATTTGATCTAATGGAAATACATGCATGTCCCTCATCACTCAAATGAACATCACTGATTCTGACTGCCCACAGCCAAATGACAAAACCATGTTCAACAATATCTATTTATTAATACAGTACACACTGACAGTGGATGAGTGTGTACTTGTGTGTGCATACACATGAACAATTTTTCTTCTAATGTTTGTTCTTGCTGAGTAAAACCTCTATCTATTGGACAGATCATTAAGCTAGCCAAGCAGAAACATCACATCTTACAATTATGCAGTGTTCACTGTGTCCACTTCGAGAAAGAAAAATAATACTACACTAATAAATAAATAAATAAATAAATAAATAAATAAATGCAATAACATATGGCGTCCATTTGTTTGGAATAGTCATCATTATGAACTTGAAATCTCTGTACTGTTTTCTGATGTGGTGCTTTTATCAAAAATGTAATCAGTGCTGTGTATTTCCACACAAGATTTCACACAGCTTCAGTCCTACACTGAAAACTAATGTGTGGTGTTGAAATGCTGGTCATTCAATTTAGCTTCAATTTAAGAAATGCAAGCATTTTTAGCCCCACGTATTTTTGCATTCTGCACGGAAGTGCTTTTGTTTGTCCGTCCGGAATTGATTGGATGATTGTGGTTTGCTATTGCTATGATCTCATGTGATTGACAGGCTGCCCCAAAACACATCATCAGAGTAGAGAGTGTGAGGGGATTTTTTTTACATTAAATATTATGAGGGTACATAAAAAAATAAAAAAAAATAATGATGTGCACGGATAAATAATTTACAATAAATATAAATATTCCAAATATTCCATAAAAAAAATAAGATTTGTCAGTTTTGATTTCATGGTGACTTTAAGCTAAAACTTGCTTCATCTATCCAGCCTCATATGAATTTTTCATGATCAAGGAAAATGCATGCTGATCACTTGCAGTCAATTTAGAGTAACACTGTTAAGCTGTTAAAAAAGTGTTCTTTTAATCCTTGGTCATGTCTAATCTTTTCTAGGGAACAAAGTTAGGTCAGGACAGCCTTTTAAAAAATAGGGGCATCACAGAGTGAACACTGCACAGAACACTATTTTGTTGAAATGAATATAATTCTAAGAAAGCGATTTGCACAGAAAGGTTCACTGCGTGTATGTGACACTCACTCTGAACTGGCCTCCAGTCCCATCATCCAGTTCTAAAATGTAGCCTTCCACAGCGATGGTGGAGAGAGGCGGCTGCTTCCATGAAAGAGTCGCACTGTTGGTTTGAGTACAGCACTCCTCTAACTGAAGAATAGGAGCAGCTGGAACTACACACACAAAGCCACAAACAAAGACAGACAGGGTTATTTTGGGTCCAGGGTTCTGACTTACTGTGTCATTAAGGAAAGCCATGCAAAAATGAAACACACCCAATCACGCACACACAGGCTCACCCTTCATCTGGACGAAGTCTAACTGGTGTATGGTCTGCAGCAGGGGTCCGCTGTCCAGCGTCAGGTCAAAGTCACTGCTCATGCGAGGGGTCAGAGAGCCCTTCCCCCACTGGTTCTCCGTCATATGGACCCGTCTTATCAGAGCATCAGAGATCTACACACACACAGACACACACTGCGATTCAGAATATATTACACGGCCTTAAGGCAAATTAATGAAGTGTTGCAATTATGTAAATGTATGACCTTCTGTTAATTTAATAAGAGTCCTCAGAGCAAGAAACATTTTGTGATCAGAAAAGTTTTGGAAGGCAAAGTGTCACTGAGCAAGAGTGCTTGTTTTTGAGAAAACTAAAGTTTCCTTGGCCTTTACACTCATTTTTGAGTACTGAAGGAGCCTATTTTTAAAAATAAAAAATGGATTATAATGATTTCTGGGCAGATTTCCATTTGGATATCATGTACTAGTCTTTTTAATTTGATAGATTCAAAAGATTATACTTATTAGTGTACAAAAGTCTCCAATTAGATCCTCAACAGACAGACTGTTGATGTCACACTGGCTTAAACAAGCAAGTTTTGCATAAACACTCACAAAGAGCAATATCTAGTATTGACACACTGACATTAAAGTTCTGGAAAACACCAATAATAATATGATAATTATGTTCATGGTCAATAACTGATGAACGGCTAACATTAAAAGGAATTATTTTAATATTTAAAACTATTTATAAAATCACTATTTTGTATAAATAAATTAAAAGTGAAAAACTAAAAGGTCAAATTAATTAATAACTTAGGCATCACAAAAAGATATAATATGAAATAATGGTTGACATTAAAATTATTGCAACTTTTTAAAAATTTGTTAAAATACTATTTTGTTCAAACTAAAAAATGAAACACTAAAAACTAAAATCAAAATGCTTTTAAAATGCTGCATGTGAATTGAGATTATGTACAGCATGAAAAATGTATATTAATTTTAAGAATTGCCAAAGATAACAGTATTAACAAGTTATTAGTGTTTTTAAAGATTAACTTCAATGAGTGTTATATGATGGCAAAGGTAATCTAAATAGAAAATTGAGGAAATGAGCATGCACAAATATAAATATAAAGCTTGTTTCCGCCACAGAATAAAAAAATTTAAAAGGTGATTGCCACTTTTAATCTCATAATTATGACTTTTTTCTTGCAATTGCAAGTTTATATCTCACAATTCTGACTTTATAACTCTTACAAGAAAAAAAGTCAGAATTGTGAATTATAAACTTGGAATTGCGAGAAATAAAGTTAAATAGAATTAAATAGAATTAAATAGAATTAAATAGAATTAAATAGAATTAAATTAAATTAAATTTAATTTTCTAAATCTAAATTTCATTATCTCGTTGACCAATGAGAATTTCAGAGAGGCGGCACAGTTTTGGAAATCCAGTTTGCTTTATGTCAAACCGATTTGGATCTTTCTGCAATCAGAGAAAACACATGAAGTGACCAGGTGTAAACAAGCCCAAAATGGATCTTAGACATCTCCCATCCATTAAAAGTTTGGTCAGATCTTTCTCTGGTGCGTAAGATCCCTAACTTTGCGGCCTATGTCAGCAGATGAGGTTCATTAGTGTGCTATTAAAAGGGTCAGTGACCTGCAAGAAGCCGCTGGGGTCGTTCTCTTTGATAACCTCCAGACAGTATTCCATCAGTCCTGTGGTCTGCCTCAACTTCACCGTGCAGTGAGATATCTGATCACGAACCACCTGAGATAAAGAGGCAGAAAGAAAGAGAAAGAGGATGAATCCATGATAACTGTACTGTGGCTGGGTTGCTAGGCAACAGCAGGACCAATTGTCAGCATCCTCTCTGAGCAAGCAACACATCACTGACCTTTTACACAAAAAAATACACTTCATGCTTGCATATTCCACTGGATGAATGTGTGTCTGAGTGTGTCCCTCCTCCTTCTACTTAAACCTACTCGCTACATTCCTCTTACATGATGCACACGAACACACTGATGCACACACATGTCCTTTCAAAGCCAATCTTACTATACCAAAATGAATCAAACATAAAACACTTCATTATGAGAGGCAAAAGAGCCATTCAAATCCAAACAGAATGAGACAGAACCAGACAGAAATAGACAGAACTGAAGAAAGCCACTGGACAAAACAAGAACCCCAATATCTTTGTAACCATGGGAACATGCCTGTGGCGCCATGGAGACAAGAGGAGAGAATAGGCCTACATAAGATGCCAGCAAAAGCACATATGACTAATAGTACAGGAGAGACCAGAACCATTTTAATATTACATTTTTACATTTCCCTTTACACATACAGTCTTTACTGGTAAATTACCATTACAGGGATCATTCACCCAAAAAGGAAAATTATCATTAATTACTCACCCTGATGTCGTTCCAAACCCGTAAGACTTTCGTTCATCTTCAGAACAGAACACAAGTGAATGTTTATATGTGATTAAAGGCCTAAATTCAATCTGTTCATCATATAAAGCTATTGTGTCTCTTCAAAACAAATTGGACTAAATGACTCAGTTCATATGGATTAGTTTTACGATCTCTTTATGAACTTTTTGAAGCGTCAAAGTGGTAGTTGCGGTAAATCTCAGATTTCATCAAAAAGATCTTCATTTGTGTTCCGAAGATTAACAAAAGTCTTACGGGTTTGGAACGACATGAGTGTGAGTTATTAATGACAGAAGTTTAATTTTTTGGTGAACTATCCCTTTAAGAGATCATGTGTGAATAGGACCTTTTCAAAAATACAGGTAAATCAGTTCTGGCAATTTACCAGTATTGTAACATTACCAGTAAATTACCGTTATGATGCTGCTGTGTGTGAACAAATGGCGAATTCCAAACTTCATTATGACACACAAGTGCCCTGCTCCCTCCAAAGTCCCCACATGGGCTCTGCCCTTCGGAGTGAGTAGGGTAGGGATGCTCGCTTCCGATTGGAATTTGCTCAAAGAATGAAGATTACCATACGTACAAGGTCCGAATGTAAGATGTAAGAAGTCTGCCTTAAAAAAAACACCTTGCTACGGTAAAGTCATTCTGGTAACTTTACGGTAACTAACTGGGATTACTATGTGAAAGGCTACTAACTGTATAGGGGGAGACCAGGACAATTTTAATATTACATTTTTTACGTTTCCCTAAATATAAATTGAGTTGTGTCATCACTCCAGCTTGAAGAAATTTGGATCATTAACATACATATATATATATATATAATTTAATTAAAAAGCAAAAAGAGTAATTAAATATTATGTAGCAATTTTAATATAAAAATGTTCTAGTTTCCCCTTATAACTCACAGACTACTACAAAATACAAAAAGTAATTCAAGATTATGTGAAACTTTAAAGAAATGGTTCTTTTAAAAATGATAATATTTAGCAACTACCCACAGACAGAGCCAACAAAATCAGGATCATGTTAGTGCATTATAAGCTGTATAATGTTCCTAGAATTCTTAAGACTGTATAAAAGCACACTGGTTTGCCATTTAGTTACTTGTTATTTCATTGCTCCATTTCAACCGAAGAGAATGAATCACAGCAAACTAACTATAGGTGCAGTCTCAGTGGAGCAGCCTGGGATTCAGAGTCTTAGTCAAGGACACAATGACTCCAGTTTAAACATAAATTATTTCCGTTAATAGCCCAGATTTTTAACCATTAAACTGCATTCCCCCTATGATAGCAAACCTTTTCATATGGCATAGAAGCTTGGGCTAGAAACAGGCTGATTTGACTCACCAACAATGGCTGCTGATTAGCCCTGCTGCCTGAAGCATGAATCCATTCTGAATCCAACTTTGGCAGAAAAGAGATTTAATGAATTTTTAATGGGAAAATAGAAAATACCCTCAGAGCCAGTCATCTGTTGCCCTAATACAGAAATGTGTAGAGATTTCCATGAAATTAAAATGAACACTTTTTATTTTTTGTGGAGTATTGCAGTATTTATTATAAATAATTTATCCATGCACATCATTATTTTTTTTAATGCATGTGCTCTCGTAATCTTTAAAGGCACAATATGTAAAAGGTCGCTTATTCAAAACAATAACAAGAGTGGAATCATGGGAATGGTCGTCTTCACCTCCACAGCCGATAGAAAGCAATATGACAGGACTCATGCAGAAATCATGTTAATGGGTGGGCTAATGTATTAAAGTTTTATTAACATTATGAAGCAGGGCGGGGCAGAGAGCCCGGAACATTTTATGCTGCTGTTTTTATTATGGTCCGATGTCGCAGTCGGCTGCTGCCGCTCTTTTCATTTTGTTACTCATCCATATTTTACGATTAAAGTTACGTTTAACGTTCGCCTCCTTCTTCTCTGAATTTGAACTTTGTTACTGTAACGTTTGATATTTTAAATTCACATTATTTTATTTCATTCTAACGAAACAGCCGCAGTGCTGAATTACTACTCATAACTTAATCTGGCGAATCAAAATTGTTGTGTAACGCAGTACTGTTTTACTTGGTCAAAAAAAAATCATACAAAAAATACATTTGAGTATGTTGAAAGTAATGTTATCTCGGTGGCTGGTATGAGACACTAGTTGGTCATTATTATAGTAAACTAGATAGATATCATCATGGGCGTCGGAAGAAAAAAAAAAGTGGGTGCATGGGTCCTCCCCCAGAAAAATGTTACTGGAGTAAATACCATTTCATGTAGGCTATTCTGGTGCCTTTTAATTAAAGTAAACTAAACTCCACTTCACGTCGGGCGGTTCTTTGCCTCCAAGTCGTGCATTAAATGCACAGCTATCCGTGGATTATCCCGCTAATACCATGGTCATATGCCAGCAATGACAATTTAAAACTGTTATTGATGTTTGCAACGCAATATTTGACTGGAAATTAGGACGGGCGGTTACTTTCGTCAGTTGCGGCTCGTTGAGAAATATAATGTAACTTAGCGATTCAGCGGAGTTTAATTTATTAGGGAATTCCCTAATAATTGGATTTGACTGACAGCACTATGAAAAGACAAATGTGCTGAATCAGAGACGGTAAAAGTAAGTGGGTCCAATATCATTGGTCTTAAAAAGTGGGTGGGTCTTGTCCCACCCATATACAATGGTTCCGACGCCCATGGATATCAGAATATCATATTAATCTTTCTGATTATGCTATGTTAGCCACTTGACAAAAAAAGCATTGTCTCTGAGGCATGGGACAAACTTGTAACTCGCTGTAAATCAAGCTATATAACTATAATTAGTTTTCTGTCGATAAATGTATCCAAACAGTTGCTCACCTGTCTAATAAAACATAATATATTAAAGCGTCTTTGGTATTTCCATGGTTTCTATGGACGTAAAACCGGAAATCGAGGACCGTCGATATGACGTCAATGACGGGCGACTTGACATCGGACGTTACACTGGTTAAAATAGCTGATTTCTCTGGATTTAAAATCCCCATATAGTCAATAATTGTATCCCTTAAAACTCATCTTTGATCACCAAAATGACATATTTAAACGTTTTTTCCTGTGAAAAAAATTCTTGCTTCATTTAGTATATATGCTAATTAGCCCCGCCTCCACTCACGCCAGCTAAGAGATTCACTCGGCCAACTTACTGGGGTAAATGCTGCACAATGGTATTGCTCTTTACAACGTCGGACACGTAATGGTAATTAATATGATTAGCCTTTTGCTTGACTATGTTATCAAACAGCTAATAATGTGTTGCTTATGTTACACAAACCATGTTCCCGTTCGCCATCTCAGAGTCAGACAGCAGCCTTCTAACAATCATCAGAAACACTTTGAAAAACTCGTCAGTGGAGAAAGGCATATAGTTCATCATAACATCGTAATATACATCATACACCCGTTATACTGCTAAATCTACCCGATTTTTCATATCAACAGAAAAATATACAGGGATAACCTGGCATCTCTCGAGACTCCCCTGCTCGGCGTTAATGATATGCTAAAGCCCTCCGGCACATTGACGTGATTGGTTACAAGGTAGTTTGTGACGTCAGAAACACCAGCGATTTCAAACCGCGTTTTTTTGGGACTGTCTTTGGTTCACTGCGATTTTAAAGAGAAAATCCTTAGCAATGGTGTTGACTTATGAATTTGCACATAAAGCACATTAAAAACACCACATAGACATATAAACAACATTAAAAACTTGACTTTAAACATTAAACATTGTTGGAAACATTTGGGATAATGTAAATACACAAGTCAATAAAACATAACATTGTTCTAGTGTTTTTTGGATATTTTAATAAAAAAGCAGGTTATGTGACATACCCGGGTATGTTTAAGGGCGAGTAAGCGGATAACCTCAACTATGGGTTCCAAAAACGGAGGTGACTTTCAGGGTAAGTAGACATAGCAACATACTCTCTGAACATCACCTGCTCCGTAGCAGGTTCTGCTCCAGGGTTAGTTTACTTCAGAGGTGTTCAGAGCGCTTTTATAACAAGGTAATGTTAATTTATTATTATAGCTATATACTTCTCATCTCACACATCGTTGATCTGCATCCAGACGTTTTCTATGCATGCTATAATGTATTTATATAATAAAAGACATATATGATATATCTTACCTTATCTTACCAACGTGGAAACAAAATGAACAAAAACTTATACAGCCATGTTATCTTTGCAAGCACAGACTGTATCTTTTTATTATGAATTAATATTTCAATTACGAAACGAAAAGATTGAAAAATGATTGTACAACCACCAAATAGGTGGTGAAATGTATGTAAAAGTATGTAAATCAGCATTTAACAAAAGAAGAAGAAAGAAGTAGTATGGCGTGCTTTTTCTTAGCATCCGTTTCCATGGTGACTCGTCGATTTGTTACTCTGTTGAGAACATCTGGTGTGTTAACCATGAACATACTCTGAGTTGGATGAACTTCCGGACGTGTTTTTGGAACCAGCATACCTCGAGTAAGCAAGGTTTGGTTTAATCAACCGAGAGTTCAGGGTATGTGTGACGGTAAGATAACCTTGCTTTCAGGAATACACCCCTGACCAGGAACAAGAATGCAAAAAGCAAAAGGCAACAACTCACAAAGACAGACTAAAACACAGGGCTATATATACACACAGGGAAACTAACAAGATGACAAGGAAACAAGAAACACCTGAGGCACTGTTAAGAACTAATCAGGGTTGCTATGGTAACACAAACAAGGGAAACAGGAGAGGAGAACACAGAAACAATAGAAACAGTTCAACTTAAAAGTCCTTACAAGACATAGCACACAGGCATCGTGACATGTCCGTGCTGCCTTAAAATTTTAAGTTTAGTCAACTCAAATATCCAAGTTGTCACTTAGTACAACTTCACATTTCAAGTTGACTAAACTTAAAATTTTAAGGCAGCACAAACATTGCTTTAAGTTGAAACAACAAATTATTTTTTACAGTGAATGCTGATTTCAAAGTTCAAAAACATCTAAATAAACTAAACGCTTTCAGTTATCAATGTGTTTTTCTATAGTTCTATTCTTACAAAGCTACTGAAAAAAGAAATAAAAAATGAATCCCCTTGCTTGCAATAAAAAATGTGTTAAACTAATTTATTCATCAGTTCTATTAGCAGTTAGCACACATTAAAAATCCTCAAGGTGGCAGTCACTAAACCTCCAATTAAGAAATCAAATCGTAACTTGTGTGATTTGGGTTTTTTCCAACCTTCCCTTTACCTCAAAAACACAACAGAGAGCTGTCGTTCTGCTTTTGTGGTTGATTTGCATTGCATACATGAGCTCCTCAAATGAAGAACGGCACCCAATAACTGAGATAGAGTTTTTGGAGATTGTTTTTTAGAATCTCTTCAAGAACTCAAGGAATGTTTTGTGTGTGGTTGTGCTTACTGAGAGTTTGTGTTCATGTTCTTTGGTTACTCTGCTGAGAAGCTGGGCTTTCCTGCGGTTGAGAGCTTCAATCAGAGCGTCACATTGGGCGACCAAGCATGCCTCGAATTCAACTCCATTCTCCTAGAGCACAAGGAGAGCACAGAATCAGATCACATCACAAGTGCACTGTATGAGAGTATAAGTGTTAGTGTGCGTGTTTGTTGTACCTGTATGTGTTGTACCATATTTCTGAGCTGCACCAGGAACTCTTTGGCCTCTGTGGCCTGATCAGACAGAACATTCAGTGCTTGAGAGAGCTGACCCTGGAAAGATAAAGACAGAAGGTAAGAGAGATGAAACGATATAGATAAAGAGCAAGTGAACTTTACTTAACTAACTTTACTAAAGCTTGTTCTGCACAAAGGATAAAAGTCTAACAGTCTTATTATTAGAAAATAATTTCAGTTTAGTATATTGTGAGTAAATAATCATACAAAACTTGAATTTTATTATTTTTGTTTTAATATAAAATGAATTGAATGTTTTTGAAAGAAGGTCCGCATTTCACATTTATTTGATTATTGTGAATTATCATTACAATTTAAAATATTTTAATCTGTTTTAAAATGTGATTTATTCCTGTGATGGCAAAGCTGAATTTTCAGCATCATTACTCCAGTCTTCAGTGTCACAAGATCCTTCAGAAATGTTGATTTGATGCTCAAAAAATAATTTGATGCTCATTGATAATTTCAGGATTTGTTGATGAATAGAAAGTTGAAAAGAACAGCATTTTTTTTATTGAAATCTTTTGTAATAATATTGTCTTTACTGTCACTTTTGACCAATTTAATGCTTCTTTGCTGAATAAAAGCATTCATTTCTTAAGCATTAATCAGTGTTGAAAACAGTTGTGCTGCTTAATATTTTTATGGAAAGTATACATTTTTTCCCCCAGGATTCTTCGATGAATAAAAAAGCATTTATTTGACAAATGTAACATTATAAATGTTCTTACTGTTACTTTGGATCAGTTTATTGCCTCATTATTGAATAAAACTATTCATTTCATTCGAAAAAAAATAAAATAAAAATAATTCTTACTGACCCTAAACTTATGCACAGTACATGTATGTCTAGCCTACATTATTTCAGTGTGGACTTTTTATCTTATTTAGAAATAGTGCTTTATTAGATTTCAAACCATAAAGAAATTCAATGATTTATTAAAATTATATTTAATCCAGTTTTGCTATGTTTAATATAATACATTTTTTCAGTACAGGGAATCAGGGATCTACATAAAATGTGTTTGAGAGAGGAAGTGACATAATTTGTGAGAGGTTAGTCATTAAATCTGTCATTTAAAGAGTGGGTGAGAGAATAGGAAGAGGAGTGCATGTGCGTATGTGTGTGTGTGCGTCAGGCACAGCCAAAGGATGTTGCTTTAGAGTTGGAAAAATATCCCATTATAAATGTTCTCACATTGCTATGACAACCATCCGCCGAGAGACCTCCACTTTCATTTGTGGTCTGTTCTCAAAAGAGGAACAAAAGTGAGAGAACAAGGAATGAAACACAGTGCTCCAAATTTCTCTCTATGGCCTACATACATTACAACGCTATATATGATACAGCATTACACTCCATAACATTACATACTAGAGCCCTATATCACAGCCTTACACGCTAAAGCCAAACACAGCTTTACACACTAAACCCCTACATACTAACAGATACATGCTAGCATGTAGCACCTTACATACAAGTCCTACAACGAGAACCCAGCAGGGGCAATGTTACAGAAACATCATATCTTAAATATTTGTCCTAAATGAGAGCTGAAATCACCATGGTTACTAAACAAACAGGACAAGATTCTAGTTGGGATGGTTCTGTAATAAGAGCCCAGTTGCTACAAACCCAAAACAGACATTATTAGCAAAATAGGCAAGACATTACAGGCAAAACCATTTTTTTTTTTCTTGCACTGGTCAATTTTAAGATTTTGAGCTATTTTGTTTCCATGTCTTCATTTAGGCAAGTGGAAAGAAAGCATCCACAATGCACATTTAAGATATTATTTTATGTTTTCTCAAAATTAGTTTTTCCTCAGCTTTAGTATCCCTTACACCAAACATTCCAGTTTTATTCTAAATGTTTTTACAGAGGGTTTTGTTCATATCATTCACCTACTTTATATAACATTTTATTCCTAGAAATACAGTATTTTCTGATTTACAGAGTATTGAGATATCCAAAATGCCCCCCTGTAAAAACCTTAGTATGTCAACAAACTAAACAACAACATTGAAACTGGCTTTATCCAATGTTCAGATTTCCATTCTGGAAATGTGTGCAAATTATTGCATATTTAATTAGATCATGCCTCATTTGCATATTTCAGAAAACTTGTCAAAAAAACAATTGTCTCAATCTGCGATTAATCAACTGCAGAATGTGGTCATATCTATTTTGTAAAAGTATTTATCACATTTACCTGTGGTGTCCTGCCTTAAAGTTAGTAACGGTTATAAATGTTTCAGATTTTTTCAAAACTTGAAGTTAGTCACATATTGCAGTGTTACACACTAATACTACATAGCCTACTAAAGCCCAACATATCTGCATTACACACGACTACACACGACAGTATTAGTTTGTCCATGCAATGGAAGATAGTGTCGGAGTGAAAGGGACAACAAGAGAAACATGTTGGGAAACAGTAATTTTTTCTGTATTACCACTTGTATTACACCGTGTTGCACTACGAGACTTAAAGAGTGTTACAAGTAAGAAATTGTGGAAATCATCCATCTTTGCTCTTTAAAAGATGGAAATCATCATTCTATTGAAAATACTGTATGTTTATGTATGTTTTGTTCTAAAGATAAACCAGTTCGAAAATCTAACGCCAGCCTTTTTCACTGAAAATGAACTTTTTTATCACAATTAAGTGAATAGTCAGTAAACATTATTTAAAATAAATAATCAGGCAAAATAAGTTAATAAAAAAAAAGTTTAAAAAAAATTATGTATCGACATGATATCTGACACCCAGCTCTCTAGATAACAGCCAATCTGTCAAGTAAAAATCTTTTATAGCATCAACACACAGGCCCCATTTCCTGCTTGCTGTGTAATGATGCGTTCAAATCCTCCTGGGACGTTCGTACTTACGAGGTGGGAAGTCGTGTTTATGACGGCGTGTGCGTTCAAGTCACTTTCGTCAGAGTAAGATGGCGGTGTACTTTCTCTTAATTAATTGCACAAAAATAGAGCAAGTTTCTTAAACTCTAGTTCTAGAAAATGAAGAACAAACTGCAAACTTTATCGTTACATATTACATTGTTATATTATAATGCCATCATATTCTGTGCAGGCAATTAGCTTACTTCGCTGTAAATAGAAAAGTCTAGCAATATCACTGCTAAATACCTTTAAGTACTGGTATTCCGCCATGTTTCTCAGTGACACGCCCCCAACTCGTAAAGATCGGGGCTTAAAGAAAATCCCGAGCTTCCCACTCGTATTTACGACATTGTGGTGGCGTTCATGTGCGCTCAACTCGTGAATACGATCTTTACGAGATGACTTGAACGCACCATAAGTGTCTGTGTATGTGACACAGAGAGATAGATGTTGAAAATGAGAGGAAAAGTAGCATATGGGGCCCTGAGGCTAAAGCAAAACTACAATCTGTTTAGTGAATGACGAGCAAGTGTCTGCAGTGCGGAAAGAGGCCATTTTCCTCTGATATGAGGCCAGCTTGCTAGTATTCAGTGAAAAAGCTACAGATGGGACCATAGTAGAGGACACTGATCCAAGAGCTTCTCTCTCTCTGTGTGTGTGTGTGTGTGTGTGTGCCGGTGCCCCAGGTGCTAAAAGGGGGGAGCTGTATTTGGGTCTGCCGTAATGCTGCTGTCCCAGTTCAAACTGATATTATGCAATCACAACATCAGACATGGAGCTATGAACAGAGAGTAAAGTAATTGAACACCTAAAATTATGTAGCTTAACACATAATGTAGTGCTTGAATTAAGTAACTTTTTCTGCTCTCACATCTGTCTGCCCATAAAAATGTCTCCTTATCTTTTTCAAAAGTGAAAGAGGGGTGAATATTAGTACCATACAACAGTCAAATTGCTCAACCACATGCCTTAAATGTACAATTTTCAAATGTACAATTATTTTATTTCATTTCTAATTGATAGAGTAAAAATGTATAGTGATTTATATTTATTTATCTCAGTATATAATATTATATAATATTATATTATATTTATCTCAGTCAATATTAGATATACATAACTGTTCAACAGATTTGTTAATGTTTTTGAAATAAGTCTCTTATACTCACCAAGGCTGCATTTATTTAATCAAAAATACAGTAAAAACAGTAGGCTAATGTTGTGAAATGTTTTAAAAAGTAATATATTCCTGTGAAGACAAAGCTGAATTTTCAGCATCATTACTCCAGTCTTCAGTGTCACATGATCCTTCAGAAATCATTCTAATATGCTGATTAGCTGCTCAAGAAACATTTCTTATTATCAATATTTAAAAAGGTTGTGCTGCTTAATATTTTCGTGTAAACTGTAAAAAACTAAAATATTAAGCATTAAACATTGATAATTTCAGGATTTGTTGCCACTTTTGACCAATTTAATGCTTCTTTGCCTCCAGAGCAAGACATCAAAACAAATAGTTTTACATCATTGCACCATCGCTTAACGGCTGACACTTGCCTGAACTGAATGCAAGCGTAGCGTCAAAAGCAAATAGAACCCATTATATGTATGACACACACTGGATACAGATGCCCGTTCAGAATCTATCGGGACAATTGGAAGAGTGAATAGAAGCATAAAGGAAAGTTCGCTTTGATGCATTCTGTCTAAACAGCTCATTTGCTCATTTCTGTAGAGACTTCAGAAGAATACAGGATCAGGAACAACTGGATGGTTTATTTTACATTGGAGGATTATATGTTTGTTCAGAGAATTTGACTGCAGATTGCTTTGTAAACGAGGAAAAATTAAGAGTTCGCAAAGAAACTTTCGTTAACCCTTAAACGCATACCTCAGGTCTTTAGTTACCCAGGACGTCATTCACTACCCTCCTCCTCATTCATTTTTTAAAAGTTAGATATCAACCTTCTCGGTATTCCTTAATCAATTCATTATAAACAATACAACAAGAAAAAATTCTAAAATTATAAAAGAATACCTTTTTTCCCTTTCAAGTTTTCCCTTCCATACACAATGATGAAGTGCCGTTTCACTCATAGTAACCGCAGGCAGAAAACAAAAGAATAGGAAATATCATCAGCAAATCTTGAAATGGCTCAGCGATTTACTGCAGAGCAAATACTGAAATCAAATATTAGTGTCACTGTCACTTGATGGTGGATCTGGTCAAGAAGCTGTCAGCGATCAAAATATTGATTTTGAACATGTTGAAAACATGTATAGTTTTGAGAATATGTTTGAGATCTCGAATATGAACCAGATGCTGAATGTACTGGGAAATGAGCTCTGATGAGGACAGTGATGAACTCAATGCTTTATTTTATTCTTCTATAATTGTTACTCTAATATCAGGAGAGTTGTTTATTATTACGACAGGTAGAGATCCATCTGTGTTAGATATATAGATCCGGGTCACTAAAGACCCAAATATGTAATAATGATTGGCGAAACATTCCTGCATTTAAGGGTTAACAGATGAAGCAGCCAATTGTATTGAATCTGACAGCAGCTGCATCATAAACCGTGAGTAAATTATTTTTTTAATGCTTTGTCTGAAAATTACCGTTTGATATGGATGTTTTTAAAACACTTACTCACGCACAATAGCGAGTGGGTGTTGATACTGTTTCCTATGCAATGACATTAGCCAATCATAAAAGTAGCCATTTACTGACAAGCCTTAAAGGAGCCACCCCTTAAAAACTGATCATTTCAGACAGCGGGTCAGAATGAAGGTAGAAAATAATAGTTCTTCCACATATACATTTAAAAAAAACAAAAAAAAAAACTTTAAGTGAACCTCAAGGACCATATTAAAATAAAATAAAAAATCCATGTCATGACCCCTTTAAATGTAATCTTTAGCAAATCTCAGAATGAATATTCATTTTTATATTGTACATTATAATGCTGTGGTGCCTAAATTCACTTAAAATGACTATTTTCAAAATATCACCCATTTATTGGTTATCTGCCATAACATGACAATAATTATTGGCTTATCATATCACCCAGAATTTTAATATCGATGCATCACCAATATTGTCTCACACCAACACAAATATTTCTAAATTAAAAGGGTAATGTACAGACATGACTTTTGTGTGCCATGTTAAACCATGTGCTTATTGATCCATCATCTCCCTATACCTGTTGATTGCTCATGTTTATGGTTTCTGATTAAATGAAACGGTCTAGCTGAGAGTCACTCACAATTTTATTTAAACTTGTTGACTCGCATGGTGCAGCATGTTAGGACTAAGAGAAAGAGAGGGGACTCTTCCCTCATTCTTTGGCTCTCCATTGGATACACTCCTTTCTCCTTCACAGACAGACAGACACAGTAAATCAGCTCTCTGCCCCATGTTGCTACAACAACAGGCCAGTGTCACAGCGGTTTTGCACATTCCCTGAGGAATCCAGACACACACACAGTTAACACAAGCAACCTGTATATTTGAGTTCAATCAACAAACATATTTTAATTAAAACGTGCATCACAACACCACAGGAGAATTAAACCTCCATCCCTATAAAACAGCCCTGACCATGCACTGCAGTTATCATAGATGCCTCAAAATCCAAAACATATTTCCATAAGAAGGTTTGTCCTTACCTTTTCCTGTTCAATCTAAACCGGAGAGTTGGAGCACAAGTGTTTTTCATTTGGCCTGAATCATGGCTGGCTGTGTCGTGCGCTGTGTTTTAATTAGACCGGTGGTGTCTCACCCATCACAGTGACAAGTCTTACTGCACCATCACAGACTCTTATACTAAAACCAGACAACATTTAAGCTGGTTTTAGCTTGTTTTAAAAGGGTTTAGGGCATTTTCAGCTGGTCAGGCTGACCAACTAAAGTGCTAAACCTACAGGACACCAGGTTGTGAGACATCTAGACCAGTATGTTTATCTGCTACCAGCTTAAACCATTTGGTCAGATATGCTTTTTTAGTCATTAGGGGGGAAATGTAATAAACAACAACTACAACCTCAACCTCAACCAGTTTGCCCACCTTGTGGAGCTTCCACATGGCCCCCAGCGCCTTGACCTCATGAGTGGAGTGTTTGCCGTCCTCCAGACACTGGTAGCACACGGGGGTCTTACACTGGACGCAGTACATACTCAGGTTCTCCAGCTCGTGCTCGGTGCAGGTGGAGATCTTCCGGGGGCTCGCGCGGCGGCTGATTCTGCCTTGCGCCGGCGGCACGAGCCGGTGTTTGGCCAGCGGACCCCGGGGCGGGTGGCACCGGAGACGGCACGGGTCGCAGTAGAACACGTCGCACTGCTCGCACATGACCGTCGCCTCGCGGGGACTCTTCTCGCACAGCTGACACTTGAGCGCGGCCGCTTTGCTCTGCTGGTACCGGTCCACCACTCCCTCGAGCACGCGGTTCTTGGGGAAGCCCCGGAGCCCCCGGTCGTCCAGATTCAAGCTGCGGTGGCACTGCGGGCAGGTGAGGCAGGAGTTCCGCGGGACCGGCGGCAGGACGCCGGTGTGAGGCAGCAGGTGGTGTTGCGCCTGGAGCGGATGAGGCACGCTAGGGGGGAAAACTCGCACCCCGTTTGGGGACTTCTGGCACGGGGTGGTCGGTGCGCTCACGAACCCGCCGTAAGAGCCGTATCCGCTGTCAGCCTCGCTGTACAGGCTCATCTTATCCAGGTCTAAGTAATCATAATCGGAGACGCCGGAGCCGGACGCACGGCTGCTCTGCGGGGATTCGGCGTCGGGCGTCTGCACAAGGATGTTTCTCGCGCAGGCCAGGCAGATATTATGCGAGCAGGGCAGGATGATCGGCTCGCGGAAAAACGAGCCGCACACCGGGCATTTTAACTCCTCTTCCATTTCATCCATTTTTGTCGTTCGAGACGGATTCGGAGACTTCCTCTAAACGAATATTCCCACCGATGGCAACTCCGCACGGACGCGTCTCCTTCGCGCTCTCCGTCCTATGCACCGGAGGATAGAGGAGGGGGCGGTATAAATTCAGTGGGCGTAGGCTGACTGGTGCACGAGCGCCAACAGCTACTGCTTAAAATCGCTGTCAGTTTATGTGATGAGCTCCAGGAATCCAATCAAACTGACGATGCAAAGCAAGAATGCTTGATGAATTTGAGACACACACAGCCAATGTTTGTGGTAGTGCACCTGTTCTCACAGCGCGCCTGATTTTTCCTATCCATCACACGCGCGTTGGCTACATCACAAGTCAGTCTTCGGTTGTAGTGTTTGACAGCTGAAATGTAGGAGCTAAATCTGAAATGTTCTACCCTAATTGCTGGCCTGGTGGGTGATAATTGCCTTCAGCTAAATTTCCATGGTAACCAAAGAGAGAGCAAATTGAGAAATTAGCTACAACAGAGAAAATTTGTCAAATAATTTTTGTCAGTTAGGCTACCGTCAGACAGCGAACGAACGAGCAATTGTTGCTTCTAGTAATGTTTAGTTTGTTTCTGCTTTGGCTTGGCTTTGATCAGGGACATATAATGGTGTGTTTTAGAATAATGCGGATGATGTGTGGCAAACTATTATAGTGTAGCTGCTATTGATTTGACCAAATTTTTGACCTCTGTGTTGTAGTGTTTGTGTCATGTGTTTTAGACACGTGTGAACATTGTAAACGTGAGTGCTAGTAGAAGAGTCCAAGAGAGTGTGTGTGGGCGTGTTGAGGACGAGGTTGTTGTTGAGTGTGTGTGTGTGTGTGTATGTGTGTGTGTTAGAAGGCCTTTGATTGAGAGCCATGTGAATTTTGTCCATGTGCCACTCTGGTGAGTAGGCCTATCTGTAGGGGGAAATTAATTGCTTAATCATTTTTATTCTTATGACAGTAATTGGGTCACAGAGCAGAACTGGGGCTAGTTAGTTATTGAGATTCTCAGAGAGAGTCAGCTGTATTTGCATAATCATCTTCAAGGTGATGCTCAGATCTCGACCTTCTGAATCCAAAATGAATCCAAAATCATCAACATTTATTAGAAAACTAATGGAGAAATTATGTGTGCAAAAGCAATCCATGTATGGGACACAGTGCAACATGCATGTATTATTGCTTCAGAATATTGTCTAAGTGCATGAAACAGTGTTATTACAGTATCATTTTATGTCAATATTTGAATTAGATTTTGTTGTGCCTTTGCATATTAGAATGTCTCCACACTGTTGTCATTTATTTCTTTTCTATTATCAATATTTTTGCCTCAGCTTCCGGGAAGAGAAAAAAGTAACTGAATATCATGCTATCTTAAATCCTGAGTTTAGCAGTGCAGTACATACTGTAGATGACCTCAAAGCCCAAACACATGGACTAAAAGCCATAAAACTTTGTTAAACCATATTTTTCAAACTCTATGTTGCCAGATAAAGACCTGAGAGGTAACATTTTTGAGCAGAAATATAATTTAGACATTTACTCAGTGCTAGTTTTTTCTGCCAAGATTCAGAAGAACTGAATATCAGAAACCTAACAACCTCAAGATGCTGATGATGAGTGAGATTTCTGTGTTACAAAACTTTTAATCAAATCAATTTTATATATTCAATTATTTATCTAATCTATTTAATAGATATTTAATTACAGATTTTTCTTCACTTACATCATTATTTGTTAATAAAATGCATTTCACCGACTGTGATGACGCGTTTCCACAGTTATCAACATCGCAAATCCTTTTCATAATTTCATTCTTTTAATACACATTTATAACTCTGTTCTTTGTGTTTCATTATTCACATATATACTCTGCGTTTAATCATACTGTGTTATATTACCTTGGAATTAAATTACAGAAAAAAAGAAATTAACACAAATTCACACGTGAGTGAAGGAGTGATGGCAAATTTCACATCATTCTCTCTTCTGACTGCTGTAATCAATCTCTCTATATTTTTCCCTCTTTCGGAAAGTCTTGGAAATTACATCATGGATTTTTTTTTTTGCTATTGGAGCAAATGGGAATACAAAAATGACATTTGCTGTCGCCTCCCATTCACCTCTATAGAAGTTTACCCAATGATGACTTCTGCTTCTGAGAACCACAGAAATGTGAAAAGAGTCTGTTCTCAAAGTTTGTGTTGCTCAAGCTACCGATCTCTAAAGACCAGCAAGGACAGCGACTGTACTCGCAGCTGCACAGTAAACCTAGAACAGCTCTGCAACTCTCTCTGGTTCTCAGCTTCAGTCCATCTGGAGCTGCTCTTGGTGAAGGAGGTGATGCTCAATCTTCGGAAAGATTTTGGAGACTTAAAATCTCCAGACAGAAGGAGTTGCAGCTCCAGAAATTGTCTTGGACTGTGTCCCTAACTCAACAGAATATCTACGCCCCAGCTGTAGAGATTTAGAGTTCTGCGTCAAACAGGAATCAATCAGACCGTGCTGTGTGTGGATTTAGTGTTAAGTTCATTTTTTCTTCTTCTGTTTGAGTGCACAAGCTGTTCACCATCCACAGTTACATAAAAGCTGTAATGCAATCTAATGAAGACAACCCTCATCTATAATAGGGTTTTTATGAGTATGCCTGTCCATTAGCGTATGTGTGTGGCAGTAGTTCACAGAATGCAATTTATTTTTGGTACATCTGAAAATGAGCTCTTTCTATGATGCTGAGAGTAGGCAGCGCCTTGCATAACAGGTAAACGCCTGTTTGAGACTGAGGATGAGAAATAGAGGGGAAAAGTAGATTTATCTATCCACCTACTCCTATTCATGCTGTCTCCGGCGTTTTCTCTCCTCCCACGTGCATCCTGTCGTGTGTGTGTGTGTGTGTGCGCGCAGACGTCAGTGAGAACGGTCACCGCGTAACACTCCGTAGATGGTGTTAACCGGATGAAATGAGAAACGGAGAAGATTATTTTAATCACACAATATTATGTACTCTGCAGATTTAAGCCTCCTGATTTCTCATCTTTCTATTTATTTTATTTGTTTGCTTGTTACTTTTTAAACTTTTATTATTATACATTTTTTGAAATCCAGTTGTTGAAATTTTTTGTCCCAGACCTTGACCCATCGTTAAAAAATATGATTATATTAATTATATATGGCGTGAAAATGATTGATATCAGTTTTATATCAGTTTATTTCCACTGCAATGAACAATGTTTCTATCTAATAACGTTTTTATCTGTAAGTTACTGTCCTTGGTTACCAAGGAAACAAAATGACGAGTGAAAGGCATGCTTGAGATAAAATGTGAGACATGATGTGTGAGGACACTTGACATGATGTGTGAACGGAATATTTTTATTGCACGTCATTTGCAATTAGATTCAAATTATGCACGTGTGAAAATATGAGTTAATGTGTGTATTATGATGCATAAAATGCTAACAATGTATTCTAGATATCTAGTAATTTTATTCCAAAAATGTTTCACATATAATTTTCACCTTTGTCATGTTCACGACAGAATGTTACCAAATACAGTACATAATTTGAGATGGGGTGTAAATGACATTTCAGATCAATTACAGATCAACATTCACAAAGCCAGACATTGATGAAGAAATACACAAAATAAGCAGCTTTAGAAAAAAAAAGGTTTATATTTGACTTTTACTCACAACAGACAGTATATAGCATATATACACTCACCTAAAGGATTATTAGGAACACCTGTTCAATTTCTCATTAATGCAATTATCTAATCAACCAATCACATGGCAGTTGCTTCAATGCATTTAGGGGTGTGGTCCTGGTCAAGACAATCTCCTGAACTCCAAACTGAATGTCAGAATGGGAAAGAAAGGAGATTTAAGCAATTTTGAGCGTGGCATGGTTGTTGGTGCCAGATGGGCTGGTCTGAGTATTTCACAATCTGCTCAGTTACTGGGATTTTCACGCACAACCATTTCTAGGGTTTACAAAGAATGGTGTGAAAAGGGAAAAACATCCAGTATGCGGCAGTCCTGTGGGCGAAAATGCCTTGTTGATGCTAGAGGTCAGAGGAGAATGGGCCGACTGATTCAAGCTGATAGAAGAGCAACTTTGACTGAAATAACCACTCGTTACAACCGAGGTATGCAGCAAAGCATTTGTGAAGCCACAAACGCACAACCTTGAGGCGGATGGGCTACAACAGCAGAAGACCCCACCGGGTACCACTCATCTCCACTACAAATAGGAAAAAGAGGCTACAATTTGCACGAGCTCACCAAAATTGGACAGTTGAAGACTGGAAAAATGTTGCCTGGTCTGATGAGTCTCGATTTCTGTTGAGACATTCAGATGGTAGAGTCAGAATTTGGCGTAAACAGAATGAGAACATGGATCCATCATGCCTTGTTACCACTGTGCAGGCTGGTGGTGGTGGTGTAATGGTGTGGGGGATGTTTTCTTGGCACACTTTAGGCCCCTTAGTGCCAATTGGGCATCGTTTAAATGCCACGGCCTACCTGAGCATTGTTTCTGACCATGTCCATCCCTTTATGACCACCATGTACCCATCCTCTGATACTTGCAGCAGGATAATGCACCATGTCACAAAGCTCGAATCATTTCAAATTGGTTTCTTGAACATGACAATGAGTTCACTGTACTAAAATGGCCCCCACAGTCACCAGATCTCAACCCAATAGAGCATCTTTGGGATGTGGTGGAACGGGAGCTTCGTGCCCTGGATGTGCATCCCACAAATCTCCATCAACTGCAAGATGCTATCCTATCAATATGGGCCAACATTTCTAAAGAATGCTTTCAGCACCTTGAATCAATGCCACGTAGAATTAAGGCAGTTCTGAAGGCGAAAGGGGGTCAAACACAGTATTAGTATGGTGTTCCTAATAATCCTTTAGGTGAGTGTATATATATATACCCCTCACGTTTCAGCAAACATTTTAGAATATCTTCTCAATACTACAATACTATAGAAATGAAACTTGGATATATTTTAGAGTAGTCAATGTGCTGCTTGTATAGCAGTATTTACTGTCCTCTGAAAATAACTCAACATACAGCCATTATTGTCAAAATAGCTGGCAACAAAAGTGAGTACACCCTAAGTGAACATGTCAAAACTGTGTCCAAAGTGTCAATATTTTGTGTGAGCACCATTGTATTTTGTTATCTAGCACTGCCTCTTAGGCATGGAGTTCACCAGAGCTGCACAGGTTGTTGCTGGGACCCTCTTCCACTCCTCCATAATGACATCTCGGAGCTGCTGGATGTTAGACACATGGTGCTTCTCCACCTTCTGCTTGAGGATGACCCACTGATGCTCAATAGGGTTCAGGTCTGGAAAAATACTTGGCCGCTCCATCAGCTTCACCTTCAGCTTCCTCAGCAAGGCAGTTGTCATCTTGGCGGTGTGTTTGGGGTTGTTATCATGCCGTTCGCCCAGTTTCTGAAGGGAGGGCATCATGTTCTGCTTCAGAATGTCACAGTACATGTTGGAATCCATGTTTCCCTCATAAGTGCAGCTCCCCTGTACCAGCAGCACTCATGCAGCCCCAGACCATGATGCTACCACCTGCTTGACTGGCAAGACACAATGTTCTTGGTACTCCTCACCAGGGCGTCGCCGCCACACATGCTGGACACCATCTGAGCCAAACAAGTTCATCTTAGTCTCATCAGTCCAGTAATTCATGCTCTTGGATAGGTTGCTTTCAGCAAACTGTTTGCAGGCTTTCTTGTGAGCCAGCTTCAGAAGAGGCTTCCTTCTGGGACGACGGCCATGCAAACCGACTTGTTTCAGTGTGCGGCATATAGTCTGAGCACTGACAAGCTGACCTTATGCTTCTGCAACCTCTAAAGCAATGCTGTTCCTGTTCCAGGTCTTGGAAAACCTGTGTATGACCCTGGCCTGTACTGTTACTCAGTGTCAGGGTGTTACCAATCTTCTTATAGCCTAGGCCATCTTTGTGGAGAGCAACAATTCTAATTCTCAATTCCTTAGAGAGTTCTTTGCCATGAGGTGCCATGTTGAACATCCAGTGGTCAGTATGAGAGAATTGTTCTCACAGCACAAATTTGAACTGCTCTAATACAAGATACACAAATTTGTATGGTCCTGTCAAGCAGACAAAAACATGAACATGATGAATAGGACATTTGGCTTTGCATTGTTAAACGACATACATCTATTATCACTTTCGGGTGTACTCAGTTTTGTTGCCAGCTATTTTGACAATAATGGCTGTATGTTGAGTTATTTTCAGAGGACAGTAAATATATACTGCTATACAATCAGTTATATAACTGTTATATATATATATATATATACAGTATCTCGCAAAAGTATATATATATATACCCCTTTCTTGATAAAACAGTTACATTAATCTCAGGAATCTCATGAATATGTACATTTTTAACATATTCACTGTGGAAAAGAAATTATCACATCACTACTGTCATTAGCACTCATTTGTCAGCATTTGTGTCATTTTGTGACTCATTTGTGTGTGTGTGTGGGGGGGGGGCCTGTTTTTTTTTCTTTTCACTTTTACAAAAAAAATCACACACACACACACACACACTCACACACACACACACTCTCTCTCTCTTTCTCTCTCTGTAAATCTACAATTGTCGAGATTTTATATTCTCCTAGGATTCACAACAAAACAGTGCAGTAAAATCAAGACAGAGCTCATAGCGCCACCTTGTGTTTTGACATTTTTTTTTGTCACAATAAAAAGAAAAAGCAAACCGTTCTTTCGTCTATTTTATTTAACAGTCGGATAAATTCTTTTTTGCAAATTATAAATGTTACATACATCTTAAACATCAAACTACTAATATATATATATATATATATATAAATATATATATAAACATTATATAACATTTATTTAATACATATATTAATAGAATATTTTTATAATACATTTTATTTTATTTTTTAAGGTAGAAAATAAAATAAGGTAGACGCTGGAGGAGCTGAACACGCAGCGCTAGCTGAAGCTTGGGCTCTGATCTCCTTTTTTCTTTTTTCTTCTTTTTTTTCCTTCTCAATATACATGTATTTATGACTTCCCAATGTGATCACACCTCAATCCAGTAGATGGCGGTAATGCACAAAGATTGCAAGCTGCCAATAAAATTCACTGAAGAAGAAGAAGGTAGACGCTGTGCGTTATGACGTCAATGACTTGGCCCCGCCCATCAGCAGCACGTGGGAGTGGAGGCGGAAGCGGAAGGGAAGCAGTGGGCGCTGAAACATGGCGTGCACATACACACGCAGAGTCAGGGGGATGACAGCCGGCGCGTGTGTATTTTCTGCGTTTATCGCAACATGTGTGATGCTGCAGCCCGCATCGGCCAAGCCGGGTAAATTAAGAGAAATCACAGATGGGAACTGGGAGGAAATCCTGACTGGAGAATGGATGATCGAGTTGTGAGTTATTAGATTGAGTTGTGCAAAAAAAGTGTGTGTTTATTTTTGCATTACCATTACCAGTGTTACACATGATAATAATTACACAACAATAACTTAAGATTGTTTCATTTTTTTTTTTTTACTGCCGTGTTCTTGTACTGGGCTCAGGTTAGAAGAAGTTCTGTGGTTTTGAAGTTAAAGAGTTTGCCAAAAATCAAAGGGATGTAATCATTTAATCAGCCTCATGTTGATCCAACCTCATATGATTTTCTTCCTTCTATGAAAAAGAAAAAGGACATATTAGACAGAATGATAACCTCAGTCACCGTTCACTTTAATTGTATGTAAAACGGATGCGAAGAAACTGAATGGTGACTGAGGCTGTCATTCTGCATAACATCTCCTTTTGTATTCCACAGAAAAAAGCCATACCTCTTTGGAAAAACATGATAGTGAGCAAATGATGTCAGAAATTTCTCTATCCTTTTTATGGATTGCCTTCCAAAAAATACTTAAGTTGACAGTTGTTTTTTCCCTGCACAGCAGGCTTCCTCCTGCTAGAGCCATCGAACGAGAGGATTGTAGTTAAATAGATCCCATGGAAAACAAATGAGCCTCAGTGTCTTTGTGTCTCCTCTGGCTGGGATTGTGTTATTGGATTAAAGGTTTGTCTGTCTACTGCAGCTTTGCTCCATGGTGTCCGGCCTGCCAGCAGCTCCAGCCCGTGTGGAATGAGTTTGCAGAATGGGGAGAAGATTTGGGAGTGAGCATTGCCAAAGTGGACGTCACCGAGCAGCCGGGTATGCTGTTATCTCCTCACATCTGGCTCCTCTGCTCACCTGATCTCCTGTCCTTACGAGTCTCACTCTCTCTCTCTCTCTCTCTGTTCTGCAGGTTTGAGTGGGAGGTTTATCATCACAGCTCTCCCAACTATCTACCAGTGAGTTTCATTCCATTTACACACATTTGACCCTGTCTAGAAGTTAGTAAGTTGGTAATTGGTGATAGATAGATAGATTCACCAAAGTTGCATTTATTTCATCAAAAATACAGTCAAACATAGTAAAATCGTGAAAAATTATTACAATTTAAAATGACAGTTTTCTTTATTCCTGTGATAGCAAAGCTGAATTTTCAGCATCATTACCCAGTTTTCAGTCACATGATCCTGCATTAATCATTCTAATAGAGAGCCTAAGTCCCTCCCCTTCCGGTGGAACACCATGGGACCTTAATTCGGAAAAATATTGTATGATAGTCAATGGCGAGAGACAATAAATATTTTGATCTCGTTTGAATTGTGCCCTGAATTACACATATGATGTTCCTCAATTTAAAAGATACATTTTAAAGTCAAGAAAGTCGCAGTTTGATGTAAAACTGTTGAGGTATAAGACTGTGAAAATACGTAATTACAAAGACTACAAACCCAAAAGGCGCACATGTGATGTCATACCTTTTCTCTCAATGAATGAAGCTAACTTTACTGAAGCTAACGTCTGTCATTTTTTCTATAGTCTTACGTTATAATTGTAACGTTACGCCGTCATCGCCGTCATGCCTGAGTGTTTTGTACCAGACTGCACACATACGAGCAACGGATGGTGACGTACATAGTGCGAGACGAGAGATGTAGTTCATTGAGCGATTTTCACATAAAACTAAATGTTACTCTTCTGTTTTATGACAAACTGCGACTTTCTTGACTTTCATAATTATCTTTTAAATTGACAAACATCATATGTGTAATTCAGGGCACAGTTCAGACGGAATAAAAAGATAAGTTGTCTCTCGCCATTGACTACCATACATATTTTTTCCGAAATAAGGTCCCATGAGCCGGAAGCGGAGGGGAGGGACTTAGGCTCTCTATATGCTTATCTGAAGTAACATTTCTCAATATTATCAATGTTGAAAACAGTTGCTGCTTAACATTTTTTGTGGAAACTGTGATTAATTTTTTGATGAATAGAAAGTTTGAAGAACATTTACATTTATTTGTAAAAAGAAATTATTGATGTCATTTTTGATCAATTGAATGGCTCCTTGATGAATAAAAGAAATAATAAAAAAATGTCTTTCTGACCCCAAACTATTGAACAGTTGTATTAAGGTAAGTAGATAGATAGACACCAGCAATTGTTTTGTTTTCAGTCTTGTGCACCGTCCCTGTGTGTTGGGTGTAAACTCTGTTATAAATGGTTAAATATGGTTGTGTGTGTGTGTTGCAGCTGTAAAGATGGTGTGTTTCGGAGATATCAAGGAGCCCGATCTAAAGACGACTTCCTGAACTTCATTGATGAGAAGAAATGGCAGAGCATAGAGCCGGTCTCTTCCTGGTTCGGCCCCTCTTCCTTCCTGTGAGTATTTGTAGTGCGTGTGGGTGGTTTCAAATTCTGTAATAATGCAAAGGCCTCTGGGTGAGTCTGGCAAAGTCTCCAGAAAACCCACAGCCTGTGTTTAATGTAAAACTTGTTTCATAAGGCAGCACACTATAAATGTACAGCTGTCGGACTATTTGATTTGATAAAATGTCTTTGATATTTTTTTTTTATTGTAGGATGAACGCAATGTCAGCCCTCTTTAAGTTATCCATGTTCATCAGGGTGAGTGTGTTTGTCTGTTAATATTAAACTGCATTCCTCTCAGACCTGTGTATTTAATTGTATTATTTTCTTAGCAATTTTGTGAATATTTTAAGAGTTACAATTTGCCCACACAAGTAATTTATACCTCAAGCTAATGGTGAAGGAACCAGCAACAGACAGTGAGGGAAAATATACACTCATATAGTCAATGACACAGCTACTTAAAAAAATAAACAAAAAATGGAATTTGAAATGTGATTTGGTTCAAATTATTTTATTGCATGAGCTTTTTGTAAGCATAATTTGAAGCCAGTGGAAAATAAACTTATTTAATGGTTATAATGATTTTGTAATAAATACCTGAAATATTTATAATCTGCTCATGGATTTTTTCATGTAGTAATTTAAATTATCTTTTAACCTTGTGTTTCAGCATTGCCATAATTACTTAACGGAGCAGCTGGGCGTCCCGGTTTGGGGCTCGTATGGGATATTTGCCCTGGCAACACTCATCTCAGGACTGACTCTTGGATTGGTGAGTGTACACAAATACACTACCTTGTATTTTCTTGTGCTCATTCTCTTATTTTCAACAAGGTTGCATTTATATATATATTTATATATCTTTTAACCCCAATCTTTTGAACATTAATGTACCTAAGATCAGTTTCAAGTGTAATTTTGGAGTGGATAATCCCAGAATGCACTGCAACAAGCTCATTCATATAAAATCATGGATGATTTAAGAGAAAAGTCTAAGGGGCCATTTACACGAATTTCAAACTTTTTATGTGTTTTGGCCTTTCGATTACACAACAACAGCGTTTTGGTGGTCTGAAAACAGGATTCAAAGTGCAAGTTTTTGAAAACGATATCGTTTACAACTCTTTATACCATGAGAGTTGGGTGAATTACTCGATTCTGATTGGCTGCAGGGTGTCCATTAAAAAGTGATAGGACACCTAGTAAAGGAGTTCTGGTGAAACTGCCTGTTTACCGTTCGAAATTAATAAATAAATGCGCTGGCTACATCAGCTGTGAGTAACCATAGCAACAGGCAGTCAAAGTATCCGTTTACAATTTATTGTATCAAAACAAAACTGAAGGGTTCTACGAGCTGAGCGGACTATAAATATCTCCGAAACCAAGTTATTGTTAAAAACTTTAGATTTCGATTGTAAAACTAATTAAAATATAAACTAATGTTTTAAAAATGTGTTATTTGGCAAGTGACCATGGTATAAGCGGGTTAATGCCCTTCGAGGTGTCCATTGTCAGGTATTAATCTCTCAGGTATTATTAATTGTCAGGTATTAATCTGTCAAGTCAGGTATAAACCTCCGCTGCGCGTCGGACGGTTCACGCCTCGCCGTCGTCCATTAATACCTGACAATGGACACCTCGTCGGGCATTAACCCTTACGTGTAAACCACAAACTTGAATTTGTGAAAACGGTGACGCATGCGTATGACGTGTTCAGTCTATAGGCACGTTCTGTTTCTTTACAAAGTGGCATCATCAACTACTGGCCTGGCAGCCTTATAGCGTTTTTAGTCGTTTCCGCGGATCCGTGTGAACGGGGATCGTTTTGACAACATTGTCTTCTGTAAGCAAAAAAAACGCAAAGGAACAACTTTTACATTTTAATATATCGTTGTCGTGTAAATGTACCCTATATATTCCCTTAAGTATCAGCTTATTCATTAGCTTTGAACATGTTAATGTCAAACTCCATTGGAATCAATTGTCATTGTTATTTCCTCTCTCAGGTGCTGGTTTTCGTCGCAGATTTTGTGTTCCCATCACGACGTCTTTCGCCAGATTATCACCACAGTAAGTGTGAATGTTTACATGAAACCTATGCCTGCTTGACTAGGGGAACTTCTAACGTAACAGAGATCGATTAAAACTTAACCTAGTGTAAAAAGCAAAGACGATATTGTGTAATTGTGGACGCGTGAATGTTTCTGTAGGGAAACTGCTTGCGGGGCAGGTGCGTCTCCTGCAGCAATCTGAAGACGAGCAGGAAGCAGATGGAGAGGAAGAGGATGATGAAGACGAGTACGGGGGAAAGACTGAAGAGTGGCAGCCGGCGGGCGACGCTGTCAGAAGAAGAGGTTTGGGTGTGCCGGAGGAGGACACCTAGAGGACTGGAGAGGAACTGCCTCACTGCGCACAAAATCGCTACACAAACCACATCGCAACGGCAATGCCCTCACGTGCTGCCATAGCAGCGCTCATTGAGCTTGATGATATCACATATGATGTCATAGCTCCTTTCTGAAAGATTGATGTGGTTGTGCTTTTCTCTCTATCTTGCCGCAGGTTTGCGTTTTCTCTTTTCCACCTGTCCAGTTTTAATTAATACACCCCTTGCTATGCATTATGTGCACACAGTGTGTGTGTGTTAGAGCAGTGCTTCTCAAAGCTGTCCTGGTCACCCACCACTGCACATTTTTATCAGTAACACCCCATTTAAGTCTTGCAGTCTCTACTAATGAGATGACGAGTTGAATCAGGTGTGTCAGATGAGGATGATTCCCAGGACAGCTTTGAGAAGCTCTGTGTTAGAGGAATATAAACACCCAATTTAAGGAATTTCACGACACACAGCTGCAATATTCCCCTTACAAATACTGAGCAAGTAACCAAGATCAAACAACGACCTCACTGTGAAATTAGGCTTTTGGGAATATGAAAGGTTTTGTGCTTTACTTTGTAAATATTTTATTATTTGAGCTTTTTGGATGCCTGTTATATAAAGTTGGAATGTTCAGTTTGCCGTTTTAAATGTTTTTTCTTCCATATAGAGATCAGATTCATACTTTTTTGTGTTTGGTTTTTGCGTTATTGAAGCTTTGGGACATGCCTGAATTAACGTGTGTGTGATTATGATTATTATTTGACACCGAAAGACACTTTTATTAGTTGTCCCATAGACATGATTTGTGTTCTTATATTTTACTTTAAATGAGTTTCATTCATTTTACCTTCCACACCCTGTTTCCTTCAATATTGTTTGTTGAATAACGCATAGGCATACGGTATCAGATTCATTTGAACTGGTGTATCACGTTATCTTTCAGGTGTTTTTATGTTACAGTGGATTTTAGGATGTATATTTGAATCGTGTCTTGGTCTTCCAAGTAGTTTTCTTATTATCTTTACGTTACTATACTTTGACCTCTGACCCTTGACTGATCCACTAGAATTAAAGTGCTTCTCAAAATGTTCTGTTTAATTGTCCACAGCAGAACGATTCTAACGTGTGAATGTCTGCATTTACAACTTTATTGCTCAAAGCGTGTGTGTGTGTGTGTGTGTGTGAGAGAGGTTTTGGACTGTTTCTGTATTTGAGACTGTAAATCAGCGCTGTTAATAAACAGTCTAAAGCTGATGTGCTGTGTGATTTCACAGAAAATGCTAATTTTGTTGGCCTTTATTATACAGTTTTGCATTTCACTTCACATTTAGTGATGCATATGTACACTGATGTTCAAAAAGAGGTTTTTGAAGTCTCTTATGCTCACCAATGCTGCATTAAAGTATTAATATCCTTAAAATAAAATAAAAATCTTACTGGCTCTAAACTTTTGTACAGTAGCCCAAAGAAGTATTTTGCATTAGTACAACAGAAGTGCCACATATCAGCTTAGATAGCGGGCCCTTTGAAAAAGGTCTTGGACAAAGAGGGACCTTGGACTCAAAAAGATTGAGAATCTCTGCTCTGACACGCATAATATTCACCATATGCTTGCACATTGGAAAATATGTCAAATGCATTTGCATCTCTAGAGGGCAGTATTTTTTAAGGTTTCAGTCCTCCACATTATGACCTAGAGCTAAAACTCTCTCTGCCATGGCCTCCTCAGTGAGCTTCAGTGAGTTTATTTGTACTGAAAACCACACAAATTGATTGAAGCCCTTTTGTGTCATCTCTCTGAAGAGCTTGTTCCAATCCATGCCAGAAATATGTGGGGGAAAACGACACAACCATTTATTTTATGATATCTCCTACAATTAACCTGAAAGTTGCCAATTTTATTAAACGGACATGACTGATATACACCACTCAACTAATTTTTGGATTCAGCAGGGATTCTCCAGTCGCAGTGTGTGTGTTCATCAGAACTGGATGGTACATGCTCACTGATCCAGAACTAACATCTGGAAACTTCTTTCTCTTTTCTTGTCTCACAGACACACACTTTCACTGTTCCAGAAAACAGCTGCTACTGCTGGAAATGGGTTTCACATCTTCTGTACATGCATCTGGTAGTTGTTTAAGCCAGAATACACAGGATCCTGATTCTGATGTTTGGAGATTTCTGTCCTACACAAAAGCTATACCTATACATTTAAAAAAATGTATAGTTTTATCACTATAAATATTTTACATGTTCTACGTATTTATTGTGTGTGTGTGTGTGTGTGTATAGCCTATATATATATATATATATATATATATATATATAGGGGGATATATATATAGTGTGTACTGTACACTATATATATATACACACACACACATGTTGGGTTTTCATGTTTTATGGGGACTTTCCATATAGACATGATTTTTATACTGTATATTCTATCCCCTAAACCTACTCATCACAGAAAACTTTCTGCATTTTTACATTTACATTAAAAAAAAACACATCACTTATTAAGATTTATAAGTTGTTTTCCATAAGGGGACCAAAAATACAAACACACACACACGCACGCACGCACACACACGCACGCACGCACGCACACACACACGATGAATAGTATAATCATCAAATAAATTAATCATGGTTAAATATTTATAGGATTTAATATTGTTTTGGTCTTTGCACACATGTGAAATCCCACACACTCATTATATGTAATATTCCATGGAAGTATCTTGTTTTTCCCAAGCTGTCAGTTTGTGTTATGCATGTTGTTCAATGATGATAAAATTCGAAAGAAGTATTCATTGTCAGATACACGTACACACATTGCTGGAGGCTGTCTTTGCCATTAACTTGTGCCCATAACCAATGACATTGTCTGATATTGAAACTCTTTCACACACACAAAGGAAGAGTTCTCTGTGTCTGACATCCTCCTCTCCTGTCCTCAGGGATATGCTAACCTCCTTTTCAGATGTTCTACTTTGATTATGTTACTCCACATTTTCTTTTTTTAAATTCACATGCAGGATGTTCCCAATCTTCAATGGCACAACCTTGAAATCCAGTGATAACATGTAAAAAAATTAGTTTTATTTGAAGGTGCAAGAAGTCTAACGTTTCATTCATGTGACTGTGTGAAACCGAACACTACCCTCAAACAGTGCACGGTATGTGACGGCCTCAGATAATGTTACTACATCAACAAAATATGAAGTCTTAATGTTGACACAACAAACTGCTGTCGTTCACTGATACATATGGTGCACATAATCTGCCAAGGCACTGATCTCAGTATTGTGAAAATAAAAAAGTGCCATCACAGCCAGATCAAGCTGACTGCAGTGTTAAATTACAAGATAGTGCCGCATTGTTAAAGGAATTAGCAGAGAGAGATGAGAATGCATCATTAGCACAGCATAAATCAGACAATTTAATTTTTTCTTACTGTTCAAAAGTTTGTCGTCAGTAAGACTTTTTTAAAAAGAAATATATTGGCCTACTTTTATTCAGCAAAGATGCATTAAATTGATCAAAAGTGACAGTAAATATATTTAAAATGTTACAAATGATTATGTTTCAAATAAATGCTGTTCTTTTGCACCTGCTATTCATCAAGAAAGCCTGAAAAGAAATCAAAAACATTAAAAGCAGCACAACTGTTTTCAACATTGATAATAATCAGAAATCTTTCTTGAGCATAAAATCAACATATTAGAATGATTTTTAAAGGAACATGTGACACTGAAGACATGTGATGCTAAAAATATATATTTTTAACCTTCATCCTTCCCTCGCACTTTGTAACACACTTTTGCCCTCGCGAGGCAAAATGACCCAAAGCCCTAAAATAATACTTTTTTTTTTTTTTTTTTTGTCCAGAAAGCTTATTTTATTTCATTTTGATAATATTTCTTCAATTTTTTTAATGCATTTTTTTATTGTTATCTTTTATTTTATTTACCTTTAAATTACTGGATTCGATCAACAAATAATAAATAAATAGTAATGTAAGCACATTCCTCAAATTCTTTCAACTTAAATTCAAAATAACGTGCACAACCCTTTTAATTCAGCTCAAAATATCTTACATTGGGTGTGTTTGGCGACCTCTTGTGGAAAAAAATATAGCCTATATAGCATGATATATTTTATGACTATTGCCACTAGATGGCCTTATAGCTCTATATGGAGCAAATGAGCTGTTCCGCTTGGTCCTAAAGTCATTTCACTTCAGTATGCATTTAGATACACACGTTTCATGTAGACATTATAAAATAATTTTTTGGTTAAGTTTTAACATTTTTAGTTTGAATTTTGAGCATTTATAGGTTTTTCTACGTGTAGGCCTACTGAAGCATTCCTCACATTCCATTTATAAGGGGGTCAAATTGACCCGCGAGTGAAGGATTTGTTACTTTTTTAAATTTGAACCACAAAACTCCTCGAATCCATTAATTGTTTTGTGTGTTTTCGTGGTTCAAGTGCGACAAAAGACCTAAGGTCTTTAAAAAAAAAAAAAAAAAGAGTTTCTGGTCAAAATGACCTGAGGGAGGGATGAGTTAAATAGAAAACAGTTATTTTAAATTGTAATATTATTTCACAATATTACTGTTTTTACCAAATGCAAACCTTTGAATGGCAGTGTTTAAAAACGTCTTGTAAAAAGAAAGGTGTGCAAATTAATATCATTAATTTATTTTTTATTTTAAAGACAAATTTCTAATAATTGTAATCAAATATAGTTTGTAAATATACAAATGTGATGCAAAAATATAGCAGCAACATTTTTTTTATTGCAGAAAATCTATAGTTACAGTCATGAAGATTTAAATCTAAACATTTTATACTATATTGGTGTATTATAAATATTAATAAATGAATACATAAAATAACGCAGAAAATAATTAATATTCATATTCAATCATGCAAAAAAAAAGAAAAAAAAAGTATGCTTCATGCCAGTATGCTGACATGAAAAAAGTAACCTCTTAAACCTCATGCTAGAGTAATTTAATCCATTCAGGTTTATCACAAAAATAGAAAAACTAAGATACTAAAAGTAGAACTCAGGCTGAACTTGAGGCTTCAGAGAGTCATGTATGTTGTTTACAGGGAAGGCCCTGTTTCCGAGCTGACTGTCATTAGAGGTAATTACTGTAATTCTCAGCACGCTCCGCTCAGCACAGAGCAACACAGCCACACAGGACAACTCAAAGACATCATGGGACTCTGAAGGGAAATAATTAAGTATTATTTTAGTCCATGTTCCTTTTGCTTTTAGAATCCCAATCTACAGTCAAAAGCAAACCAGCTCTGCTTTTCTGTGTGTGAAAGAGTTTAGCAGGAGGACAGTGATTTGGCCAGCAGGTGCAGTCGTAATGTTCCTGGTTGGAATGCGGTTGTGTCTGATTTATTTTCCCATGAGCTTGAACCTAAAAACACACATTTTCAGTCCCGAGTGCATGACAGAAACATGGGACCACTCAAACTCTCACGCTACACAATCATTTAAAATAATCAGAGACTGAGAGTCCAGAGATTACAATGATTATACTTCACTGATTCAAGTTCATTTCTGAACATTCTTGTTTATGAGTTACTGGTGTGCTGGGATGCACATGGCAGTCTTTCTAATTCTTTGGTAATTCTGGTTGCCATGGCATTCATAGAGGGATGATCAGATAAGAAATTAGTTGTGATTGCAATCTAATACTCTTATACGGAAAGGGATTTAAATCTATCCTGCATCATTTGGAAATGAATCACACTTAAAATCATTCTGTTTGTTGAGGAGAATCGTGATTAATATCTAGAATTCTGAACTAGATCATATCGTAATGATGTTTTTTTTGCACTGTAGTATAAAGTTATAACTCCATTGTATGTCTTAATGTGGTTCCTTTTCATACAGACTGTTTACCGCTAAGGAGCAATAGAGACATTGTGCTTTTGGCTGCCTAATTTAGAAACTTTTCTGTCTCTCCAACCCCATATTACAACTCCACCCAAACCCATTTCCTGAGGAGGCCTCACAATACACACACACACTCTCACATGTATATACAAACACACAGTTTGAAATAAAAGAACTACTAAAAATGCAGTGATTTTCTTCTGACTGCGGCATTGTAGCCATATGCGCTGCTAGGGAACATATGATTACACACACACACACAAACAAAGATATTTTGTAATGCATTGAAGACTTTTGCATGTGTTGTTGTGGGAATTTTCAACTCTGTGCTTATAACAGATGAACGTGAATCTGGCAACGTTTACGTTGGTTGTTGTATGTATCGCGGCAGTTCTCAACCGAAATGTCTGGTGAGTGGCACTAAAGCATTTGAAAATAGCTTGTTTCTGTCGCAATTACCAGTTAAAGAATTGTGATTTATGAACTTGCAAATGTGAGAAAAAAGTCAGAATTGTGTCACAATTGCTTGTTATAAAGTCAGAATTGCAAGATATAAACTCGCAAGTCTGAGAAAAAAGTATTTTTTCCCCCTCAGAATTGGACTTTAAAACTCGCAATTGCGATTTTATATCTCGCTTCAATTCTCACTTTATTACACATAGCCTAATTGGGAGCTTATATGAGATGTAAAATGGCCGATTGTGAGATAAAAAGTAGTAACTAATTACCTTTTAAAATGTTTTGTTCTGTGGCGGAAACATGCTTCCATACTAGTAAACACTGGATAGTGTTAACAAAAGTAAACGTGACATAAAAATGCATTTGCTGAAGCAACCATGCAATTTTAGCTTTTTCTACAAGACTTTGAGCTCTTTATGTCGTGTTTTTCCAATGAGCCTGTGTTGGAATTTTTTTAAAGATGCATGCAATGCCGTACATATGCTAAAAAAGAAACTGAAGCAAATGCATCCTACAAATATAAAGCTGTGAAGGTTAAAGTTTGAGTTTTGGCCCTGTGTGTTATGGGTCTGAATGATCTGTTTAGGTCCAGTGGTCTCCAGTTACAAACGGCAGGAACATCTGGATGTATTTATCTTTTTGCTCTGCCCGGATACAGTACAGTCTGAGCTCAGAGGCATTAAAAGTTGTGTTATGATGTTTTTAAAATAGATTATACTGACTGAATAGATTATTAATCTGTTAAACGAAAACTGTCTGGCCAAATGATTTTTAGTATTTGCACTGAAGTGGGTTTAATTTAATGGTAACACTTTACAACAAAGTCCTATTAGTTAACTAACATTAATGAGCAATGCATCTGTTACAATATTTATTAATCTTTGTTAATAAAAATACAATTGTTAATTATTAGTTCATGCTAGCTAACAAAAGATAATAATGTATTAGTAAATGTTGAAATCAACGTTAACTAAGATTAATATAACACTTTTTCTAATATGTCTTATGTAGTGAACTACAAATGGAACCTTATTGTTAAGTGTTAGATTTAATCTTACGCCATTTAAGCACAGAAAGGGAGGAAATACTGGAAAAGGAAGTGGTTTCCTTAGAGTTTCCTATATCTAGGCCTGATTTTTTACCCCATCTGGGTCTTGTCCTGGTCTTGTTTTGTCAAATCAGCTGTGTCACGGTGGCGCTGTCGACATGACTTTGCCTTCACATTGCTGTAGGGCTGCTGGGATACTGGAAGGTCAAGCACTGACCAACACTAAACATGAGAAGTGTTCTGCACTGAGGCTGTTTGTGAATGAGTAAACTGTTGTAGGCTCTAAAAGTCTTGATTGTTTGAGAGAAAACAATGCTGTTCTCCTCTGAGGTTTCACTGTTCTTCCTGAGAATGGGACCACTGGGGGAGAGAGCAGCACCAGTGTGTATCAGCATGCGATGTCATCCCATACGCTATTTACACTAAGTACAAATAGCGATAGATTCTACACAATGTAAAAATAGCAGTATTTTTTATATCTTTGCAATAAGTGTAAATAGTAGTTAGATGCAATTTATACTTAAATAGTGGCAGATACTATTTTCACCTCAGTGTTGTTGCACATTAAACGGTATGCAATGATAGAGTGTAAATTATTATATTTATTCAAATTATTAAATGAATGCCACCTTATTGTGACAATAAAGCCCTCCCATACACCTAGCCATAACCAACACTTTATTATTAGACACTTTATTTCCTCTTTTTGAATATTTTCTTCATTTTTATGTAAGATAAATGCCTTTCTGATCTGATATGTAATTGGAAAAGGGAGTAGAGTGAGTTCGGCGGATTCGAAAGGCGGATTCGAACTCTTGTCGATTTGTGTGAAAACTTTCTGCCCCGCGCCTTACTCTTACACTATTTCTGCTGTTGCAATTTTACTAGAACTTTATTGAGCTTTTTACAGCGGATGCCATTGAAAATACGGTCTATCCCTCACAGCCTCGCTTTCACACCTGTCATAGCGCTGCTCTGAACAAGGTCTATTCTGTCCCTGTAAGCTTGCGTTCATTTCTGATCACTAGTGTTCTCTTGCATACTTATTATTATTTGTAGTAATTTGTTCAGAAATTCAAATCCAAACCGACGTTTTCACACACACAGACACCAAAGGGCCTGACAACCCTGCATCTCTCCCTCTCGCTCAGATGATTCATATTATCAAGCAGCCAATAAGTAATGGCCTAAAATCTTCATAACCACACCCTAGCAACCAGTTACAGCAGTTACTAGCAACCACCCCAAACGACTAACTAAATGTTAAATGAGCAATATCACACTCGTAGCCGTGCGATATCGCTGTATATCAGCACGGCTGTGATTCGGCCATAGGCACGAGGTCGCAGGCCGAGTGCCGTACTAAAGGCACTCGTTTACTAAGGATTTTAAGAACTCTATAAAAACTCCATAGTAGCCATCTGTGACAACTACCAACCACCTAATAACACCATAGCAACCACCAAAAATACCTTTGCAACCGCCCTGAACACCCTAGCAACTGCATAGAAACGCCCTAGAAACCACCCTAAATACTCTAGCAACCACCCAGAACACCTTAGCAACTGCCTAGCAACCACACAGAACACCCTAGAAACACCCTAACAACCACCCAGAACACCTCAGCAACTGCCTAGAAACCATCCAGAATACCTTAGCAAACGCCTAGAAACACCATAGCAACCACCCAGATCACCCTAGCAACTGCCTAGCAACTCCCTAGCAACCACCCAGAATACCCTAGCAACCAACCAGAACACCTTAGCAACCCACTTGAAAAACCCTAGCAACCATGCTGAATTTTGCCACTGCAAGCACCACTCACATTTTCTTCATGAAATGTACATTCTAGTTTTAATTTATTATTGTAATAAAAATGTGGTTTGTAGTGGATTTACTGTTAATTGCACTGTTATTCCTCTAGTTATTACCTATGGCCTGAAAAATCTTAAGTGTTGCACATCTACAATTATAGCTTAATTGTGCCAAAGTCCCTTTAAGTTATTCTATAGTCTTTGATTGTGCGTTGAAAATGAAGGTATAGCAGGGCAGGGGCCCTCGAGGATCTCTTTCCTGCAGAATTTAGCTCCAACCTTGACCAAAGGTTGACCTTAATTAGCTTGGTCTGGTGTGTGTTTGATAGGGCTGGAGCAAAACTCTGCAAGAAAGTGGACCTTGAGGGCAAGAGTTGAGAACCCCTGGTCTACAATAGAGCTTATGGGTAGAACCATAACAGGTCTGAAAGTGACAGGTTTTCAGTGGCATCCGCAGTAAAAAGCTGTATAAAGCTCCTAGATTACTTACAGTTTTCCACAGCTCATATTGTCGGGAGTTTTTTGTCTGCTAAAATGTATTGAAAATATTGCAAAAACGTATTTTGGTTTTGTAAGGCAGCCTTCTTCATCCCAGTTTCATGTCTCTCTTTTAACTCTATGGTCTTTTGCGTCTCGTATGATGAAGTACGTTCAACTTAAGTCAGAATTTCATACGGTTTTATTTATTTACTGAGTAAGATAAATTATTCTGCTGGTAGGCCTAGAGGCTTTTCCAGTTAAAATCTTTCGGATGATTATCTCTGGAAGCAGTGTAAATAAAGATGGTGTCCTGTAGAACAGATCATGCAGTTTTGTTTTTTATGCTAGAACTAAAATAGCAGCTATTATAATAAAATAACATCATCATTATTCATTATTCACACTTTTACTCAGGGTTTGCACAGGTAAGTAGGCTATAATTGTAATAAGAAAATGTAAAAACCTAGTTATTATTACCATTGCTGACCATTTTTTTTTATTTTTATCATTGTTGATAGCCTATATCTGTACCCAAGTCTGACATTTGGGTTCACACATTACATTGCATGCTTGCTGATGAAATCTTTCGTCATTATTACTGATATATGCCTTTATATTCCTTATTAATTTGTAAGTAAATAAAGTTTAATTTTCAGTCATTTGTGTCCACACACAGGCACATATACGAGTTGATCTCCTTAAAAATACCTGTTTTTATCCAGTTCATCAGGGATGAAACAAACACACAGGAATTCAGGTCACACATACACGCAGCATTTAATCTTACTCAGACAGTCACTAGGCGTCTTTAAGCAGGTTAGGGACAGCATAAAAAAGCTGTTTTGCGTATTACAAAAAAGCTGATCTGCTTGATCTTTACCAACAACAGCGACTTAAAGGATTTAGGATATTACAGAGAAGAAATTATATAATATACCTGCAGAGACAGAGGTATAGTGGAAATTATACAGGGAACATTTAGATGTACATTGATAATAATGACACTACACACGCAAACCATTTTAAACTGGAGGCAAATCCATTTAGATTGTTAGTCTGAATATGTTAATTGACAAAAAGCTGTAGACCACATGACCAAAACTAAGCACATGCTGTAGCGGGTCTTTGACCTTCATGTGTAACTACAGTATGTTTCGTCTTCAGTGAAACTGTAATGTCTCTGGACTCTGGACTGCGCACAGAAACCCAAACAGGACCAAATATTTACTTAAATCTTCTCTATTTCCTCCTGCAACATAAACTTCAAAACCCCCACTAAAAATACCCGATTAAAAAAAATGTGTTTCCCAGGCCAAACTCTTTATAAGTTATAATTTTAAAAACCATGACACAAGATCTTTTTAACATCAGAACATGATCAATCTGGTTTATGAACGTGATGATGGACAATAGCTGCCTCACGTCCTTCCTATCAAATTACTACGCAAAAATAACATGCTAAAGGATATTTTGAGTTATGTAAGTTAAAGACAAATATTTTTGATTAATATGCCTCTGTTTAAACAATCAAAAATCATGTTTGCAGCAATCAAAGTTTTCACATGTTTACATGAGATTGATAAAAACAATTATTAACCTCTGTGCAAAGTTATATCTAATTTTAAACTCCTGTATTGAACTTGTAAAGGCAGCTAACCTGGTAACTATTGCAGGATACTAGAAAATGAATGTTTATGTTGAGAAAAACCACAGGAATTATATCTGTAACTCAGAACCAGACATGCACCCACCCAAAACTGTGTGCACATCAATAAAAATACATTTTAGAAAAATTTAAAACACAGCTAACACACACATCTGCACAGAAAAAATAATATAAACTCTTTAGCAAAAGCATGAGTAGCACATTTCTGCTTTTAAAGGTGCAGTGAGCGATTTCTCTGATGACTTATTCTGATGAGTTAATACTTTATCCTGAAAACTATATTTTTATTTTCAAACACATTACATCTTGTCTAATGTCTCTTAAAGGAAATTTTTATTAATAGTTGCCATTAATAAAATAAAATTACCTTAATTTTATATTTTCAGTTTTATTTTTCATTTTAGATGAAGTTTTAGCATTTTCATTATGCTTATATTAGATATGTCTGAATGCGCAGTCATTCGGCTCTTCTCGTTCTCCTCTGATGCCGTTATTGTTTTTTTAAGTGCCTGAGTGCAGTGCACTGTGTGATGATTAACATCAAGGACTCATCATGAGGAATCTCATAACAACATGTTTGGGCCCTAACATTCACATAGCCAATAAAGACACACACCAGCAGTGAGTTTGTGTGTTCTCAGACTCTTGAGAATCTCACACAGGGTCATGACCTGAAACAGTCTCCATTTGTTCTCCCCTTTAGTTTCCCCTTCACCCCTTCTCACTTAGCAAAGGTGTATTAACTCTAGTGTAAACAATAAACTCTGCAATCCCAACCCGAAAACTTAAGAGTGAGACTAAACCCTAACCCTAATGCCCAAACACAATTCACCACCCTAATCCTCCTAAACTAAACATTGACAAAATTCACAAAATTCAGTAGCATATTTATTCAATGGCATATATATAATAAAATAAAAAACAGAACATTAAGTCTTTCCTAATTTTCCATACAGTATTTTCAAGTGATCTATGTAAATGATTTGGCAACTCTGCACGGTTATTCCAATCCATTCTCACCCTCAGGTAAAGAAGTTATTTTAAAGAATGTTATGTTAAAAAAATATTATAGGGGAAAAATACTATGGAAGTCAATTGCTACCGTCAACTGTCTGGTCACCAACGTTCTTTAAAATATCTTCTTTCGTGTTCGACAAAAGAAAGAAACTTTTACAGGTTGGGAACGACTTGAGGGTGAGTAAATGATGACACCATTTTTATTTTTGGGTGAATTATCCCTTTAAGACTGTTCATAACTGTTTAAGTCAGTTATATAAAAAGTATATGGACATCCAAAAGTAAGACTGATTACAACCAACTAACTGCTAGTTGGTCAAACTAGTTCTTAAGACAGTTTTATATGCAACTGGCCATCTTCTCATCACGCGTCGAATGAACCAATTCTACTACAGTGAAGATTTAGTTCATGAATATTAATCCCGTAACGTGACGTTTGCCTAATACGCCTACGTGATTGGCTGCACAACACAAATCCTTTCATAGAGAAGGCTTGGTTCATTAATATTAACTTAATACGTTACTGGACGCTCCGGGAGGGTTACTAAGCAACGTCTACGGGACCTCATTAATATTCATAATGTAAGCCCTCGCTTTAGTATCAGGATTCGTCGGTTCTCCTGCAGACTGAGGGAAAGGTATGTTGAGCAGCCGTGGACGCTACCAACGTCAGCTGCAGAGGGGTGGTCTTTCGTACACGCTCGGTTAAATGTAAACACCTCGATCGCACAAAGATTTCACAACCGCTGCGTTGCTTTTAAAAAATGAGGGAAAGAGACACCGTGTAACAGACGCGTTTCCGGCCGATTCCTTTTGTGTTTGTCACCCCTCCTACACACGGTTGGGAAATTCCCTCCACATGTATAGTGATTTGTGAGTGTTGGGGAGCCCGATGGGGTTGAGTTCGCAGCTCGGGATTATGTGCTAGACTGGCGAGCGCTGTAGAGGAATCAAAGCAAGAGTTACATGGAAGAAGGTGTGTTTGGGAATACTTTGGGAATACGCAGAACTAATGCCACCAAAAAGGTGAGTTTTGATATTTTAACTTTATTATTTCATCTTTATGGCGGTCAGGATGTACAGAGGGTTTAGTCTCCTTGCATTTCCCAAATAACTTATTCTACGTGGCAGCGCTGGCCCGCAAAATCACGCACACACACGCGCGCGCGCGCACGCGCACACACTAGATTCGATGGAGCTTGACCAAAACACAGCAGTGTGTTTGCACTCCTCTTTGTAAATTTACCACGGTAACGAACCATATTTTACACCAAGAAGCCAGCTACTACAGTTAATGTTACTATAGTAAAACTGTGGTAACTTGACATTAGCCACCGCTTTCAGAGATGTTTCACAACAAAGTGACACGATTCTAAAAGCATTGTTTCTCTATGGTAACGTTAGTTGATATTGCTTGTAGTATTTTGAGGCAAACTATGATTACCATGTTAATTTTTGTAAGGGCTTTTTAAAGCTCAAATCAATCTACTTGTAGACCATAATATGGCATCCACTGACCACTGGCTATTTTTGGAGTAATGTGTTGGTACTCGGGTTGGTTTATAGCACCCAGTCAGCCCAACGCGGTAATGTGGAGTTTGGCCAAGTTAAGGTCTGCTGTAATAAGAACCATTGGCTGTATCTCAAAACCTGATGTGTTGCCCAACTAGACTGCATTTTGGAGCATCATTGGCATGCTTACTTCTGTATGGGATCTGAGACCCAGATAAATGTTTTATTTCTCAGAAATATTCTTAATATTAAAATATTGGCTATTGAATTTTGCGATAACATTTAATGTTTCAGAAAATGTCTCAAACATATTATGTAAGTTTCAAAGATTTCACATATTAAACATGAAGACATTTTTTTTTGTGTGATTGGTGTACATTGGAAGAGTTATTTTTTTTACAAAAATGTTTTGATATATTTTATTATTTACTGTATTTTGACCCCAAAATAAATAGAAGGGTTATTACTATGCTGGGTAGCAATCACTTAGGCTGATTGTCATAATTTTACATGTACAACATGGGGACCCCGAACAATCAGGAAGTGATCTCAGTCTCAACAGAACATGCAAGGTTAAATGCATCACAATAGGACATGAATCGGAAAAATTAATTCTTATTTTCCCTCTCTCTCCTTGTCTCTTCTGTATTCAGGAATGTTCACAATTTCCTCTTTGCGGTCAGGGCGGGTTTAATATTAGCCTAGTGCAACTCTACACCGACCGGGATTTAAGGGTCTCACGTTTATCCTCTCTTGTGTTACAGTGATTTTCTATAAGCACTGAAAATCTTTAATGCGCTTTACACATTGATAGGTTTGTAAGGTTGAACTGTAGGCCTCTGAAACTGCAATCATTCCGATTACCACCAGGGGGATCGTTTCCATTGGCCCCTTGACAATAACTCATTGAGAGATTAAAAACATTTTGAGCTGTTGATCAATTGTATATTTGACTTAGCCTATAGTTTAGTTTTGCATCTTTAATCTCCAGCCTAAAATGGTATTCAAAATGTATTCAATGATCACTCATAATTCACTCAAGTTATGATCACTTTGTCATTTGAATCAGAGTGGGATTCCATCCTGCCAGCCAAACGTGTCAAATCAACTTCGTCATTTAAGATTCGTCAGTGTGTTTAGTTAGATGCGGGTTTGTCTGAGTCTGTCTGTAGTCACATCCTGTGTGTGTTCTCATGCCGTGCCCTGAAGAATAATGAGGTCTAGTTTTGCCGGGCATAATGTTAAATTTGCCTTGTGTGTTTGTTTGTGGTGGTTTGGTGACAGGAAGTATTTTCTGCTCTCCTTTGTTTCTTTTCCTTTCCTTTTTTTTTAACCTCAGGATGTTTTCTTTGCTGAGCTGCCCTTCATTTGTGCGTGTGTTTGTGGGTGTGTTCGTCGTATTTGCCAGAAGGCAGCTAGAATAGATGTTCAAAAAAAGAATTCTCCCCAGAGAGTAAAGATTCCTCTGCCTTCTCTGGCGTAACTTGTCTGTTGTGTGTGCAAACCGCTGTGTGATTACGCGATTCTGGAGAAAATGGCTCATCTAATTACGTTGACTTGGAAATGTCCATAAAAATACTTGGTCAGTCACCATGAAATTCAAATTTTTTTAATGGAATATTTATTTTAAATGATCATTAACAAATCTTACAAATCATAGTTGAACAAAATAACTGCCCCTCCTCTTGCAGTGACATCTCATCTCTTCTCTGATGAGGTGTTTAATGGCACGAGGGCGGGACAACCTGTCAATCACATGATGTAGCAGCAATAGCAATCTTACCCAACAATCTAGTTAGTTCCCGATGGACAAAATCAAGTTTGGCCCTACATTTTTTTTCTTGTTTGTCAAGCCGTTTCACTCGGATATACGTCTAAATGGAAGAGAAGAATATCAACAAAAATAATTGGTCTTTTCATTTAATGGAATTAAATAATTAAAGGATTAAAAGGGATTTACGGGAATAGAGAAAAAGAAATAAGAACGGTAAATTAAGTTCTAGGTCTAATTATGAAGTAATCAATTTAAACTATTTGCAGATAATGTTTTATTTTAAAATATGCACGCATTTACTCTTATTTTTATGTCTGTGTTGAAAACGCAAAACGTTCTTTGTCTTGTCACATTCAGTTATGAATTACATGAATCATGTAAATGATAGGGCTTTCCTAGTCGACTGTTAGTCGTTCATTTAAGCCATTAGTTGATTAGTCGGGGGAGAAATACTAAACCATAATAATGAGTATTTAAAATATAAATTAAGCGCTCCAGTGCGTGCATAAAGCAGTGACACTGGCAAACATTGCACTAACTTTTCTGAGATCAGGACACACACAAAATAAATAACCTTTAATATAATTAACCGCATTAAAAACATAATTTAATGAAAATATTTTCCAAATGTAGGACATAAATATAAATGATAAACAAACGAAATAAATATACAGCAAACTGAAACACTGAAATGTCAGTGTAAACAAGTTATCTTATCTTATAAAATCAAGTAAGCTTAATTTTAGTGTAATTTTAAAGCTTTACAGTGAATATAGGGAATATGACCATCACTTAACAACAATTTGCAGATATATTAGAAGTGCTCTATTTTCATAGCGTGAAAAAATAACTGCTTTACCTGAAAATGTGATCTGTAAATCATACATAACAGATAGATTTGGTCATAAATTGTTGAAAAGGTCTCAACTAGCAGAATACAATAAGCGTATTTGTTTCAGTCAGAGACCAAACTATAGCCTACCAAGTAAGTATTTGAATGAAAAAGCGCTGCCACCACACGTGTAATGTTTTTGTGGCACATTTTGGTTTGTAACTTGGAAACATTAGTAAACCATAGTATATCACACATCTTTATTTAGAGCAGCTGGTCTCAAATGAGACCAAACACAACATAAGACAATGGAGTGACATGACATGCTGCTTGGCTAAAGCTTTAGGACTTCCGGAATCATGACGCAGTGTTTTCCAACGTCATTTGAAAGTTCAGCCAATGGAAACTTATGGGTGTGTATAGTGAGGGACGATGTGTAGAGAGTAGAGACCAATCAGACACTGGGTCCAGTTGCATAAACTTAGCCACTATAGCCGCTTTCCGACCGGAGGAACCTTTTCACAGTTCCTAGAACTATTGGCTAAAGTACCCGGATGTCGGCGTGTTCGCACCGCAGGAACTAGGAACGTTTTTAGTTCTAGGAACTCCATTTGTAGGAACTAATTTGGGTCCTACTTCAGAGTAGGGTCTAAACCAGCACTATAGGAACTACCCGTGACGTTAGTGTTCGCTGATTGACCGAACGCACACGGAACACCAGCACCCGCCATTTTTAAAACAGCTAGAATGTAAACACAGATTATAGCCTATATATTTACTCCATAAACTAACTATACAAACATGGAAAACAGTGATAGATGGGTCTCTAAACCTTTATGCTGAAGTGAAAATCCAACGCAACTTTGAGGGGACCAAGCCATGATTATGTTTATCTGCCCAGCTAGCAACACTGGACATCAACCACACGGCATAGGCTAATAACCTTTTTTCATATACTGTCTACTTTCTATAACAGTTCTATCTAATAAGATATTAAACAGTACTGTTAGACAGATTGCTAACTAATAAACACAGAGAATGCGAGCATTGTTTGCTCTGGCGTTCTCAGCGCCGCCAAAATAAAGGTCCGTCGCGCCGTCAAAATAAAAGTCACCGTGCTTGCGTCACTCCCTTACCCCTTCTACCAGTTCCTATGGCCACTTGGCCAGTGCGAACGCAAACAGCAAAACCGAGTTTGGGGGAGAGTAGTTCTTAGAACTGTTTAGAAGTGGACAGTTCCTAGAACTAAGTTCCTATAACTACTTGGTCGGAAAGCGGCTTATGTTAAGACTGTGCCTTAAGGACTAATTTGACTGCTAGAAATTAGTAAAGAGGTAACCAGTCTTACTTTTCTGATTCAAATGAGACCGATCTACCTTATGTAACTGACTTTAAAAAGTAAGCACCAGTCTTGAAGAAAATAAATTAGATGACTTGCTTTTAAGACTAGTCTAAGCAGTTTATGCAACCGGCCCCTGCAGGAGCTCAGATTGACAGCTCTTAATTTACCATAAGCCATAGAATAGGAGCACACAGCTGAAACAGCGCTGGGAGATCATAGAGCATAAAACGTTGTGTTGGAATCGCACTCGTCTTCTGTGAACAATTTGGGCATTTCTAATTATTGGTGCTGGGACTTGTCCCCCTTAATTGTCTATAGTGCTTATGGCCCTGAATGTAGCCAGATAGGCCACCTAAATAGTGCTGTTGAGAAAGACATTAAAATCCAGATTAATCTTTTTTTTTTCTAAAAAAGGTAGTCAAGATTGATCTTCTGTATACACCTACGTGAGCATGGCTTCATGATCTCCTTCTTCATGAACATGCTGTGTGATTGAAGAAACTGTATCTCTCACCTGACCTGACATGTTTTTTTTTTCTTTTCTTTTTTTCTAACATTTTAAAGAAAGCATGCGCTTTGATTGGCTGTCTCAGTTGCAGTGTAGGAGTGGTTAAGATGGATTAGTTTCCCGGCTCGCTTGGATGGGTTAAGCTGACACTGCTATTGTTTGTAGGTTTGTTGTTATTGCATGTGCAGCATCCTAGTCCTTTTAATGTGGTGTGTATGTAGTTCTTTGTGTTGCCTTGCCTCTCCAACAGCTGTGTTAACATCATCCTTGTGTCAAAGTATGTTGTCTAAAAACTCTATTTGAATGTATGGAGGTATACTGGAACACATTAGTCTCTGTGTAAAGACTCATTTAATATTATTAATGAACTTGAATAGAATTTGTATCTGTTGAAAAATGGTAATAACAGTGAAGAAAGAGGCTGTATAAAAAATGATACAATACTTTAGGTTCAGTGTCTTGCTTAAAGGTACTGTTTTGGTGCCTAATATCCAGATTCAGCCCGCAGCTTTTGTGCTTAATACATCATTAACTTTTTAACTTTTAAAGATGTTTTTAAGTCAAAGTAATCTTATGATCCATATACTTAGAATCACTTTACACAGCACTGCAGTGTGTGGATGGCTTAAAAACAACCTGAAACCATAAAGCTTTTGTATATGATATTCTAAATCTTTTAAAAATTTTTTATTGAGATGGCAAAGATGAATTTTTAGCACCCATTCTCCAGTGAGTTTCACAAGATCCTTCAGAAATCATTCTAATATGCTGATTTGGTGCTCAAAAAACATTATCATCAACGTCGAAAACCGTTGTGCTGCTTAATATTTTTGTGGAAACCGAGATACATTTTGTCAGGATTATTTGATGAATAGAGTTCAAAACAACAGCATTTATTTAAAATAGAAACATTTTGTAACATTATGATTGATTGTCTTTACTGTCACTTTTGATCAATTTAATACATCCTTGCTGAATGAAAGTAGTATTAATTTCTTTAAACCCCCCCAAAAAACAACGGTAGTGCTCATGATGACATAGATTGAGATGTTTATGGGGACTAAGTATGTCTTTTATTTTGTCTTTTAAAGTTTTAATTAAAAAAGCATCTTTAATGCTCAGACACACACATACACACAAAATTACTCTATGATCTTTTTTCAGTAATTATTCTTCTGACAGGTGTGGTTTAAAATGGTTTAACCTAAAATTAGGTCACATTGAAAGTCATCTATGCGTTTACTCCATCCACGGTTGATCTAGGCAAAGATCTTATGGTTATGTTTTACTACAATGTAAAAAATGTTACTGTTGTTTACTTACTGATATTTAGGCTACTCTCCATTTCCAGCCATGTGCAAAGCATGCTGGGAACTAACAATGGTTTCTAAAAAAAAACGGCAGAATTGAGCTAATTCTCTTAAAATAAATAGGTAGCCTTTTTTCCTTAATTTTATCAGCTTTATCAGTTCCTCAATTCAAGCCTCAAAACTGTGTGTTTCCTTAACAAATTTTGGAAAATGTATCTCTTGGTTTTATTAGTGAATGTTCTCAATATTTTCAATAAAACACTGAACCACAATTTTCTTAATAAAATATACACAATATTTTTAATTATCACCTTAATTTTTTTTAAATGAAAATGACAAGACTCATCATTTTTGACAGTGTACTGGTGATAAAAAAAAAACATTTGTCTAATTAGTTACAATGCACAGTATTTTTTCTATATCTGGTCCATTTTTATTTTATTTTATTTGCCCTAAATTTAATTTGGAAGAGGATTACAGCTGGATTATTGCAAAACATATTGCATATTTAAAACATTACTACTATTCCCAATGGCAAAAAGTGTCCCAATTTATCAACCTGAATTCACCCAAGTAATAAGAGTTAAGCTGTATCATTGTTGGCAGAAAACATAAGTGTATCAAATGACCACAAGTTGGACTGTTCACACCTGTTTAATTAATAGACTGACTCCAGATTCCTTTTTTTATCCTTTATTATTTTGGATTAATGCCAAAGTCTTTCCGTATCTTTTGTGTTATGTTTAAGTAGAACAAATCTGCTTTCCTCAATGATTTTTCTACAATGAATTTAATAACAGGTGTACAGGTTCAGATGATGTAAGACCAACTACTCCTCTGGTTGTGTCTTCTACTGTGGCATGAAGAAACAGTTCAGTGCATGTGAAAAGGGGAATGTGTCTGGGATTAGAATCACACTAAATAACTGTGGACCAACAGTGTCTCTGAGCAGGTCCGGGCATGCGGATTCCACCTATCGGTGGCATTTCCTTACCACTCATTCTACCATGCTTGCTTAGTTGCTTTGTTTTTTGCTAGATCTTTCTTAGTAAGTTTTCCTCCACTTTGCTAGAAGGGCTTTCTGTCTGCATTGGTTCTAAATGTTTCCTTTCCAAGAGGTAAAGGCGCAGTGGATGATGTAAGAGTGCTTGTAAAAGCTAAACCCCAGCACTTCAGCAGTCGTCTTTTAAGATAAGGTAAGATTTGATCCCTTGAGGCAAAACGAGCTTTTACAGCGGGATGACAGGGATGACAGGCGTAACATAGACCTTAATACTGTAGCAAATTATAACAGTCTGTGACGGGAACCTTTATACATATGTGGGTTTTATTTGTCTCCAAAAAAATCCAGGAAGTTTCTCGTTCCTTTCAGGAAAGAAGTGGCGCACATAACGTCACGCATAACGTCACACATCCTGACAAATTGTGGAATCATGCAATCCTCTCTTCCATTCTGTTTTCGTCCTACTTAGCAATGCCAGATTAAAATGGCCTCAAAATGTAACTTTGATGAGTCACGTCATATATTATATGATTTTATGGCCGTTATTGAGCCGTTTGCCTGCTTGGCTTCAACTATTAGTGCATGCAATGTTTCTAGAAACCTGTTAAAGTCGATCCCTTATGAACTCCTAACCATAATATGAAAAGCCAAAATCCACGTCATTGTCATCTGATGTATGCATATGAACATTACACATCTGAAGTAAGTGCAGCAGAGAGAGTGTGTGTGTGTGTGTATGTGTGTGAGAGAGAATCAAAGGCCTCTATTGTTGGAATGAGAAGCAGATGTTGGGTGGAATTCTCCTGACTGCTGCACATTTTCCTTTTCTCTCTGTCTCTCTCTCATGCAAAGTCTTCTCGCTACTCCATTTTGCATTTTGCCTGATTTTTTTCAAAATATACTTACATTTTTTCTTTTATTATTACAATAGAAAAAGCTTTAATAAAGTCCAGCCACGAGAGCTGAGATTAGTGGAGCAATATGGCAGCATACTTAACGTTGTCAAAGAAAATAATTTAAATCCACGTTTGAAGTAATGAAGTTAATTTATTCTGCGGTAAAACTAAAACCAGGACTAAACTGACTTTCATTAAGTTGATTTTTATTTTTTGGCCTATTTTATAGATAGAGTGAGGTTTAAGGAAATCCATTCTTGATATGTTAAGCTTACATTCAAACATATGTCAACTTGATCATAGTAAGTATATTTCTGCAAATGTTAGTTTATGTACACTAAGGAAATATGTTTGAAAATAACATGTAATATTCCTTTAAATTTGATATGGCCTATTTGTAGTAATTTGAGATGTGCTCGTATCACAGATACTGATGGAGACGGAGATAGTGAGATGACAGTCTTTTAGTGTTTCATGTCTGTGTAGGCAGATGTTATGTCCCAAAATATCTAAAATCACTGAGAGAGTTGTTGAATCCTAACATGAGTTAAAGTTTGTGACATCAGGTAAGAACTTAAAACAGAAAACTAGTCTGTAGAAACTAGTCTGTAGGAAAAAGTAACTTGGCCTGAAGATTAATAACATAATATTTAGGCTAAATTAATATTGTTTTTGTGTTTGTCAAGTTACCTTTATTTTATAGCGCTTCATACAATACAGATTGTTTCAAAGAAGCTTTTACTGTGATCAATTGACAAATAATTCAATAATGCAAACATAGTTCAATTCGGCTGTAATGCAGCTCTAAAAAGAAATAAAAAGTGTCATTGTTCAGCTGAACTCAATTCAGTGTTTTTTCAGTTCCATTGTAAAGATCATCAATTATTAAATGAGTTCAATTTTGCTTTAAAGCAGCTCTGCAGAAAACAGTGATGGTCATCATCCAGCTCAGTTCAGTTCTTGTCAAATAGTGTCAGTGCACTCAGAACAATAATATTGAATATCGTTTGCCATGTTGTTATGCAGAATGTTTTTAATATTGTTATGGACTGTTTCATCTACAAAAAGAGAAAATGAAATGATTTCAACACTTATCAATATTACATGTCTGTGCGTTTATTTGATAAGCAGCCATGAGAGGGATAATTAGTACAGTTATCGTGGACAGTAACTTTAATGTTTATATAAGCTTTATGACCAGCTGACAGTACATTATACTCAGTGTTGGGAACGTTACTTTAAAAAAGTAATTAGTTAGTTACTCACTACTTGTTCCAAAAAGTAACTGAGTTAGTAACTGAATTACTATAAAATAAAAGTAACTCATTACCAGGGAAAGTAACTATTTGCGTTACTGTTAAAAAAAAAGTTGCTATATGTCAAAGAATTTGTTTTGTTTTTTTTAGCAGTTTTCACAAGTCAGTTGAAATGAGTAGAACAGACAGGTGTTTGTACATAACTTTCGATATTTATTGCATGTCGACAGACAGCAAGAGGTTTATCCTGCACTTCAAGCATTATCTTTGTAAGAAAAGTAAACAGTTACACCATATAAAGTGCATTTAACTCTAGCAAATTAAATCAACCACTCTCAACTTTTTATTAAAAGTTTTATTAATAAAGTAAAGGCATAGAACCAGTTTATTTGTAGTGCACTGACAATAGTTTTATATAATTAGTTCATTAATTAAATTAATAAAAAGACAAAAAGACCTTGAGATATGTTTGGTAATTGTACCTGAATGAATTGAAAATTAATTTGCTACATTTCAGATTAATAACGTTATATTTGTTTTCCTTAAAATTTTAATTAGCAGTAACTTAAACACTTTGCAGTTTGAATATCCATAAACAAAATTACGGAGTATGTTTTTATGTTTCCACTGTTCGATCGCGTCCGCACCTCACACGCACGCAACGACTTTAAAGTCCAGTAATGTTAACGCCGTTGTAATGACGGAAAAGTAATTAGTTAGATTACCCCGTTACTGAAAAAATAACGTCGTTACCGTTATTCCAAACACTGATTATACTTGACAAAAGATGCTGTAATGCTCAAAATGAGCAATAAAATGACAGAAAGAAGTGACAAATTTGTAGTGCGCCATATTTTCTACCCAGATATAAATGCAGAGTACAGAATGTGAGTGTTGTCGTGTGGAATGTACACACAACTGTCCATCAGTATCAAAAACAGCTTTCCTTGTTTTCTGTTTTGTGAATAAAAAGAGATTTATCTCGTCTTATGTGTTCCCTTCAAGATCCAGTAAATTATAGCTGTGTAATGTTTCAGTGAAATATTTGGAGAGCTGCCTGCCAGTGTGCATGATGTTTCTAGTTGTACGCCTGTTAAAATCATTTATTTTTGTCTTTCTGTCTTTTTCAGAGTCTGACGGTGGATCTGCTGTGTGTTTGTGTGGTGTGACTGTTGATGCAAGAGAAACTGTTGGTTTGAAACAGTTGTGAGGTTTAAGTTCTCTGGTCGCAGGATCGCGTGCATGTTTTTTTTTTTTTTATGTGTGTGTGTGTCTAAATTATCTAAACCCATTGTGACTGGGAGGTGCTCAGGGGTGGAGCTCCAGTGAGGGGCACGAATCTACAGGCTGCAGCCTCTTAAAGATGAACAAACTGACTTTCCACAATAACAAGATGATGCAGGACCGCCGGTGTGTGTGTGTGTTCCTCCCGAATGATGAAACGCTCAACGTAATAGTCAGTGTAAGTACAACTCCATGCACTCAATGACACACACACCAGTGGCGATTGCACGGAAAGCACAGCTTCTTCCATGATTTCATAAAAAATGTGGCAATTACAATTATCTTTATCTATTTGAATCATATGCAAAGATTGTTTCTGATAGACAACATGCTCTAAACATGTCATTTAGGGTCCCGCTCCGATGTTGCATCCCGCAAGGAGCATCCTGAGCTCTTCCTGATGACTATTAAATATTGTAAAAATACAGCTCTATTTTTTTTGTTGAGTAATTTCATGGTTTAATATAGTTAGAGAAGCTGCTTTTTTGAGTACTATTACAGACATCAAAATAATATAAACAAAATTCCATTGAAAAGTAAAACCTGTTCCACCACTGAAAAACACACACTATATCCTTTTTTTTTCTCTGTAATACAGGTGATCTCTCATACCATCTCTGTTCTTCTCTCTCAGGTTAAGACTGTGTGTCAGGAGTTGTTGGGGCAGGTCTGTGATCTGCTTAGATTGAAGGACTGTCATCTGTTTGGCCTCAGTGTTATTCAGAGTAAGACACACACACACACACACACTTATAATTTATAAGCTGTTTTCCTCATGGGAACCAAAAAATGTCCCCACAAGGTCAAAGATTTCTGATATTGCCATCCTTGGGGTTTCAGGTCTGTTGTATCACTCTGTGTTGTGTCTTTATTCTCTTCATAAAATAATTTCAACTCAAATAAAAATGTTTTTTCTCCATTTATTCCTTTAATTTTAAAATTTTTGGGATAATATATGGCCTGGCAATTTTATTATTGCATTTTTTGCTTTGCATTTTGGTCTTGATCACTCTGTCAGGGTTTATTTTGCTGTAATTAATTACTGGATGCTGTTTGTAATTTTCCCACATTATCAATTACATATATACACAAACATTAAAGACCTAAATGCATGTGCGTTTCTGTGTATTTTAAGCGTGCTTTCTCTCCTAGATAATGAACACATATATATGGAACTGGGACAGAAACTGTCAAAATATTGTCCAAAAGAGTGGAAACGGGAAGCCAGCAAGGTATCATGCAAACAGAGTTTGATTTTCTTGGGGGAATCTTTTGTTGTTGTTGCACGCTTTGACAGAATTTTTACCAACTGCAGGGAATTGACCAGTTTGGACCTCCAATGATCGTTCACTTCAGAGCACAGTATTATGTTGAAAATGGAAGACTTATCAGGTGAGACATCTACACATCTACACTGCCGTTCAAATGTTTGGGGTCAGTAAGATTCTTTTAGTACTCTTATTCAGCAAGCATGCATTGCGTTGATCAAAAGTGACAGCAAATACTGTACATTGTTACAAAAATTCTATTTCAAATTTATTCTTTTAAACTTTCTATTCATCAAAGAATTCTGGGAAAAAGTATTAAGGTTTCCACAAAAATATTACAACATTGATAATAATAAGAAATGTTTCTTAAGCACCAAATCAGCATATTAGAATGATTTCTGAAGGATCATGTGACACTGAAGACTCGAATAATGATGCTGAAAATTCAGCTTTACCATCACAGTAATAAATGACATTTTATAATATATTACAATTGAAAACAATTATTTTATTGTAATAATGCTTCACAATATTGCTGTTTTTACTGTATTTTTGATCAAATTAAAATGCAGCCTTGGTGAACATAAGAGACTTCTTTCAAAAGCATAAATCGTACTGACCCCAAACTTTTAAACATTCAAAATGTCTATAGAAAAATGACTGAATATGTTCTATATGTGTCTATCTGTTTTAGCGATCGCATGGCACGGTATTATTACTATTGGCAGTTGCGGAAGCAGGTACTGCAGTCTCAGTGCATCCAGAGAGAAGAGGCTTATTTCCTTCTGGCTGCATTTGCGCTGCAGGCTGACCTGGGAAACTTCAAACGGAACAAACACTTTGGTGCCTATTTTCAGCCGGAAGCTTATTTCCCCTCCTGGGTAAGACTGCACAGCACCCCATTAAACTACTTCCTGATGAACCATTATGCTGATCAAGCTTGTTAAACGTGTGTTCGCTCCGACCGCCCTCTGTGTGTGGTTTATGGGCTGCACTGTGTTGTCCCTAAATATTTCAGCAACATTGAATAGAGCTTTTTGTAAAAAAAACAAAAAAAACTTTTTATTTATCAGTGCATGTAGGGGATTGATGTTAAAAATAGTTGAAAGCTTTTAGAGAGAATCTTGGGTGCATTAACTTCAGGCTTGCTGAGCTGTGCTATCATCTGAACACACATGGTGAGAGGCGCTCCTTCACTGCAGGATGGTGCAGTCAGAGATAGACACTGCTGTAGAACTGGTAGATTACAGAGACTGCTGACAGCACTGTGCTGAGGCTTCTTGTGTTTTTATACGTGTTCAGGGGCATCACTGTAGCCAAGGCTGACAACTAGGACTATATATGCGGTATATTTGTATAAATCCAAATATATATATACACAATATATATATATTTTTTTTACATGATTAAATTATAAATCTTTTTTGATCATTTTGATCTCTAGTAGGCTATTCCATCTACATTTGCATTTAGCCTAAATATAGGCTACTGTAAGATTGGAAGTGTATTTTCTTGCCCCTGAAATACATTTTGAAATATATTTTGGTAAATAAAGGTTGAAACTAAATATATTTATGTTGAGCTGCACTGTTACAACACATATTTAGCATATATTTAAAATATATTTTGGTTAGAAAAAAGAAAAAAGAATTCCGTATGGGATGCTATAGGTAAGGTCACCTGCAATTGATGGGTGAACTGAGAAAATGTTATGTATGTATGTATGTATGTATGCGTGTGTGTGTGCATACATACATACATGCATACATATATTTATATTTATATATATACACACAGTATATATGAATGCAAAGTTCTGTCATGAAACTCTAGATGGCCCAGGCTAATAGGTCATTTAACTCAACCTGCTCGTAATCACATCATTATCTATAGGGCACAGCTGATTGTTTCTTGCTGTATCAGTAGCCCATGAGCTTGCGTGCTCAACCTTCAAATACTTGTTTGCATTAAGCAATGCAACGCACTTTCAGAAACCCACTTTTCCTAGCTTGTCTTGCTCACAGCAGTGTGTCGTGTATGCATTGGCAGTAGCAAGTCCCGTACTTGCCCTGCAGCAGCAAAAACAGCAGCAGCGTAGCAGATCTGTTCCGCCAAGACCAAACATATCAACATTGTCTGACCCATTACCATACCAATCACACAGTGACACTCATGACACACACACACACACACACATATATATAATTTTGTTTAATTTTGTTGTGTTCCTAACAAAGTTACTAAACTACTGGCAAGTAACTAGTTTTTAAATGATTGTATTTTAATATTATGGAAATTAAAATCTTATAAAGTCATGGAAAACTAATAGAAATTATTTAGTTAATATACTTTTTTATTATTATTTTGATCAGATCAAAAATATTCTACTGTATTAAAAGTGAGTGCAATCTCTATAAAATTATTTTAAAAAATCTAAATGCAGTTATCAACCATACCGGAAAGTCACGTACCAGTAAATTTTTCAGTCAAAAGGTGTGCTTTATTATTATTATTTCGGTTTTCTCTTTTCTAGGTAATTTCTAAGAGAGGATGTGACTATATTCTCCGTCATATTCCAAACATGCACAAAGAACAGTTTGCCCTTACAGCATCAGAGGCCCAGCTGAAGTACATAAAGGAAGCAGCGCTCTTGGACGACGTGACTGTTCATTATTACCGCCTTTACAAGGTCAGAGAAGAACTATTGACAGTTTGTGTAAGTGCACATGCAGTGTGATTTTGAACATAATGAAAAATATTCTTTCTGTCAGGATAAGAAAGAGTTAGAGGCCTCTTTATCTCTGGGACTGACCTTACGTGGGATTCAGATTTTCCAGGTATGCTGTTTGAACACTTACTGAGTGAGATTGTACAGCAAACTTGCAAAAAATACTGCTCTTTTCGAATATATATATTGTGCATTTCTATGTTATGATGGTTCAATTTGATTTTTTTAAGAATGTGGGAACTGTCAGGCAACTCTTATATGATTTTCCCTGGACCAATGTGGGAAAACTGGTGTTTGTGGTCAGTATTACAGTACTTTATTAGTATAATTTAAATGTCAAGTGTATAATTCTGTGCTATTAGGGTCACTGTTTACATTTCAGATGAATCAACCTTTGACCCGTTTCCTTTCCACAGGGGAAGAGGTTTGAGATTCTTCCCGATGGTTTGCCTTCAGCCAGGAAGCTCATCTACTACACAGGCTGTCCTCTGCGTTCACGACACCTCCTGCAGCTGCTCAGCAACAGCCACAGATTGTATATGAACCTACAGCCTGTGCTGAAACAAGTTCGGCGACTAGAGGAAAATGAAGGTATCTTACAAATATGCACAATACGGTAACAGGAACGTTTCCTAAGTTAATAATTGAAATGTACATGAAATCTGTGATATACAGACAAATAAGGCATATATTATTGGCATATATTGTACATATAAAATAAAATATAATTTATCTAGTTGAAAAACTTAAAGTAAACGTTAATTAGAAATGTTGCATTGGCAATTAATTAAAATAAGCTTAAGTTGAAGAACTAAAATTATTAACTGGAAATAAATACAATTTAAAAGCCAAAACTGAAATAAAATATTTATATAAAAAAATTAAAATTACGCACATAACGAAATAGCTAAAAATGAAAGTAAAATGATCATGAAAACCAAAAATATAACAATAAATGCTAATTCAAAATATTGATCAAATTAAATAACACTGACTTTACACACGTGACTCAAGATATTGAATATCAACAAAGTCATTCTCAGCAGCATGAATTTTTTTGTCATGAAATTATTATTGTTTTGTTTTGCAAAGGACTTGGAGTATATGGTTGACATTATTAAACTGTGTTCTCAGAAAAGAAGCAGTACAGGGAGTCGTATATCAGTGATGCTCTGGAGGCGGACATGGATCATTTGGAGCAGCGTTCACGTGCCAGCGGCAGCAGTGCTGGCAGCACGTCACGACCCAATCCCTTCTCACGACACTCCACCACAAGTCATGGCAGCTCCCGCACATCCGGCGTCGACACCGACAGTTTCCGAACCCCTACAAACACACCCCACCGACCGCTGAGAGCACACTCGTCTTCCAACACCAGTCATGCCAGCACACACACGTCTGGCATCGAGAGCAGCAGCAAGGAGCACTGCCTGGATGAAGACGGTAAGAGACACAGTTAAATGGCAACTCAAAGACTCATTACATTAGTAATAACAGTATCAATAATAAATGCTGTATGATTAAATGGCTGCATTGATCAAATCTTTGTTTGTGTTTTTCTTAAGAGATTGAGATGCTGGTTGATGATCCAAAAACTTGTGAAGATCTTCATGATTTAGAACTCAGCCAGGAACTATGTATCCACATTACAGAGGACATGCTGTCAGCACAGAACAACGGATGCTCCGGTATGCATACAGGTTATGTTATGTTAATAGTTTAGGCTTGATGCATTAACTTGAAAAAGTGACCGTTAAGAATCTGACATTGTTACAAAACTATTGTTTTAAATAAACGCTGTTCTTTTGAACTTTCTATTAATCAAAAGAATTATCCATTTCCACAAACATATTAAGCAGCTCAACTGTTTTTAACACTGGTGCTCAAGAAACATTCCTTCTCATGATCAAATCAGCATATATATATATATATATATAGTAGTCAGCAGTTGAAGTTGATCAAAAAAGTTAATCAAAGTTGTCCTAAGACAAGAACGGGTATTGTTCAAAATTCATGTTTAACTTTGATGAAAGGTTTTGATCCACTTCAAATGTTGACTACTGTGTGTGTGTGTACATGTGTGTGTGTATATATATATATATATATATATATATATATATATATATATATATATATATATATATATATATATATATATAGGGTACAACGGGGCTAAAGGCACACCTTAAGAAAAAAACATTCCCAAAGTGTATGAATGCAGAAAAAATATATATGTTTGTATTGAACATTGATGGAGGAATAGATTTTGTGTGAAAATAAATCAGAAAAGTGGTTCATTTTGTTTAAAAAATGTATAAATATTTGAGGGATTTTTAATCCACACACGTGGCAAAAGGCAATACTTTAGCTAAAATATGTTTTAATAATGTTCAAAACAATCACTTTAGCCAAGTTACACCAGTCTTCTGTTTATTGTGATAAATAAAAAAATGCTTTTTTTTGTTCAATAAATATACTGTCATTAAAATATGTTAATATAACAATATATTTTAAAAATACAGAAACTAAATTATTTAAAAAAAGTAAAGATTCTGAAAGCACTTAATAATTTAATATAGATTCACAGTAGTAACAATAAATAATATTTTATCATATGATATGATTAATATCATATTTTTTTTAAATATGATTGTTTCATTATGAATATGGACACCAAACTTAATATATGATATTTACCATCTGAATCTAACCATGTCATGTCAACAAATGGAAAAGTCAGCCAGATATTTATTATCATGTTAATTATTGTGCCTTTCGCCCTGACAGCAGATAAGCTTTTTACCCCAAATACCATACTTTTACATATTCTTCCGTTATTGTTTATTTACCTTGAACAAAACTGAATACCATTAAGTCGACCTTTGTCTCAAAATATAAATTTTATCGATTCTCGTTTGCTACTTAAATCTACAACATTTAAAAAAACATCAAATATTAGATCAAATTAGCACTGAATCAACTTGCGCTGCTGCCTGCGATCACGTCAAAGATCAGACAAATTTTCACGTGCATCTTGAAAAGCGGATGTTTCGGAAAGTGCTGCGGTATGTTTTTGTGCCATCTTACGGTGGCCGAGAGAGCTCAACGAGCTGCAACTGAAGAAAACGCATGCAAATAGAAAAACACCTGCAAATTAAGAAAACATCTTCATCAGTTTCACAACACATGTGTGCTCCAAATACTCACAACACAACCAAATACAGAAACGCTCTGCAAAAGTTCACAACACAAACAAATGCAGAAACGCGCTGCAAATAGAACAGAACACAACGGAAATGTTTCCGGGGAACCCAGTAAGTGACGGACCCGGCTGGGACGTGCTTACAGCTGTCTACTTTTATTATTATTTTTTTTTTTGCAAAACATACAGAGATGACACGTTTATGACATAAAACTTTGTATACAATATACAAAATGTATTTACAATATGTTCAATGTCATAAGAATACTAAAAAGAACAATGAGCTGAAGACTAAAATAAATAAATAAAAAAAGAGAGAGAAAAAGAACATGAGGGAAAGACATTAATCTATACATCAGTTACATTGTACAAATTTTGTCATGTTATGTTAAAATAAGTTTCATAAGAAATGTTAGAATGCAGCTAGGGTCCAAATATGAGACGGCAAGTTTTAAAGTTGAGACACTCACACACAGATATAACGCATATTTTAAAAACTTTGTATATTTATTTGCAACAGTTATGTTAACAGCAATAATACTATATTTCTGGTAAGAACAGCTATTCAGCTGATGGACACGCGCTGCGTTGTCATGGGAACATCCCAGGTGAAAATAATGAGGAAATTACGTTGTGTTTCGTTGCTTAGACATTCTCTGGTTGCTCCCTTCATCAACATAATGGCACACAAGTGCCCCGTTCCCTCCAAAGTGCCCAATTCAAGGGCTCTGCCGTCTGCCCTTTTAAGAGAGTAGGGCATAGGTAAAGCCATAGACAGTATAAGAAGCTCACGAGCAATAAGCACGTCCCAGCCGTCCGTCCGTCACTTATTGGGTTCCCCGGAAACATTTCCGTTGTGTTCTGTCCTATTTGCAGCGCGTTTCTGTATTTGTTTGTGTTGTGAACTTTTGCAGAGCGTTTCTGTATTTGGTTGTGTTGTGAGTATTTGGAGCACACACGTGTTGTGAAACTGATGAAGATGTTTTCTTCATTTGCGGGTGTTTTTTCTATTTGCATGTGTTTTCTTCAGTTGCAGCGCGTTGAGCTCTCTCGGCCACCGTACCATCTGCTGGTTTAGAGGAAAATCAAATCAAAGGCGCCTTTTCCCCCACAGTGCCTTTAGCCCTGTTGTACCCTATATATACGCACAAACACACACCATGATGCAAATGATCGCAATGCAGAACAATGTGTTTAAAAAAAAAACAATGTGTTTTTGTGAGATTTACCCACAGTGCCAAGAATAGAATACAGAACACCTCTTTTAATTAGTGGGTTCAGGTTTAACGACCACACCTGTTGCTGACAGGTGTGTAAATACAAGCTGTGTCATCTCTGGAGGCATTAGCTGTAGATTGAGTCGATCTGTGACCTTTCAGTGCCAAGTCAGTTTGTCAGTCAAATTCTTGCTGTCCTGGAACTTCCAAGGGTGAATGAAGGGCATGGCGGTATGTAGGACACTTTTAAATGATGATTTCTAGACCTGAAAAAGTCTTTGGACATTGATAAATTCCCCAAAGCCATGGCAATTTTTACGGTGCAAAGGAAATCACTGGTCAAAAAGTGTAAGAATCTAAATTCAAGCAGTGTTTACTTAATTGAGGAAGGCTTGAAGGCAGAGGTGTTTTTATCAACTACTAATTTTGGTACTGTGCACCCTAGTCTGACTAGTAGAGTAACCTTCAAATGATAAAGAATGATTACGTTAATGATGTATGTGTATGTTGTATATGTGTTTGTGCTTTTCAGGGTTAGTGGTGAAGGAAGTCGGCTCTTCCACATCCAGCTCATCAGAGACCATAGTGAGAATGAGAGGCCAGAGCATCGAGTGTCTCCCTCAGGTGCAACTATACACACACAAACACTCAATGCATAACAGCTGTTGAACGACACTGTCTCAAGTTCTCAACCGCTGAAGTTAAACCGAGGACGTCAACTCTGCATTTTGAGCTGTATCATTCTTCTGTTGAGTAATTCTGTAATCTCTTTTAACAGTGCTGGTAACCCCACTTCCTCTTAACAGTATTTGTTTAGGGCAGCCTTACCCTACACCCAACAGCATTGTCGTTTCTCATCTGTGAATTCATGTGAGTGTACAGCTAACCGCTCTCTGAGATTTTAGGGTTAGTTGAGAGTTAGTGTAGTCGGTGATTTCTGTGTTTTAATGCGGCTTGTTGTTTCCTAAGTGCTGACGTTGGTTTTGTTGTCTTTGTTTTATTAGACGGCGATGGGCAGGAAGGGCCAGAGCTCCACAGACCGCCACAGCCAATCACTTGACGACGTTCGTCTGTTCCAGAGGAACTGTCAGGAGTGGGCGGAGCTTTGCCAGGACACCGCACATAGCTATACGTTCGGCTGCGAGCCAGACCTCGGGGACCCGGTCGGCTGTGGGTACCAGGGACTTGCGGATCAGTGCGCCGGGATCCGGAATAACCAGCACACGTTTCCCATCAAGAGAACCAGCAAGTATTTCTCTCTGGATCTGGACAGAGAAGATCTGACCACAGACCACATGACCACTGAAGCAGAACCAGAGTTCGTGGTGTAACGCAGAGAGCATTGAAAAGAGCCCCAGAACAAATTACGAATTACAGGATGTTATTATTGAAGGGATGGTAAACGGAAAAACATAAATTATGTGATTAGTTACTTACTCTCACTTCGATACAAACCTGACGTTCTTTCCTCTGTGGAACACAAAAGGAGAAATTCAGATGGCTCTGCTGGTTGCATTTTTCCATGCTGTTACGATGAAAAAGAATGCAAAAGCATCATAAAAGTAGTCTTGTGTGCTATAGACCTTTTTTGAAAGAAATGAAAACTAGGCTGTAAAAGATTAAATGGTTTGTACTCTTGTTTTACACCATTCAAAACACTACACTATAAGTCCATAAAACAATTTTGAAAGTTGTGAGTTTGATCTAGGTGTGCTCTAGGACAGCGCAATCTTTTACAGCCTCGTTTTCATCTGTGTTAAATGTATAGTCCATCCATAAATTATAGTTATGTCATCATTTACTCACCCTCATGTCATTCCAAACCTGTATGGTTTTCTTTCTTCTGTGGAACACAAAAGAAGATATTCTGGAGAAAACATTCTTCATTTGGAACATTTGGAATGACATGAGGGTGAACTGTTTAAAAAAAAAAAAAAAAATTATAGGTGAACTGTCCTGTTATATTCAATATGGTGTTTACCCTGACTAGGATCTATAGTCATACGATAGCTTTTATGGTTTTATGGTTGTATTCTTAGGAGTTTGACAGCCCTATCTACCATTTAATTTCATTATATGGAAAAGAGCAGCATAAACAATCTGATAAATGATTCTTTTGTGTTCCACATAAGAAAAAAAGTCATACAGGTTTGGAACGACATTATGGTGAGTAAACGATGACAGAATTTTTTCATTTTTGGGTGAACTATCCATTTAAGGTCATTTAGTACGTGTGTGCGCGTGTGTATCCAAAACGAGCAAGAGAATCTGCACCATCCTAATGCCAAAATATTAAAATCTAGAAAAAGCTGCCTTACCAAAGTATCCAAAAATGTGTGTATGTGTGTGCTGCCCTAAATAAACCCTCAGTGCCTTGAATTCACTATGCAGGTTCTCAGAACATAAAACTAAAGTTTCTGCACTCCTGTTTACTTCCACCCTCATCTCTAAGGAAACGCCCCAGTCTTGTCTCCCAGAATAACACTAAACCTAATGAACTTTTTTGGGATTGTGGCCACCGAATCATGTGAGCATCATAATCAGAGGGCCCTATTCCGGGGTGTGCCGCCCCGCAGGATAAATGACTGATGGGATTTCAAGCCGCCGCGGCTCTTGTTTTAGAGACGTTTGCACACAGCTGATACTGATGCTGATCGGGTCAAGTCTTCCATAGACCTTCCTTTAGAGGTTCCCATTTTCTTTATCTGTCTGTTGATTGTTTATTTGTCTAACTGGAAGTTTGTCTTTATTATATAGTTTTATAAAGAATGACTGCTGTGTGTGTGTGTGTGTGTGTTTTAATGGTGTGTTGCCTGTCAGTATTAAGCTGTTAACGGGAGACAGTATTATAAACTTTATGTAAAGGTTGCAACGTGCAATTCTTCCATCTAAACAAGAAAGAGAGTGTGTGTGAACATTAGGGGAGGTAGACACTAAACATGAAGAATTTGCATAGATCAGTGCAGTTAGACATGGAAACCCACTTCTAGTTAAATGCTCCTCATTGCATGGGTGGTTTGAAAGGCTTTGAATGAACAGCACTTAAAAGCTCATGTGCATGTGGGTCTTGGTGTCATGACTTAGTGCGTTCTGCTGAACTAGTACAGTACATATAGATGCCCTGACCCGTCTTCACATTCATCTCTCCTTCCCCTTTGAAAAGCAGCAGTGAATCTGAAATGGCCAAACTGTCTAATAATTTTGGTTGCTGTTGGATTTCATGGTGACTGAACACTCGCATCGGTTCTGCTTGCAGATAACAGCCGATCACACATGGACTCCATGTATTGTTTACCCTTTATGTTTGCAGCTAAACTTTGTCCTTTCTGTGAAAGGAATTTCCTATGTGAAAATGAAATTGTTTTCCCCAGTTCCTTTGCAGACCCATTCGACTCTGTTCTCTCAAGTGTATTCTGTGCCTTGCAGGTGCCAAAGTCCTCAAATGTTTGCAATAAAAGGTACCTTCATTTGTAATTGAATCTGTCCTGTATTTGTGTCCTGTTTTGTGTGCAGCATTTTGATGAAATGTACTATATAAGTGCTCCATAACATCTCATGATTCGTTCCTTGTCTGATGATGTTTATGAATTACACCGTAATTACTATTGGTTACATCTGATACAAAAGTTTCAAGTTTCCCATAATCCTCCTTAATTACCCAGATAAACAGTTCTTACAATTACCAATTATTAGTTATTAGTTTGCATAATTCATTTGTTTGTTCGAAAATTGGGATGTTCAGGTCACATTTCACCTCAAAATCAGAAGAAAGGACAGATCATTTTCATTATGAGATAATTAATTACATTTTATGTTGTCCAGTTGTATTTTTATATCTCCAACTGAAGTGGCTCTCATGATGTCCAGGTCATGCCCCTCAGATCTGTGATGTCTCTTTGGAGCCATCATATCTCTCTGGGTGTAAACTATGATAGAGAAACAGAAAACGCCACAAGCCTTCGCTCTGCCAAGGTTGTGAAATGGCTCATCAAGGCCCCTCTGTTCTGGAGAAACAAAACACTTGGCAGATTTATCGTCTTTCAGGAATTCAGACCTTGGAAAGGAGGCAGAGAAACAGTATATTTCTCATAATGTAGGCCTACAAGTTAAGGATGACAGATTGCAAAAATCTTTCTTATTAGGAAATAAGAATATACTAAATATAATATGTATAATATGGAATCTAATTCTTAAATTTCTTTTACGTCACACAGCGACATGCATCATAAAGTAACTGACATTTGTGCTTGACGTTTTTTTCATTCAAAAGAAATTATGTTAGTGTGAAATAAACAATTGATTAATTTATCAAATTTGTTTTTTTTTTAGTAAAATATCCAAATCTAAATGATTGTCTTTTGTGTTGTATTTCCCTGTAGGACTGACTAGTTGTGTCAGAATTTCCTTGTTTTTAATGATAGCCTAGTAATGGCAGAACATGAGCCTATCTTTGGCATTGGATAGGCTTATGTCTATGGATATGTCTTTTATTCTGGAAGAGTTGATGGTATGCTCTGCTGGAACATATGTTGTAGGTCTTTGTTTAGGCCTACTACATGTTTGTTACATTAGCGCAAGTTAATGTTTCTCTAAAACAGAAAAATAATGCATACTTGTTTACATGCTGGTTTAGTGTTTGTTTTTCAGTTCACACGAGACAGAAAGCGAACTCGCTGTCGCCATAGAACCGGGAAATACAATTCTGTGGTAGCTAAATGACACCGGCGGCTAGTAACTGACAGACATTATTCTTTCTTCAGGGGAACTTAAGGGATTGCTATTATTGTTACGATTCGGTTGAAACATGGAGGAAGCAGGATCCAAATGCAGCACAGTTTATTAAACAAACTCCAGACTTACAAACTCAAATTCAGGAACAGAACAACCAACATCCACTCAACAACATCAAGAACTCACAAAGACTGAACTAGACACAGGGCTTAAATACATACTGGACTAATGACGAGACAAGGGACACCTGTGAACATTTAAACAATCAACCAATGACAACATGACACAACAGACAGGGGAACACAAGGCAAGATCACATGACTAGAACGGGATCACATGACAGACAAGAACCAGGAACAAGAAACAAAACCCAAACCGTGACAATTATACATTTGCCCTTTGCCACATTCAAATTTCAAATGTTTTTTTCTATATTAGAAAATATTAGACCTGTTTCAATTTAAATAACTGTTATCTTTTGTAATATATTTTAAAATGTAATTTATCCCTGTGATGGCAAAGCTGAATTGTCATTCTAATCTTTATAGTAAGAAGGAATGCTTCTTGAGCGCCAATGTTATGGAGCTTAAAATATGACAATATGATTTGGATTTGAATTTGAATTTGAATTGTGTAAATTTGAATTATTTACAAGTGAAATCTAACAAAATTGAATTTTAGGTGGTAGTTTAAATAGTTCTGAATTTGATCTTTTTTAAACGAATATTGAACATTTGAAATTTAACAAATTGAAATGTTTTTATGGCTGAATTTATAGACATGTATTTTCAAACAGCTAGTTTTTTTTTTGTTCTGAATTCGTATACTGCAAATATTCAGTTTAAAAAAATACAGATTCAAGTTTTCAAGATGAAGAAATTCGGAACTTCAAATTCAGTTTTCTAAAATTCAATCTAAAAAATTCAAGTTCAAAAATTCAGATCTTACAGAAAGTAGGTCACAGGTCATCCACAGGGAAGAGTAAAGGATCTCAGAAAAGTCGAACAGAGCATTTTGGCTGCACTGCAGTAGTTTTCTGCCGCAAACGCGGTGGTGGTTCAAGAGAATCCGTGTATCTTTTGTTCAGTCGTTTTTTTATTTAATATTAAGAGTAGAAAAATGAGAAAACAGCTTGAGTATTAGATTTCTAATATTCTAGTAATAATAGTCCGCTGCAGCAGTTGCACGGAGCTTACAAAACGCGTGTATTGCATCTAGGCTACATTTAATTTTCTCATCAAACAACTAGACTAACGAATGGCTCGATACAACAGAAGAGCCTAGAAAGGGCTTTTTCTCTGTGTAGACCAGCAGTTGGTCTGAATGTTCGACTTTTCTGAGATCCTTTACTCTTCCCTATGGATGACCTGTGACCTACTTTCTGTAAGATCTGAATTTTTTAACTTGAATTTTTTAGATAGAATTTTAGAAAACTGAATTTGAAGTTCCATATTTCTTCATCTTGAAAACTTGAATCTGTATTTTTTTTAAATGAATATTTGCAGTATATGAATTCAGAACAAAAAAAAAAACTAGCTAGCTGTTTGAAAATACATGTCTATAAAATTCAGCCATAAAAACATTTCAATTTGGATGTAAATGTTCAATATTCGTTTAAAAAAGATCAAATTCAGAACTATTTAAACTACCACCTAAAATTCAATTTTGTTAGATTTCACTTGTAAATAATTCAATTTCAAATCCAAATCATATTGTCATATTTTAAGCTCCATAGATGACACTCATACTGCACATGCACAGTTAGAGACCCTCCCCCACCAAGAAGACAGAAGACATATTCAACATCTGCTGCTGCATTTATTGAACAAAACTTGTTTTGGAGGTATGAAAGTGAGATGTATTAATTAATCAAAACTTAATTTGAATTATTGTTTTGTTGTTGACTTCTAAGTGACATGGTTAGCATGTGTGTCTAGCAGGCAAATGATGTTCTGTCATGGCTGATAGGGTTGGGCACTGACCCTGAAATATGGAGAGATTGAATAGCATCTGTAACACCTGCACATAATACTAGTATAGTAGGCCTAAAACATTTCATATTTTCAGAATTCTATGCTCATTGAGACAAAAAGCTAAAGTTAATTAGCGAAATTTAAGGTATTTTTAACATGTTGCAACCGTCCCTGGTTGTGTTGCAACTGTCCCATGGGTTGGGGTCAGTTGCAACATCTGGATTTTTCCATTCAAATAAATACTGTGAATGATATGTCATATGTAATCATCTTTAAATGGTATGGGTAATTAGCAGACAGATGCAAGTTTAATATATACAAATTTGGTTGGTCTAGTCCAAATAGTCTCTGAGTAACTCAGAGAAATGCAAAAAGTGTTGCATCTGTCCCCGGTCTCCCCTATAAATAATTTGTAACATTAAAGCCTACATGTCTTTACTGTATCTTTTGAAGAATTCATGTTCTTGCTGAATAATTATATATATATATAAAAGTATGAAACCATTTTAACCCCAAACTGTGGTTTAGAACCTGGTAGTTGGTTAGCTTGTCACTTTAAACGAGAAAGTGAAACATGGTTAAAAATGTAGATGAAAAAAGAAAAGAAAAAAAAGATGAAAAGTCTAGCATTTTAATATCCTCTATTTATTTTGGGAATGTAAATAGATTTAAGATAATGAATTCCTTATTTTTGGAGATTATGGGGCTTCGAGTCTTTTGCCTTATTAAATCTGAATAATAACAAAGCATGTAATTAAGTATGAACATGAAATAATCTCATTTAACAAATATTTCCCTCTCATATTTTCTCATTTGTTTCAAGTATTGAGTTGTTGAAACCTAAAGTTTGTCACCTTTTCCAAAGTTCATTTAAAGTTTCCAAAGAATTGTATTTCCTTTGCCATGGAAATTATAATATTCAATACTTTTGCAGTGTCAAAATATGACAGACTTATATTTGATCAACAAAGGGCACAGCGTGTGTGCTTTATCTGCGGATGTTTTTTCTTTATTTTCTGTGAATCTGGTTGTGGCTTCCCGTTTAAGTAGTTGCTGCCATCGAATTTTCAGGAAAAACTCAGTCGTGATGTTCAGTGCTCGTTCACGTAGGTGGTTTAGCAGTGCATCAATGGTCCAGCAGGTGGCGGTGGTGTTCTGTTCTGACCGGGTAAACAGGTTTTTTTTATTTTTATTTTTATTTTTTTTAAGATCAGCTAGTCTCACAGGATATTTACTGGACTAAAATACAAGAGGATTAACACACACACACACACACAAAGTTTAACCGAGGATTGCTTTTAGTTCTGCAATCACAGTTTCACTGCAATCAAAGCACAGTTTCTGTTTATATCCTGTATGGACGTTTTTTGTTCAGTTTTGCGTGTAGTGAAGTTTCCAGCCATTATAATAATGAACTAAAACAAATGCTTTTATATATTGCAAGACAAAAGTCTTATCAAAAGACAAAAGTGTGTTTGTGTGAGTGCGTTTCTTTCAAAGTAGGCCTATCTAAAACAATTAAACTGTAAAGGAGTGACCTTGTGCGCAATTAACTGAATTTCTGAATACATTGTGTCTTAGACCAGAAAAAAAGGCTTTGAGATGAAGCTTCAGTGTTGAACGCCCTTTTTCTCTCCAAAGCTCAAGAAAATTTATGGTTTTGTCCCAGATTTCAATTTCCACAACATCTGGCCTCAGAAACCCTTGGCAAGTCCAGCACAAAGGCATTCAAGTTGTTTAGTTCTTTGTGATATATTTCACATATTTTTGTCATGTTATGTTGAGATAAGTTTCATAAGAAGTGTGTCAGGTGTAATGCAGGGTCCAAAGATGAGACAGCAAGTTTTAAAGTTGAGAGCGGAGAAACACACTCACACACAAGTATATAACGCATATTTTAAAAATGTATATTTGTTTACAACAGCTATGGTAACAGCAATAACAAGACATTTCTGTCGTAAGAACAGCTATTCAGTTGATGGACACCGTGCTGCGATGTCATGGGAACATCCCAGGTGGAAATAATCATGAAATTACGTTTTCTTTCATTGCTCCCTTCGCCGCTAAGTGCGTCATAATGGCACACAAGCGCCCTGCTCACGCCAAAGTCCCAACTTCAAGAGCTCTACCCTTCGAAGGGAGGAGGGATGCTCACTTCCGTTTGGATTTTGCCCTGGGTCTTCTGGAGCAGGGTTGAAGACCTCTGTTCTGAACCACTTAATTACAGACAGGTGTGTTGAATCAGGGTTAGATCTTAAATGCAGGCTGGCAGATCTCCAGGAACAGGACTGGGCACCCCTGATTTAAGGTGTTATTCATGTGACTTGCACAAACAGGATGCCAGATTTGAATACTTAGGGTTAGTGATTTGAACAAACCCATAACTCTAAGTATGAGCAATAGTAATAGTATGCCAGTCTACCATTGTAGGTTGAATTTTTTTGGTCAGGCAACGTTACCGTTGCCTTTCTATCAGCTCGAACCAGTCTGGCCCTTCTCCTCTGACCTCTGGGATCAACAAATCATTTTTGCGCACAGAACTGGCACTCTTTTTCGGACCATTCTCTGTAAACCCTATAGAGATGGTTGTGCGTGAAAATCCCAGTAGATCAACAGGTTATGAAATACTCAGAACAGCCCGTCTGGCACAAACCACCATGCCATGTTCAAAGTCACTTAAAGGGGTCATAGAATTAGAATTCAAATGTTCCTTGATCCTTTGACAGTTAAGAGTTTTTTATACTATAAAAATACCCTGTAAGTTTCAAAACTCAAAACTTTCTTGTTATTCCAAAAACTGCTTTTATTGAAACCAAAGCCAGCAAAGACAGGATCTATAAAGTGGAGACGTGTGACATCACACTTCAGCTTTGGCCCTGCCCACTGGAGCGTTCGTGAACAATGTTAATGTCTCAGCAGTGCATTATTTGTTTGTATTCTGTGTATTTCACTGTGGATTATTACATTATATAAAGAAAGCGATCAAAGACGCTCCCTTTCCAATTGCCCAGCTGTCAATCAAACAGCGCGAGTTTATCTGGACACTTGCCAAAACTCGTTGAAAAATCATGACGCTGTTACAATGTAAAGTACAACGAAGCTTTTACTGTATTTACATCGTGTTTGCATTATTTGGTGAAAGCCAGAGGTGTAATTTCATACGCGATCAACTGACTGTCTGTCATCTGCTCAATGCTCATCACTGCAACCTTTCATGTGATGGGAATAGATCATTATGATCAATACTTTTCACGTTTCCTTAATCTCGATAGCTGTTATTGTAAAAACGTAGTAAAAGTTTTAGAGAGAGTTCCACGTGTAATACTAGCTATTTCATATGCAAACATGTCAGCCAATCACAGCAGTGGGCGTTTACACTGAAGTTTCACAGCAGACACGCCCCTTAAAACAGAGCGTTCAAATCAGAGGCTAAAATCAGGCTTGGAAAAATGCCTTTTATTTATAAATGATGACAATTTTTGATGTTAAAATCATACTAACATTATAAGGGCACCCCAGGAAACATTATAAAATAATCCAGTCTATGACCCCATTAAATCATCTTTCTTCCTGATTCTGATGCTTAGTTTGAACTTAAGCAGATCATCTCGACCTTTTCTACATGCTTAAATGCATTGAGTGCTGCACAGGCAGTTGAACAGGTGTACCTAATAAAGTGGCCGGTGTGTGTATAAATATATACTATTTGTTTATTGCTAATTATATTATTATAGTATAATGTAGATTGTATAATGGATTAATATATGCTGTAAAAGTATTGTTTGTAGTTCATGATAGCTAATGCATAAATACAAATTAAATCTGATACTTTTATGTACTTTATTTTTGCATTAGATTCACTCCATGATCTTTTTATTGCTGTAAATACCATGAAGACATCTCTAAATTTCTTATTCACAAACACTATCTTGCAACCTGGCTCTAACTCTATCAGTCACATGACCTCAACAGCCCAGGTTTGGGAAACTATAGCTGCATGTTGCCATGGCAGCACAGTCACCTTTCTACTAACAGAGGGCTAATGGAAAAAACGTCCTTGTTTTCAGTATATGTACTTGGTTTAAGGTAAATGTACCAATCTCGCTTTGCTTCTTTCTCCTCTGTTTCTGCAGCCAAGGTCACTTACGACCAAGACAAGATCAGACACAGAAGAACATTCATCTGTCTCCTCTACCAAAATTTGCATTCAGATCTGTCTCCATCCAATCAACTGATAGACTGAACAATCCCCGTCTTACTTTTTTTAATTTAAATCCACTCAGATGTGTGTCAAATTATGGAGGAAAAGATGTCACTACTTCCGTTAAATCACAACTTGAATGATGTTGGCGTTAAAAGATGGCGTGAAACTGAAGTTGTGATAATCTTTTCTTGTGACGCATATCTAAGTGAAACAGCTTTTTAAATAAGACAAAATATAGGACGGGACTTGATTTTGCCAAGGAAATTGATTTGATCATTGAATTGTTGTCATTTGGTAATTGCTGCAATGTCAGGTCATGATATTTTTTTCCATTAAAAAAAAAAAAAGTCTATTTGGTGACTTTAAGGACTTTGAACCATAAAACACTTCAAAAGCCAGGCGGTGTGGGATCAACAACTCAAAACAAGATTGCTCCTATTATAATCAAACAAATTACACTGCATTGCAGAGTGCAGTCATTTGACTGGATAAGTTCGCAAAACTAGGTTGAAAAAAAACTAACTTGTGTCTTCAGTGATTCAGCGGATGCTTGGTGATACCAACTTAACAGGGTACAAAGTCACTTGCTCTCTCTGTTCCTCTGTGATGTGATCCAACCGACAGTTGGTCTAGAAACAGTTTTAACTCTGAAATTGTTAGTAAATTTTACAAAGAATCAACAAGTAACACATCGACCATTTGGGTGAATGACTGTTCACTTTGTAATAAGGTGGACACTTTATTAGGTACTGAGTTGGACCCCCTTTTGCTTTAAACAGTGATGATGTGTGTTGTGGGCGGAGCCTACTGGAGAGGTGGAACTTGACATCCAGCTCCCCCTCTCTAGACTCATTGGTTTGAGCTTGAAGGTTCCAGCCACTGAGCCACACAATAGGCTTGTTCGACTTGAGACAGCGCAGACGCAACGTGATTGTGACGTTTGCCATCAAAGTACCGCGAGAGCGATTCGAGAGCAGCCGGAGGACTCAGCCAGCGCAGCTTCTCAAGAGCGGCTGCACGAGCTCTGATGACGACACAGCTGTTTCACGATTGGCCGGATTCACCGCATGACAACGATCATGTGTGTTTCATGTTCTCACACCTTCAGTTCCACTAATGCTCACAAATGTCTTTTATAATAGCAAAAGCTCTTTTCATGTAGTCGTGATGTTATATTGTGTCATGTTTATCAAAATAAAACTGATAAAATAATGTAGACCCCACTTCATTGATAGTATAGGCTTATGTTGAACTTTATTATTGTACAGACACTGTGTGTCTTTATTATTGTACAGTAAATTTATTTCACTTCAGCTGTGGTAAAGTATGCAAACACAGCGCAAGCGTCACTACAGGAAGCAGAAAGTGTCTTGACTTCAAGTCTCCGTTTTCAGCTTCTCCCCGCCTGGACGCGGCAACACTCACTGATCGGTTACATCCAGCAGCAGCCGATGTCGAACACACCTATTAACTCTACCCATAACCCTGGCTGCGTTCGAAACCGCATACTTCCCTACTATTTAGTATGGGAAAAAGAGTAGGCGAGCGAAAAAGTATGTACGAATCCAAAAGAGTAGGCGAGAATTACCTGGGTGACGTACTAATTATCGCGAGATTCGGACTTAAAGGACAACTCTAGTGAAAAATGAACCTAGGGGTAATTAACACATGGTTACTGAGTCGATCGTTCCCTGGGATGCGTTTTCATGAAAATCGAATGTAAAGAGTTTTATCTCTAATCGAGTCACGAACGCCATGCTACGTTAGATTTCACAAACATAATTCCTATCAACAAGCTCACTTAGCACGGCGTTCGTGACTCGATTAGTTGAGACTGTTTTCCAAGATGGATCCTGTCTGTAAACGCGTATATGTACTGTCTTTATAAACTATCTTCTTATTAAACTGTCTGTACACTAACAAAGTTCTCAATGCTTCGGTTTGCATGTAGGGACCTTCATTATGCTACCGTGTTAGTGTGAGGCTATTTTTAGCCTTGTTAGTAACTAGCGATTTACTTTTACTTACTCTGTGCCCCATATACTAGCGTTATAAGATCATCTGTTTTTAAAGATAAAACTCTTTACATTCGATTTTCATGAAAACGCATCCCAGGGAACGATCGACTCAGTAACCATGTGTTAATTACCCCTAGGTTCATTTTTCACTGGAGTTGTCCTTTAAGTGCGTTCGAATATGCCTACTTTCCTATAGTAGGCGAAAACAGTACGTGAAGGAAGCAGTACGTCAGTATTCATAAAAGAGTAGGCGAGAAGTTCCCGGATGGCTTACTGCTTTCGGCCAGATTTTCGAGTGCTCAACCGATGGATACTTTTCTATCCCAGGAGGCCACGCGAGAGGATACGTCATTATTAAACATCACAGAGATCAGCGACGCGGGTGCTTTCAAATGTGAGTAAACACGGTTCCTTTTGTTAAAATGGCATGTGTTGAACTACTGTAGAGTAAACTGTTGAATTGTTGAAGGTGTAAAGACGTTACACAGTAAAGTATAGTTGTGATTTTGCTGTAAAAACACGTTTTATTATGTATAACGTTAGTTAACAGGGGAGCTCCAGTAAGGACACGTAAGTTACGTCTCTAAAGTGGATTTACATAAACCATCTTAAAGACGCTTATTTTAAATGTCTATTTACATCTGACAGGAAAATCTTGAAATATCACAACATGAAATGGACATCTGAGTGATGAATGTGTGCTATTATGTAGAAGAAATCTATAAAGTAACTAAACATAAGTTATCTATTTTATTTGTCTGTTAGTAGTTGATAAATTGAGGAACATTTATGTTGGATAAAAAGTTAAAACAACCTCAACATGTAAATGTAGTGTTGAGCTCATCACAGAGGTTATGTGAATCTTGTCTGGATGTTACAGGGACAGATGAACAGATGTGTGTTTATCCAGTGGAGAGTGGCTCATGAAGCTGAATGCTGCCATCAAAGGCTTTGAGTGAGTATACTACAGAAATGAATAACAACAACTATTTAAATATTAAGTTTATTTTAATTATTGTAATTTCAAACAGAGCTATTACATCACTTTTCTGATTCTTGATTTCTGTGCATTTGCTGCAGATTTTTTGTAGTGGAGCAGGACCTGCAAGGAAAGATGATGGCGGCATTTGTGAAAAAAAGCGTTTTTGTCTTCTAAATAATACTGGAATCAAATGACATTATGCGGTTGAAATTACTGCTTTTGTGTTATGTATTTTTGTAGGATCTGAAATGTCAGCAGGCTGGTGTGAGCACTGAGGATGAGGAGCCCAGAGCCTGATCCTGGAGATGGTCCCTCCATCACTCCACTTGCCCTTACGAGACCCTCCATCACTCCACCTGCCTTTATTGCCTCAGATTGTGAAGCACAACACAACACGCAACAACCTCCGGCACGAGGGAACGGCTCACCTCTGGTGGTCAGCTGATTCATCAGAATAAAGCTGCAGAATGGGAACCGCTGTGTTGAGATGGCAGAAGGATGTGGGGTTCAGCGCCTGTAGCCTACATACATGACTGTAGTTTGAATAAAGCTTTGTTTCATGTGTTGACTTGTATATGCATTTGTTTATTAATAAATTGAAATATTAATAAATTAGTAAAAGAATGAATGAAAGTTACCATCACACGGTGACTTTCATTCATTCTTTTACTAATTTATTAATATTTCTCATTGTCAGTAAATAAAATATAATTATTTAATTAATGTTTTATTTAATTGTTTGAAAGAAAATGTAGATATGTTCATTATATACACATCTAGAGTGTATTCAATCATGCATTGCTATGTCATATGACATACATTACATTTTGTTTGTTTTATTGAATTATATCATTTTCAGTAAAAAGTAACAAATTAAGTATTGGTCAGCATTTATCGTTGTTATTGTTGTATGTTTTGGGGTGGGATAGCAATGCAATTCATTCTGAGGTAATATTAATGATACTTAAATTTTTCGAGGACAAAATCAACAGTTTTCTCCAAAGGCGAATCTTCACACAGCTGCCCTTTGTGCAGACATTACAAATGCTGAGGAAAACCATTCTAGGTAGGGCTGTCGAGTTACTGATGTTATGAGGTATATATATATATATATATATATATATATATATTTATATGGGTTTGCATACATATGAGATTTTTTACACAGGAAAAAAGAACCTACAAGGTTGAATATCTCAATATATATTTTCTTAAATAATTCATTATAATACATTTAAAAAAAAAAAAAAGCATTTTTTTTTTGTTATTTATAGGCCTAGGCCTGAGGGATGAAATGAGAGTTAAATTCAACAAGAAAAAGAGGAAAACAAAGCAGTAAGCCACTTTTGCTTGTGGATGAAAATGTTTGGATATTAAATAAAATAAAATAAACAACATTCAAGAGATGACAATTTTGGGATTCCGTAATAAAAATAAATAATATCGTTATGGATAAAAGGGTGGGTCACATTAGTAGGGTTAAATATAAGAACTTAAATCAACCCTAAATGTATTCACAAAATAAATGGGCAGCAGTTTCTTCAAAAAGACCACAAAATGAGCAAGTTTAATCAATATCAAGATATTTACAGATAGATGAATTAAACGTGTCGTTCAAATCTTTTAAGTTGTTGCGCGTGTGATAACGCGTCGTAGGTCACATGATAACGTCAACATGGCAGATGTCCGGTTCGCATTCATACTCAACGAGATCTGGCTATAAAGTACCTACTCTTTTAGCGCTCGTTAAGTAAGTACTCATTGAAATTAAGTACCTACTCATTGAGTATGCGGTTTCGAACGCAGCCCCTATCCCTAAACCTAATTAGGTCAAGCTCCACCCATTTGGTCCACAGAGGTGGAGCTGGACCAGGACAAGCTCCACCCATTACATCCAGTGAGGGGGAGCTGAACATCATTTGGCTCTGCAGTGAGCACCACTTGGAGTTCTGCAGTAGCTGTCTAGGAAGTTACGGAATAAAAAAAATTCGAGGATATATCTCACAATTCTGACTTTTTTTCTACGCAATTCTGAGTATAGATCTCAGAATTCTGAGAAGAAAAATCTGAATTGCGAGATATAAACTTGTTTTTATGAATTTTCACCTCAGAATTTTGACTCGCAGTTGCGAGTTATAAAGTCAGAATCGGGAGATATAAATCTACATTTGAGAGAAAAAAAGTCAGAATTGTGAGATAAAAATGTTATAGGTTTAAATATTATTTCATGCAGTAAGTATGAACTGCATATGTGAATATTATGTAGATCTATTGTTTACATCAAATTCATGATTTAATAGTAGGCCAATCATTGCAGGTTTCATCAGTCCAGTATATCCTTTAAATGACATGTAAATAACATTTGCCAAGTGTCAAATGAGTAAAAATCAGCATTGGTATATGAAACGGTGTCAATCGCAGATGGCTCGTAATATTTTTTTTAACGTAAACAAATGTAAACGACGACGCTCGGGACAGTTGACGGGCCAGTGCTGCATCATCACAAGAGCTTAAGCCTTGGCAATTTAAGTATTCAAGCGCAAGAAGACGCAAAAGGGAACTCAATTCATTTCTCGCGCGCTGTTTGGAAAGTTTTGTGTCCGAACACATCCGAAGCAGCGGCCAGAAGCCGCATTTCAGACAGCGTGCCAAATCTGAATTGAGGTCTCTTTCATGTGTTCTTGTGCTTAAGCGGACAAAAAAATAATAATTTGTAAGTAAACTTAAACAGTAGAGAAGATGTGTACCACCAGTATCAGTGTATTGGATCCATGCATTGGTCTTAAAGTGACAGCAGCCTAATATTTCTGCTGCTGTCTGTTTTTTTAATGTTAATCAAACAACAAATGACTAAGAAAAAAAATCATTCACTGCTCTTGACTGAATAACTTTTGTAACTTTAATAAGGGTTAATCTATGTTTTTATTTATACAGTGAATATCCAATGTTATTTTATATTTGATTACTTTAGTCAGTGTCTTTATACCTGAAAACTACCGTTACTTGTCTTTAATAATGTTTTAAATGTGTATAGGCTAGTAGTTTGATCTGTTGAAATTGGAATAGAGAATTGTGAATTTTTCACTGGTATCTAACATTTTGTTATCTAACTGCCTGTTTTTGCAAAAACAGTTTTAAGGCCTGTAAAAAAATATTTATGTCTGGTACATTTTGGCAGTAAGTTTTAGGCCCTCAGTTGCAACCATAAACGTCTTCAAAGGGTGATGAAGATGGTCTTTTTTTGCATTCTGATTGTAACATTGAAAGGTACAAGACCTTTTTTATCATATTTCGTGGATCCTGCCCATCTGCATGTACTCAGAATGTACTCAAATATACATCACTTCTTTGAGCACTTAAACCATAAATAAAAGTAAATATATACTTACTCGGTTTAATTTTGAAATTGAGATAATGCTATTAATATTAGCTTGTCTATGGTAATTGCTTGCATGGCTGCTTTATTCTAAAATAGAATGCATGTGCTCTTTTTTCTTTTTTTTAGAGACACAAGGTTCTTGAGTGCAGTCTATTATTCTGACAGGAGAAGGTCTTTAACAAGCCAGTTCACGGACACTGGAGCCTTAAAACAACTATTTGTTTGCAGTCGATTTTAGGATTCCAGTCTTTGAACTGAAAATTACTTATAGATTTCATTAAAAATTACTGTCCTGGAAAGTCTGATTTGAGATCATCTAGCAGCTCCTTCTGTTACTCGTCTGAGAAACAAGAATCTGATTCTAGATAAGCTTTTCTACTTGTGCGTAAACTCACATAAATCTGAGCCTGAAAATAATCCGATCAAATGACTTTGGCAAAACCTTTGTAGGAAAACGCTTAGCTTGTGCATAATTAGGCACCAGGGCATCATAAAAACTCCATTAGAACATGGAACCAAGTTTGACGGCTCCCAGTCAGCACTGAGGAAGAGTAGCTGGTAGTCGTTTGTCAAAGTCTGAAGCTCTTTTATCATCTTTTTTCCATTCCCTTTTCTATTCTATGTACTCCTCCTCTCTTATAACTTTAAGACCACAGCCGAACTGGTTTTAAGTGAAGAGCTGGGATGTAATATTAGGGGACCCAGTTATCTATTGTAAAATCTCACATAAGCCATTAACTGAACCAACCAATAAGTGAATGGAAAGTGAATGCCAGCTCATTTCTCAACTGGCTGTCTATTACAGGAGATAATGGAGTCTCCTAAAACCCAGCTCTGCCCACTCCACCTGGCATTTGCCATTAATGCCGTACAGAAACCAGTTGGAGAAATAACTGTAATTCAGAAATAATTACGAATGGCATTCTGCAAAATTAAACCTTGCCTGCGAGAAGCGGTATAAGCGGCATATGACGGAACGAAAAATTCAACTCGCTGCCCCCTAATTCTCTCGCTTGCTCTCTCTCTCTCCCCACTCAGTTCCCCAGCAAATGAAAGAGCGTGGAGAGGTCTTGAAAAGGAACACGCGGTTCTTTAATTCGTTTCCAGTTCCAGCTTTTATTTCGCTATGCCTGTGAAGACGACCAGCCTATTGCATAACGCATGTTATTAAACAACAGTCTGTTAATCAAACTGATCTTCTATTTCACACAGCCTAATCTTCATTCCTGTCAAGACAAAAATATGGAGCTACTCTGAAGGTCTATGTGCTATATTCTCTGATTGATCTTAAAGGTGCACTCAGTCATTTTTTCCTTTATAACGGATAGTTATAGTTGAATTTTTTTTATTATTATATTATTAGTAGTAACCTAATAAAAGCTTGTCAAAAATGGACTCATGGAGGCCACCATGTTGATGTCACAAGACCATCACTTCTTTCATTGGACACATTGGTCATCTGATTTTCACGGTGCAATTTGGGACTTTTTAGGGAACGCACGTTTCAGTTCCCTGGAAGTATTTTGCGATTGAGACAGCCTGTAAAATGTCCGACTCCCTGATCAGTGCCAACTACTTTGAAATACATCTCAATCAAAAGACTGTGTACAAGTAGGCCAAATAGCCAAATCTTTCTAATATTACAACTAAGTCAAGTATAGTTAAGTATAATTTAAGTAGGTCTATACTTCTGAAAAGTATACATAAAGTACATAAAAAGTAGACTGTATCAGCTCAGGGCTGTAAATTTAGGTAGGGCAGATTCTGGACCTTAGCTCTAGTTTATGATAACCGACATGCCAAATAGTTACCGACCTGATGCAGACACATAGCTGCTCACTGCAGAGCAAATGGGTGGAGCTTACGTGTAGCTTCTCCTCGCTAGAGCTCCAGCGAGGAGGAGCGAATATAATTTGGGCCTAATGGATGGAGCTAGAATATCCAACCAAACCCTAACCCTAACCACAACTCTATCCCTCCACCACCCCATTGGAGCTCCAGAGAGGAGGAGCTGGTCGTCATTTGACTCTACAGTGAGTGGACTACCACTTTAGCATCTTGTTCTGGGGCGAGGTTTACGTAAGGACACGAGAAAATAAGTGGGGCAAGTCTGAAATCTGCCCCAATGGCTCTCTATGAGAGCGTCCTGCAGTTCCATTTTTCACCACAGATTTACGTTGGAGATTTGTGGGGCGCTGTTGAGCTAGGGGGAGGGCTCAGAGACAGGCTGCCCCGCTTAGGCCTAGTCCACAAGTACATGGGTATTTTTATAAAATGAGTTTTTCCTCCTTCGTTTAAAAAAAACGTTTTTTCAAAAAAAAAAAAAAGATACATTTTTTTGCGTCCACATAAAAACCAAAAAATTAAGCGCTGTCAAGAGCATTCCAAACCAACAGGCGGCGATATAACCCTAACCGTTAAGCCATGTTGGCCAATCAGAAGACTGGAAAAACGGTTATTACCGGTTCCGACGTCACAAGCCAAAATCTCTGGTTTCACCGGCTACACAACAGCACTGCAACTTACTGGAGTTTCTAGAAATCTTCACCCTGGCAGGAGTTTTCAAAAAAAGTTCGGTTTCAGTGACCAGATACTGCGTTTGCGACTTTGTGTGTGGACAAACGGCCAAAGCGCACAGAAAAAGCTGCGGTTTTGAAAATACCGTGTTCGTGTGGACCGGGCCAATACATGCCTGCCAAATTTTAATATATGCTGATCACTTTACGACTTAAAATGGTTTAGAAAATCTGAAAAATATTTGTTGCAGAATGCAAAATTTCTATTTATTATTAATTCAGTGTATAGAGGTCTATGTTTGGATAAATAGTTTGTCTGAAAGATATTTTTAGTTTAAAATAAGTGGGCTAACTTTACACTAATATCACACTTGAATAGGCCAAATGGCTTTTTGGTGAGGGTTTGGGCGCCAAAAAAATCGGTTGTGGAGCGAGACGACGAGCCTCAAGCAGCGTTGAAAACCTGCTAACAAATATTGTGTTAGGCTATAATTTAAAGTCACCATCCCTGAAAGATGTTAAATATTTCGCACACCAGCTAATAAGTTACCAGAGTTTTACTGTCGTGAGAATCACACAAATTAATTGATTACCGTGAACTTTGACCATGAATATGGTAAAATTGTGGAGGTATGGTACGGTGATTTCCTTTAGTCCTGTTGTTTGTCATAACTTCTCTGCCTCGAGTAGTACATCTGGGGGCGGCTCCAGGAGGGCGCGGCTGGCGGTGACGCGCTTTCTAATTTGTTATATCCAAAGACAGATTTCTGCCAAAGTACAACCAGTCAAAGTGCGCCATTAGGACACTACCAGGTGTTTGCTTGTCCCTCTCTTGCGTCTGTCGCTTACTTCAGTGCTGCTCTTTCTCTTTGTGCCGCGCGCGCAGTAAATCAGATCGATCCGGTACACGGCTGATCACACAGATCTGCCCTCCAGCTCCCATCACCTGCTCCTGCTCCTGCTGTCGGTAAGTGCCGTTTCGTACTAACGCACTAACAGGGTAACTATAGTTTCCGGCATTAAAATGTGCTAACTTGTGCTAGTTTCCACTGTCTTAAAAACAAACTGAACAAAATGAAGAGATTCTAAAAGATTTTTACACTGTTTTACATCCAGTTTTACACCCATTATTCATGTAGGCTATTAAGTATTATTATTCTGCAAGTGACAGGAACTATAGTAACTGTCGGAAACTAACCCATTGTAAACAACCATAACCCATTGTATTTTTTTTGTAAAGAAACTGATTTAAACTTTAAACCCTGTTGAAATTACTTTGAATGAATGCGCCTATATGATGACCTAAGAATTTGCTTCGATAGGCTGCTCACTAGAAAGAAAGAAAAACAGTCTTTGTGAGTATGAGTATGGAGGTTCATGATTTGATGTTTAGGTGACCACCCAGTGTTCTTCAGTGTAACCTTGTCTGACCCAAAAAATTTAAAAAAAGCCACGAGTGCTAGAATACATATAAAAATAATGAAAAATGGCAATAATGAAATTAGTTCTGATTAAATTATGCTATTAATGTCCATAATTTTAATTTAAAAAAGTCTGTGGGTCAGTGATCAAACATATAATTAGTTTAACTTAAAAAAAAAAAGTAAGTTATCTGGTTGCCTTAATTTTGAGTTCATTGAAATTAAAAAAATTGAGGTAATACAAGGAAGGAGATTAGTTTAATCAACAAAAACTCAAAATATTATGTTTTCTGGACCATATTATCTAAGTTGATTTGATAAAAGAAAAAAGTTGTGATAAATCATGAGAATTTTTGTTATAACTTTTACAGTAACAACAATACTAAAATCAGTGCTATAACTGTTGTTTAACTTATTTGGCCGTACAGGTGATTATGATGTGCCTGACATGGTCTAGAGTAGACATTTTGCAGATAGGGTTTTTTGCCTCTGCACAAACACAGTCTATTACTCAATGTTGATCATGATAAGATTAAAATGACATTAGTGATAAGAGAAATGAGGGGTTTTGGAGGAGAGGTTGAAAACAGTTGAAGTGATGGTTCAATGACAGAAGGAAATCATAAAATGAGGTTTTTCAGTGAATAAGACGTCAGAATAACAGACCACCATCTGAGCGGTGTAATTTATCAATCACATTACAGTAACAACAAGAGAGCATTTTACATTTTTTTTTTTTGAATATGGTATTAACAGTGACCATCTGTTGTTGTTTTTTTATTCATGTTTTAAGTTTTGTATATCAGAGGCCAAGGGCAAATCTTTCACAATATCTGTTCTGCGGATACATTAACCAAAACTCCACGTAACTAAAACAAGCGACTTCTACAACATTCAGTTTAAGTACATCATATTTCAGAAGTATTGTTGTGTGAGTGAGGGTTTGTATGCTGTGAACTCTTTTAGATATACAAGTTGCTACAGTTGTTTATGTGAACTATGTATTCTGTGCATATAAAACTTGAGTTTTAATGTTTGGCCACTACATCATTCCCATACTTGAATAAACCAGCTCATTTAGAGCATACCACATGAAGCACATTTGTAACCGACAAAACATTTTTTTCAGTGTGGACCACCTGTATTTTATCCTTTATCATTCTCTTGTCCCACATGCTAAACTGCTTCATATAATCCCAAATGTCTTTGTCTGTCTGAGTCTAAATCCAATGCTGTAAATTGCTAGGACACATTATCTCAAGGGATCAGTTCATGTGTCTCCCCTACCTGAAGTTAAACCCACAACCTTTACAAAAGTACAGGAATGGATTTTCGGTGTGTTTTGTTGAAGGGAGACACTCCGTGAGGGAGGAGAAGAAACGCTTTTTATCAGTTTAGACAGAGGTCCTTGTCCTCTTGAGCAATGGACGAGGACTCGCACTGGACATAATGGTCTGATATCATTCAAAATGATGGCGACAGACTGCACTCCTTTTAAATAAATTTTCATTGTATTGCCACACTAGACTAGACGACAACCTATGCAAGAGTAAACCATTCACTACATTTACTCGTAATTCTTGTTAAATCTCTTAATGCTGTCTTTAGGAAAGGAACTGCCTGATGCCTGATGTGTAATGGCTGTGTAGCATTTAAAATGAGACATTTCTGGTTTTTGGGTTAGCAGCAATAGGTTTTAGCTGTGATCAAAACAAAAACATATGTGGACTGCTCTGTTGACAGGTTTGCTGGCTTGTGTGACAAGTGATAGGAGGATTAAATCTGATTTAGTAACGTCAGAAATCATGCTCTGTTACTCTCTCTCTCCTCATTATTTGCAAGAAACGAGTCTCAATTAGGAGAACATGAATGGTGTCAGCGTTTGGAGGGGTTTCAAGCGTGAAGTATGTGCATGTGTACACAAACCCAGGTGTTTATGTGCATAATTATTTGTGTGTAGGTTCGCTAAGTGTAGACAAAAGTCTGTTACTGGGGTGATGTGGGCCTGCATGAGCCCAATGTGAAATGAATGGAAACTTAATTCTTCTGTACGTTCAAAGAAATCTCAATTTGGCAGGAGTACCTTATTAGGATGGAGAAAAGTTCACCCAGGGACTCTGTGTGTTATGTGTAGGGGTTTCTTCGTCCTGTCCTTGGCCTTTTGTTCAATGGTATGTGTGTCTGGACTTTAGCCAAGAGCTTTACCAGAATGGCAGTAGGAAAGTGCTAAAGTTTCACCAGCTCCCAACTGAAATATGTGACCATCCTTTTTTAAAAAAAAGTAAAATTATTACAAGGGTGAATTAAAGTGAACTAGTGTTTGGTTGTGGGCTGCTGTGTGAAATTCCAAGGAACAAGGAGCAGGACAAAGAATGAATGAATAATTACCACGAAGAGTGAGAGCATATCAAACAACTAACGTACAATTAATACTGGACAAGTAACTATGGAAAACTCAGGGCTTAAATACACAGGGAGTAATCAATAAAATGGTGAGCAGGTGTGGAACACAAATCAGTGAGGGTGCGTTTACACATCAACGATGTACAAAAAACGGAAAAGTATTTCCTTTAGCCTACGTTTTTCACGTACAGACCTCAACGTTTTCAAAACGATCCCCAGTTCACACGGATCCGCGGAAACGACTAAAAACACTAAGGCTGCCAGGCCAGTAGTTGGCGATCACAATTTTTTTTCACAAATTAGCATTTTTGTGGTTTACACAGAGACAATAATGGTATCTTTTTCAAAAACTTGCACTTTGAAACCCATTTTCAAAAGTTTGCATTTTCAGGCCCCTGAAACGACGTTGTTGTTTAACTAAACGGCCAAAATTAAGCAGAAAAATTAAGTTCTGTTCCAGGGTTCCCATTGTCACAAAAAGCCTGAAAATATCAGTTTCAAAATAGTGTTTACCAGGAAACATTCTAGAAATCAGTAGGCTAAGTCACAAAACCAATAGGACAATAATGGACATTTCTGCAGTGAATATAATATCTAAATAATTTATAAACTCTGCTGTTTCATCTAAATTTGTTCTTTGTGAGTGAATTCCCTAGTAAATTTAGATTTTTTTTTTGTGTGTGTGTAATTCTCATCCAGTGTTTACATCTGGAATAGTCATTGAAATTCATGGCCAGAAAGTGTGGCAAGCCTGTGTTCTGGATTCTCACACTCCCCCATCTCGCTCTATCCCTTCCTGTCTGCTGTGCTTGTGCGCATTATTAAAAAAGATGAAGAATGCTTTAAAATATTATACAGAGTCAGACTACTGGTCAAAAGCTTGCTGTCAGTACATTTTGAAAAAATAACACCTTTATTTAGCGTTGAAATGATCAAAAGTTACAGCAAAGACTGTTTCAAAAGATTTATTTCAAATAAATGCTGATCTTTTGAACTTTCCATTAATCAAACAATCGTAAGGTTTCTGGGTATATTCTTTATGGATGTGTGTTTTTCTCTCAGACAGAACACAATGTTGTCTCAGTAAAAGCGTTTGCACATCAGCGTCTCACCTTTACTCTTTCTGTTTACTGAGGCAGCAAGCCAGATCTCTGACCTAAAACCCGCAGATGCCCTTTAGCCTAGAGAACAGGGAACTCTGCGTATTAAAGGAAAGAGTGTTGTTTTGAGTGTTTGTTTGTAGATTTTGTTTTTGCTCATTCATGCAGTTTCATTGCAATTTTATTTACCATTTAAACACATTTAAATTAAATGTTTTATATTTCACTTCAGTCTCTGTCCTCGTAAATCTCTGAACTAAATTAACCATTTTTGAGTGAATTCACCTGCAGGAAAAGTATGGGAAATAATTAGTGTACTCAAAATTATCTCTGTAATGATTCTCTTTAAAGAATTTCAGGCATTTTATGATAAATAAGCTTCTGCATTCAGAAAAATGTCCCCAGATTTCCGCAGAATTGGAGCACATATCATTCAGAAAGTTCTACGCATATTGAGCCCTTGAGCATTCGTTTCTGAAATGCGTATAAAAGAGAATATATTTTTATGCTTTCAGCTATAAACAGTTTATATTTATATTCATTTTCCCCACAAAAGCAGTGCAGTAACTGGTCATTTTCTTCTCTCTCTCTCGTACTCTCTCTTTCTTCTTGCTGTCTTTGATTTGTTTTTTTAGTATGTTAAGTTTTAGACTTACTTATATTATATGTTTTTAAATGAAATGTAACAAAATATATTATACATAATCCTAATAAAATAAATGGTTTAAAAACATCTTATTAAAAAGCTGCGAGTGAAGCACTGTGTGCATTTCAAGAGCGTATTGTGAATCTGATCTGATATAGAGACACAATTACAGAAACGTGAACGCATGGCTCTCTTTAATTCAGTTCAAGTTTTGGGTTTTTTGAGTAGGGCAGGTTTAATTTTCACTACCGGGAGGTTTTGGGAGGATATCTTTGTGTGTGCTTGAGAGGGAATGGCTTTATGTCTTAAGTCTGCAATTTACTGCTTTTTAACTTGGTTATCTGTATTTTTTGCCAGCTTTTCTCCTATGCTGTCTTTATAAGCAGTGCATGTTGTTGTTTTGCTAGATTTTTTTTTCTGATATTTTTTTTCACACGTGCGTGCGTGCATGTGTGTGTTCAGTACTCACTACTAAGTTTGATGGGTTAAATGCAGTGGACAAATTCCAAGTATGGATTACCATACTTGGCCTTCCCTAGTGAAAAATAAATATATGTATTTGAAATATATTTATTTCATGCTAAGTATACTACAAAGACATTCACATATTTAAATACCCTGCAATTGTACTTTTGGTATACTTCAAGTCTGCTTAATTGGAACATCTAATTTTGTACTCAATGCACTTTAGTTATCCGGAAATAATGCTGAGGTCCAACTACAGATATACTTAAAGGGTAACTTAACCCTAAACCAACTTTTTTTAATTTAATGATCTGTAAGAATGGGGCTTTATTAGTGCTGTTCATTGATTCGAGTAACTTTTTTGACATTTGGGTATAAAGTGTTTTAATTCTACAATATGGTGTAAAAACGTCTGAGTGCTGCCCTCTTCAGGTTGAACGGTGGCTACTGCAGTTGAATTTTCCTATTGGATATTTGCCGTATTACGTGACATAAGCTGGTTCCAGCTCACCACGCCCCTGGTACGAGCTAGCGTAGATTTATATGTATTTAGTACAGTGGTCAAGAGGTTACGTAGGTGTAGTGTTGCTGGTTGCAACAGCACTGCTGGATTGCATAGCTTTCCAGTAGACTTCCAGCGCCAGTGGTTGCATGCACTTGGCCTGGAAGACCGTGAGTTCCCGCCTAGTGCTCAAGTGTGCAACCTGCATTTTACACGGGATTGCTTCTCCAATAGCCTGCAAGCCAGACCTACATCAAGATGTTAGGTCTGGCAACTCACCATAGACACGGCTCAATCCGAGGGGCGGGATAAACGGCTGTCTTTCAAATTCCCTCTGCACGCAATAGGACAGCGCTTCAACCAACCAGAGCATTTTCCCAACAGCGGAGCTAACGTTAGTTGATAGATTCAACTTTTGCCATATCTGGCTGGCAAAACTACGAACACATCTTCCTTTTTTAAGAATGACTTAATTGCCGTTCTTTTCTCAAAGAAAAGCTTAACTCCAAGTCCTCCAGAGTCGCGGCCAAAGCTGATTCGAAAGACCGCTGTTCGTCATCAGCCATTCTTTGTTTTCAAGTAGCAGGGAATTCACACAGAACCGTCACAACTCTGTCATCATTATGTTAAGCCCGCCATTAATTTTAATTTTATTTAAATTTGACTCTATACATGATGTGATTGGCCTGACCAGAGTTTGGTTTTTCCAGCTCGAAAGGCAATGGAGAGTTGCTAGACTACCCTGGAAGCAAAATAAATTTTGCTGCCGCTAGGGTGTGTCTAGATTTCTAGGCTACTTCTCAAACTTAATAGAGGTGGAAATGGGCTTCTCCACACAGCTCGCGCTGAAAAGCGACGCAGTGCCAAACGCCACTCCTCCTGCATGGACTCCAAGGCAGCGGCGTCTTGATGCGAGTGATCATATATATTTTAATCACAATTTATGGTTAGGCTAAAGTTAATCCCTCAGGGTCGACAAACGCGCCAGCGCACCCTGTGAGTCACTCTCCATTTTAGAGTCTGACAGCAGGTCTCAGGTGCACGCCCCCCGCTCAGCCCCGCCCTCGGTTCGGGTCCTCTATCTCCGCTGCCCACTTTTCTAGCATTTTTCAAATATTGCCAGTGGGTGGAGTCAGGCTCTGACCAGGGGTTTAGTTACCCTTTAAGTATATTTGATTGTGCTAAAGTGAAACTATTGCAATTATACTTTAGGTAGTACACTTTACACATCTTGCATTTAAATTATACAGTGATCATACTATCCTTACTAATAGTGATATTAAATACATTTTGGGCCTAATATTAAAAAATATGCATTGTGCAATAAAGAACTCCAAATAATGTTTAATTATAAAATTTATATCAGTAAGTCTCAAGTAAGTCTTAATATAAGTAATATGTCAGTAAAATATATCAATGGGTTTGTAGTATAGTTTAGTTAGTGTGAAATAAATGTGTAGGCCTATTTTAAATACATTTTGGCATAGGATTTTTTTTTCACTAGGGCACACTCTGCATCCTTTGCCTTTGACAGATTTGATCACGTCACGCTCCTAACTCGCTCTTAATTACGAGTTGTGCTGATGTTTATGTGCATTTTAAGTTAACTCGTAAATGCGTTCTTTCTGACATGACTTGAAAGCACCATAACTGCCAAAGCTAAACCTTGACCCCCATTGGCCCCAACGTCCTACCATTGGTTGAACCAGAAGTTGACACGTCAGACCACTATGCTAAAGCCAATGCCATCACAATCACCAACAAGCTGTTTTGCTGTACTTTTGCTAAACAACCAAACTCACAAGAGTGCACACTATTGGCCACATTTGTCAGAAGGAAACCTTTAGCGTCTAAAAACCTATTGCATCTAAAGACACAACTCACCATGCATTTCAAATCTGAGAATGATGAAATAATTTTTTAGATGATGCTATGTAGATCAGACTTTATTTTTGTGCAAACTAAAGAAAATGCGAGTTCTGTACTGAAGCATCCAGATTGTTTCTGCTAACAGGTGCTGTAAGGGCAGAATTTCCAAACACAACTTTTGCAATTTGTATATATATATATATATATATATATATATATATATATATATATATATATATATATATATATATATGTGTTGCCCCTTTAAGACCGAACAACGTAAAATGTACTAAAATAATTTCAATTAATGTGTCACATTTAAATCCGCAGCATAATGCAAGACCGTCAAACCGCCAGTTCTGCAGTGCAATGAGAGTTGAAGTAGCAGAAAAATGTTACGGATAGTTTTATTCCATCCGCACGGGCTGAAACACAAGCAGTTCTGCAAGTTCACATTCTTCCACCAATGAACGGAACTGTCTGTTTTAGTGCATGCACAAGAATAAAACTGTTATGCTGGTTAATGCAATTGCTTCCTGCAGCATTAATGACACATCATGTCAGGTAAAAGGGAAGCAAAACATTCTGCAGATGATATTTAATGTTATGTCTGCTGGCTTTATTTCCTCAACAGCTTCAAGTTTAACACACTTTCGTGTTCTCCAGACCATTTCGCGTTTATTTTCATGCACCTCTTACTGCGCTATATTGAGTCTATATTGAGACTTTCCTCTGATTCGCAGTCTTTAAATTCATATAATCTGTGCTTTCACTGATATAAAAATCGGTTTGCTTATAGCAGTACTGGTAACAGTATAGAAAGAACACAAAGTAACCCCAGTTTAGCATGGTGAATATCTGCGCGGTGGCGCAACTGGTAAATCGATAGCGCTCGCGTGGCAGCGATCCGGGTTCCATCCCAGTCTGTAGTGTTTCCTACATTCAATGAACAAATGTGTTCCCATTGTCTCTGATGTTCTCCGGATAAGTGAGTTACTGGTATACTGGGGTGTCAGTAAAAGGTAAATTCTTAAACTGTGCCATTATTTATAAAGATTACTTTATTGTATTTGAAGCACACAATAATGATGTCATTAGCACACTCCAAGTTTACTTGGAATGCCATTGCAATGTGTTTTTAAATCACTAAGTATGACCTGAGTTTGTTATCAGTATAATATTAATGTATGTATGTTCAACACTGTAACTGAATTGCAATTGTAATGTCACCAAAATGCATTTAAAGTTTACGCTGAGTGAAGTCTGCATTTCAAAACTTAAGTACACTTAAATATCTACTCTTGTATTTAAGTATACTTGGAATACTTGGAATAGTTCACTTTAGCACAAACAAGTATATTTAATGCAACTTAAGTTGAACTTCAGCACTGCTTTTGGGCTAAAATTAAAATGCATTTAGTACAATATTCAGGGATGTGATTTTTCAGGATTAATCCGGAATTCCGGATTTTCCGACCTGAAAATGTGACCTACGTGAATCATGCAGATCTGTAAAAAAAATCTCACAGCCGTCACCATGGTAACCCGGGACGGAACCACAATCGCCGTCCCCGCGCAACAGGACCACACCGGGCGGTTTTTTCACGTCAGTTTGGGTGACAAATTCATCTGAAGCCTATTTCATAGCTTAATGTGAGGGACAGAAGTCTATTTACATCAATAAAGTATACGGAAACTCGTTTTCCCTCCTCTGCGGCTGTCATTCTCCATTCAGTATTCAAACAGCGCGCGCGCCTCTTCCGGTTACAGCAGGATGCACGGTAAAACTCTCTTCAATATGATATCTACATTATAATGCTTGATCTGTAGAGAAAAGGCTGTGGATTTGCATACAATGACTTTATTTTGTTGGAGTTTGTTGCTGTTTTTAAACGACTCGCTACTGTGTGCCTGTTAGATCACACACATCACAAGGACTATGAATCGGCATCAAACGCACAATAACTGGAATTTTAAACTGTGAAGAAACAAATGATCAATAAACTGTTGGACTGATATACACTAGGATTTGTGCGCTTGACATTTCTTCGCTTTGTGCCGTGAACTTTTAAATGCGCACTTGTGCAGCGCTGAACACTGTGACTCCATGTTGCTTTGAGCACATCATTCTGCGCCCGTGATGTTTCGGGGTCTCAGTATATTTTCCTGCTTTTTTGTCCTTAGCCAATCACATGCCTGAATATTAGCTGTTCCAATTTAACAGACTTTAAGTATACCAATTTATAGTGTGCCACAAATACATTTAGTTATACTAAAGTACATATGAATAAATAAGTATGCTATTTTTCACTAAAAATGTCACTTTTTTGTCACTTTTGTACATTTTTCTAATTTAAAAATCAAACCTCGGTTCAGACACGATTGGACAAATATAAAAACTTATATTTTTTAATACTAATGTAATGTTTGTGCACTATTTTATTAATTTGATATGCTGACTTGATCCTGAACTGTGGTCACATTCTCTCTCTCTCTCTCTCTCTCTCTCTCTCTCTCTCTCTCTCTCTCTCTCTCTCTCTCTCTCTCTCTCTCTCTCTCTCTCTCTCTTGCACGCTGTTTATTCTGGATCTCTTGAGAATTATCATAGTCTATTTGTTCATCTTTGGTTAGAAAGCATTGTTGACTCTGGACCTTTGTGACAAACTGTTTAAAGGATCTTTCCCCTCTGCATCTCTTATGAAAACATTTGATTTTGAATTAAAACCAGTGCCTCTACACTGGTGCCTCTACCTCTCTGATGTGCCTCTACTGTATGCTCCATTAACTGGCCCTCTTCAAGTTATAGACTCTTCTTAAAGGTGCAGACTTTTCTCAAATTTATAGACTTATGAAAGTGACAAACTCCTCAGTTATCAGTAGAATATTAGAGCCTCCATCACAAGGAAATTATCCATCAGCTCATTTCCTGGAGTGGCACCTTTCAAAATGTCATCTGCAAAAAAAAAAAAAATCATTACCAATTCCGTCAAAGCAGTTATCCTGTCTGTTTTGGTGTGATGAGTCCTCTAGAAGAGAGCAGTGTGACCCGCCACAGTGGCTATTTACCTCCCTCCACAGCACCCGTCTCACTTTACATCATGTGCCTTAGTTTTAGAAATAATTATATTAAATATGCATCATTTTTCTGTGACGTTTTTCTATTTTTCCAGTCACTTTTTCAGAGAAAAGTAGTAAAATCTGCTAACATATCTAGGAAAAAACAGGCCTACTAAGCAATCATTGGTACAGTATGTATTTTTGAGCATGCTGTGTTGTCTTTATGTAGACAGTAGCCTGCCAAGTTTTGTGTCTGGAAAAACCCTGAAAATCACAAACAGGCTTGGAGACCATTAAAGAAAATTCAGGCAACACCTATTTCACACTTACAGGACACATTAAAGGCTTGTGCAACATGTACACTGCCGTTCAAAAGTTTGGGGTTGGTAAGATTTATTTTAATGTCCTTGAAAGTCTGTAAAACTGTAATATTGTGAAATATTATTAAAATTTGAAATAACTTTTTTTATTTTAATATATTTTAAAAATGTAATGTTTTCTGTGATGGCAAAGCTGAATTTTTCAGCATCATTACTCCAGTCTTCAGTGTCACATGATCCTTCAGAAATCATTCTAATATGCTGAGTTGCTGCTCGTAACACTTATTATTATTATTATTATTATTATTATTATTATTATTATTATTATTATTATCACAGTTGAAAACAGTTGTACCTGAATGTTTTTGAGGAAACCTTGACAATTTATTTTAAAAATACTATTACGCACCCTTTACTTTTGAACTGTAGTGTATGTTTAACATGCAGGAGGAGGTGTATGGTACTCTGATATCAGGATCTGATTTCTATTTTCGTCCTTCAGCAAGAACTTCCTCTGACACAGTTGGGCCTGCGATGCAGTAGTCTGTCAAGCCAGGACCTCGCTTGAGTTCTCCAGAATGAGTTCCTCCCCTGGTCCAGTCCCTGCGTCAGTCTCCCCTGCCCTGGCCGATCGAGGGGACTCTCCAAACCTCTTACCCTGTCTGTACACTTCCCCACTCGGCATGGACAACCAGACCATCTGCATTCCGTCTCCGTATTTGGAAGCCTGTCAGGATTATTCACCACCGCACGGGGGAGAGTTCAACCATGGAGCTTTAACACTCTACAGCCCGGTGTCCTCCGCAGTGCTAGGGTACCCTCATCCCCCCGTGTCTGAAAGCCTGGTCCCGCTCAGTCCCACAATCTTCTGGCCTTCCCACACCACACACACTGCGCTGTCTCTGCACTGCCCACCTCCACTGGCCTACAGCGAAACATTCTCACACACTGCCTGGGAAGACGGCAAGACACACACGCTTAACCAGAACAGGTGAGAATGTGTATTAAACAGTGCAGTTAAACTAGCCGCTAATAGCAGATAGATTCCTTTCATGTCCAGGTGGCAGCTGTCAAAGGGATAGCTCAGTTGCCATAGAAACATAACAGCCCTGTGACCAAACAAAATGTTTTATTTTTCATGCACTTTATTAGAGGTGCTTGCAACAGTATTTTAAATCATGCAACTTGTTGAGCAGACAATAAAATGGGTAAAAAGGCCCGTAGATCAGTGGTTCTCGGCTGCTGGGTCAAGACCCAGGATGTGGTCACACAGCAGGTCTGTTCTGACAGGATCACCGACAGCAGGGAAGAAATTATTTTAAATGCAAATAATAAAATTCACCTTGCAATAGTCTATAGTTTGTTTAGCGAGATAAATAGGCTATAATATTACATTTTCCGTCTGTGATTGCAGGATCTAAATGCAGAAATTATTTTATTAAACACAAACTTAAAATACTTGTAAATTATGTACATTTATTGTATTTGTAGTATACTTAGCATAAAATAGATGTATTTCAAATACATTTTTGTATATACATTTTTCACTAGGGAACTAATCAATGAAATGAACATCAGGTGCAACTACTCAAACAATCAATGGAAAACCATGGAAACAAAGGGTGTGTTCTCAAACAGTGAATCAATAATGGTGTACATGCATTTGGGCACTAGTAAGGACACTGGCTCACTACACATCAGGACACTGACTCTATCTCTGGTGATCACTATTTGTATTTATGAACAGCAGCAGACCTGATATATTTCTGACATTTATTTTTTTATGTTATTTAAAGTACATTATGATAAATACTTTGCTACATAATGTTTCTTGTTACATGCAACATTTTAGCTGTAAGTAATTATAAATGTTAGCTAGATTATGTTCATTACCTGTCTAGTGATGTACAGTATGTTCAGTTGTGTACAAGTTTTTTTCAGGATTCTTTGATTAATAGAAAGTTCAAAAGAACAGCATTTATCTGAAATAGAAAGCTTTTGTAACATCATACACTACGGTTCAAAAGTTTCTGGTCAGTAAGAATTTTCTTTTTTGGAAAGAACTTAAATAAGAACTTAATTTTTTTTTAAAATTGTAATAATATTTCACAATATTAGATTTTGTTCTGTATTTTTAATCAAATAAATACAGCCTTGGTGAGCATAAGAGACTTCTTTTAAAAACATTTAAAAAAACGTACCGATCCCAAACTTTTGAATGGCAGTGTATGTATAGTACTATAATACTATATCAAGCACCTAGAGCAGATTAACTGCATAGAAATGTCATAACAATCACATAGCAACACGCTTGCAACCACCCAGAACACCCCAGCATATCATGCTGATGAGTTTTACACAGGGCATGCACCAATCACATTTTTTTTAAGAAATGTAAAAATGTTTTCTTCTCCTCTTTTACTTTATCTGTACCTTCATCTTTTATAGTTCTGTCCTTCCTCATGCAAAGCTGTTAGGGCAGCAAGTGGAAGGTGCTGATGGCTTGAATCCTTCTCCAGGCATTGTGGGTAAAGGAGACACGCACTTTTGTGCGGTGTGTCATGACTACGCCTCTGGGTATCACTATGGTGTCTGGTCATGTGAGGGGTGCAAGGCTTTCTTCAAACGGAGCATTCAAGGTAATACTCATGGTCAAACCATTTAACATAACAAATACATGCTCTTCAGAAGTTTGGGTTTCTGAAATCCCATGGAAATAAATGGAAAGATTCTTCCTTTTGAGTTTTTTTCCCTCCACGAATGCTCAAATACTGTACTTGTTCTGTACACAGATTTCTCCGGATATGTCAGGGTCAGTGCACTGTGTTCTTCCATAAGGACTTAAAACAAGTTTGTTATGACCTTTCAACCAATAGACGCTACTCAAAAGGCCAGATATGTAAAAAACATGAGAATAATGAATCTCAGTCAAAACCACACTATTTTATTTTTTTTATTTTATTTTTTTTAAAGGACAAGCACTCTCTTATCATGGATTACATTGAACAGGGCCTGGAATGAGTTTTTGATGTTCCTATTAATATCTCCAAGGATTACTTCATTAAAAAAAAATAGTTCAGAGAGGAATATTTGTGTCATTTATATTTTACAAACATAAGAAAAAATAAATGAATTTTTGAAGATTACATTTAACCATGTTTAATTATTAGTGCTTTTAAAGATGAACTTTTCATGACCGTTAGATAATGGCAACGGTATATTTATATATGAAGAATTACGTTTATATGCATGTATAAAATATATATTTTTTAAAATTATTTATAAATCTCTTATCAGTCAATATCCAATGTTACTTTGTACTGACATTGAGCATTCATAAATTACACATTCTGTTTTGTTTGCTTTAACTAAAAAAATATATATATTAAATGAATCATGCTAAAATATAATTTGTCAGCCCTAATGTGGTAATATTTTCTTACACAATAGAGTGAGATGACATTAAAAAGCTGAATCCAAGGTGTCCACTGTGGATTTGTACTCTAGCTTCCCCCACAAGAATGCGAGCTTGATTATCACGTTTTGTTTTTTCTCCCAATATTCTTCAGGACACAATGACTATATTTGTCCAGCCACCAACCAGTGCACCATTGACAAGAGCCGACGCAAGAGCTGCCAGGCCTGTCGACTCCGCAAGTGCTATGAAACAGGCATGATGAAGTGTGGTATGCAGCCGCCTATCTATTTTCTGTGTGTAGCCCCATACTTATTGTATAGAGAGAAAGATATTATACTTTAAACTTTGAACATCCTTTTTATTTGGAAATATATCACAGTATAGAAGTGAAGTGGGTTGTGAATACCATTTCATGTTGATTTTGTCTGGTGTTAAGACGTACAGTATTTACCCATTTTTCTGCAAACAGTCATTAATAAAAATTGAACTTGCACTGTCGTCCTGGAAAATGTGAAGTGATGTCATATGATGTGTGCAATTGCATTTGTTAAATTGTTACGTCTGAAAAGATGTTATAATAAGTTAGAATGATAAGTGTGCTGTGTGCACTTATGATGCATGTGTGTAATTGAACAGGTGTGAGGCGGGAACGCTGCAGTTACCGTGGTGCTCGTCATCGTCGAAATCCCCAGATCACAGATGGCTCGGGCGAGGCGTTAGGGGTCAGAGGTTGTTCCCAGCATAATTTAGAAATTCCTCTCAATCCCACTGATCACCTCTTCCCTTCTGGGGGCAGAGCTGAGGGGTGTGTCCTGAGCTTCTCCCCTGAGCAGTTGGTGAACTGTATTCTGGAGGCGGAGCCTCCTCAGATTTGCCTGAAAGAGCCAGTGAAGAAGCCATACACTGAGGCCAGCATGATGATGTCACTAACCACCCTCGCTGACAAGGAACTGGTGCTCATGATCAGCTGGGCCAAAAAGATACCAGGTGTGTGTGCTTATATAAATATATGAAATATTCATCTGATTTGTAAGTTCTTAGTTAAGTTCTTAGGTCAGGGGTTCACAGCAATTGACTTTCTTGTCATTTTTAAAAGGTTAATGGGATTTAGTCATCATCAAATAGTTTAGCAGAATGTTGCTCTTATCTGTGCAATGAAAGGTGAACAGGGGCTGTCATACTGCAGAAATGACAAAAAGCTTCATAAACATCATAATTTTGTGTGTGTGTATCTGTATGTGCACTTACCTCAAGCATTTGAAGGGCAGCAGCTGTGTGTAGGAGTGTGTGTTCTGAGGGTTGTTCCATAAAAGACGCTTAGAAAAGCGGGGATTAAACTCCAAAACCGGACTTGAATGAGCCTAACAAATAAGTTGGGGCTAAAGTAGTTCCATAAAAGGTAATTGAAGTTCACGCAATCTCACTAATTTGATCCAGGTTTATCTAGTCTAGATAATTGCGTGTGCACGCGTTTCTGAAGCAGCCCTAGAGGTCGATCGTGGATCAAATCGATCCACCATCAAACAGCGTATATTTTGTGCTGTTTTATGCGTTTGTGACATGTTTTTTTTCCCTCAGTGCAAAACTTACATTTTACAGTTATATTCTCCATCTGTAAATGTTAGAAAGTCGTGAAAAATGTATCCATTTTACTGCTAATCTTCATATTGAATGAGTGCTGCTGCGCGCATGCGCGCCAAATAGGAGCGCAATAATTCTGACTAAAATATACATTTTGCTTGGCAAATTAATATGCGATATTTTATAACACCAGAAATATCTTCTAATTATAATAATTTATCTTTAGGATGTTGGATAAGTTGCAGTGAACTTCTAGCTCATTACACTTATATATTTTATACTTCTAATAAAAAAAAAAATTAAAAGATGAACAGAAGTAGCCTAATTCAGGGAAGATTTTTTTTTAAGAAACTAAGTATATAAAGATACAAAATATAGTTTTGGGTATAGGACCTATGCTACTTAATAAAGATGATGTATACTTATTTAGAATGCTGAGAATTACAGCTTTTAATGCAATAATGTTTTGGAGAAAGCAAGAATCCCCAGTTTTAAATGAGTGGTTAGATTTAGTTTCTAAAGTACATTATGGAGAGGATAACATGAAATTAAGAGCAAATGTATACATTTTGAAAAGATATGTGCAACTCTTATATTCCATAAAATAAAGGAATATATATTAGCCTACATTAACTACATTTTTATATAACCCTCCCTTTTATTTCTAGTTATCTGTTATTTTATTTATTGACTTATTTAATATTGAATATTTGATATTTAAACAATATTACTTGAATAACTATTAGGAATTATGTGTCATTATAAGAGTTTGATATAAATATGTGAATGTTACATTTTTATTAATATTTATTTATTGTTTTTTGTATTTTCCCCCTTAAATAATATGTATGTGTTGGTGGGTATTATCACAAAAGAAAAAAAGTAGAAGGAAAAATAAGGAATATTTATTGGGGGAAAATATGATGTCTTTAAAGGAACTGTCCATTTGTATAATTGTGTTAAATGTGTTTGAATTGAAAGACATAATAAAGTAATTTTTATATATATATATATATATATATGCTACAATATTTGTTAGTTGGACATTAGATGTCCCTTATTTAGAATTTTAAACCTACAAGTGTATTTTTTTATGATAGCAATAACTGTAAAGGGACTATTGTAATGGGGTAAATGTAGGTTAATATACTGTCAATTACTAAGCTCAGATTCATCTTACCAGTTAAAATTTATACTGTGCTTTTGTAATTATTTATTTTTAATTTTGTGATTTTAACTTCTGCTTTACAAAGCTTTTTTTTAGATTGTGTTCTAATGTTCTTCTAATAACCAACATACTGCATAGCTGCCAAACAAAACCAGAGAGAAATGTATTCATAAATCTTTAAAACAATTATTTATCTATCTATATATCTATAAATACAGTATGTGTGTATATATATATATATATATATATATATATATATATATATATATATATATATATATAATGTCTATATTGTCTAATTTATCATTGTAGCCTTATTTAAGTTGATTTTCTGTATACTGTGTATTCAGTTTTGGACTAATAGTGGTTAATAAAGTCCAATAATGGTATGAGAGAGTGTCAGTGGTAATATCATTGTGTTCTTGTCGGTCAGTGTTAGAGGATCTGTGTAACAGCTGAGGCTTAGCCTGACAGTTAGCCTGCCCTGAACCAGGCTAGTTTCCCAGCATAAGTTGCCAGGGTAACCGAGTTTGAACTATTTTAAGTTTGCTTTATGAAACAGAATCCACCGACAATAAGTCTGACTAACCAAAATAAGCCTGGCTTGTATTCTAATCTTGTTTTATGGAACAACCCTCTGGAAGGCCTTTGTGTGTTTGTTTCTCCTCTCTCAGGTTTCGTGGAGCTGACGCTTTCAGATCAGGTGCATCTACTGGAATGCTGCTGGCTGGATATTCTGATGTTGGGATTGATGTGGAGGTCTGTGGATCATCCTGGGAAACTCATCTTCTCACCCGACCTCAAACTGAACAGGTAAAACCTCCTACTGACATAGGGAAACAGCTCCTTCCACAGCACAAATGACACTGCCATCTGTGTAAACGTCACAACACTTTCTTAAAACCAAGAATACATTCTGAGAGGATAATTTGGGAGTATTTACACTGCATAGAGTCTCCTACAACAAGATTACATGCATCAAATGTCAATGTTTCATTTCCTCATAATATACATTTTCACATCACCTCATTTTCAATGATTCTGAAACGACTCGTCAGATAAATCAATCACTCTAAATCTCTCCTTTCCGTGAGCTACCCTGCTCTGATTGGCCAGACAGCTCAGTCTGTTGTGATTGGTCTACCGCGTGTCGAAAACAAAAACGGCCATTGCCATAAGTACGTCAGCTCTGCGTGTCCTGAGGCTTCCTACACCGTAAACTAAACGCAGTAATGAACAATGACATAGATTTTTACCATATCAGTCCGATGATGAAACTTTGGAAGAACTAGTTATTCAACTGGAAACTCCATCGCAAGGACGACTTAAGCAGGACGTTTCTCAGTGATACGATACTTAGTTTGAGGTACATTATGAGATGTTGCAACTGTAATTCCTCACCATCAGCATTAACAAGTGCATGTCCATCAACAAACCAATTATTACTATTATTTATTACTTTTACAATTATTATTATTACTTGTAGTAATTTATTTACAGAGTATTTTTCTAATATATTGCGGTGAACACGTGGAAACTGTATCAATAACAGTGCATGTATGCAATGTATACATTACCCGAGCTCTAGCGTGAATGACTGATGTAACGTAAACGTTGGTAAAACAAATCTTGCTCCATGCTTAATTTTTCCTCAAATTTGTGAGAACGACAGACAATCTGCATTAATAGACACAGTTTTAGGTAAAAGTGGCCCACAGCTGATTAGCAGAAGTATTCCAGTAAGACAGGAGACCAGTTAGCAGGAGACCTACACAATATAAAACTCAAAACTAAGTATTTTGAACACCATCTTTCAAGAGCAAGTGGTTTGCGAAATCATGCATTGAACTCTGAGATTTGAGAAGCAGTCACAAGTAAAATAAAGGGAACACAGCAAAAGTTTAGGATTATACTGCTGTGAAATCGTGGTAAAGATTAATTTTAACCTCTGATTCTTCACATGCTCGTCCTTGGGCTGTGAAAAAAAAAAAAAAAAAAACTGGCTTTACCTTCACATTGTAGAGCACAGCATCTTCTCGATGTGAGGTTGAAGAGGTTGTGTCTTCGCGCGGAATAAGTGGACAGGCAATATGTTAATGTTTTGTCTTGACGTCACGGCTTATGACTCATTTGAAAAGGGTGTTTCTTGTAGTTGGTCACCAGGTTTGCACACATCTCAGGAGGGATTTTGGTCCACTCCTCTTTACAGATACTCTCTAAATCCTTAAGGTTTCTTGGCTGTCGCTTGGCATCTCAAAGTTTCGGCTCCCTCCACAGATTTTCTATAGATTGAGGTCTGGAGACTGGCTAGGCCACTCCAAGACCTTAATGTGCTTCTTCTTGAGCCACTCCTTTGTTGCCTTGGAGGTATGTTTTTGTCATTGTCATGCTGGAAGACCCTTCCACAACCCATCTTCAGTGTTCTGGCTGAAGGAAGGAGGTTCTCGTCCAAGATTTGACAGTACATGGCCCCGTCTGTTGGCCCCTCAAGACAGTGAACTCCTGTACCCTTAGCAGAGAAACGGCCCAAAAGCATAATGTTTCCTCCTCCGTGCTTGACTGTAGGGATGGTGTTCTTGGGGTCATAGTCAACATTTCTTTCCCTCCAAACACGACAAATTGAGTTGATGCCAAAGAGCTTGATTTTGGTCTCATCTGACCACAGCACTTTTCCCCAAGCCTTCTCTGAATCATTAGATGTTCATTGGCAAACTTCAAACGGGCCTGTACATGTGCCTGCTTGAGCAGGGGGACCTTGCGGGCACTGCAGGATTTCAGTCCATTACGGCGTAGTGTTACCAATGGTTTGCTTGTTGACAGTGGTCCCAACTGCCTTGATCATTAACAAGCTCCTTCCTTGTAGTTCTGGGCTGATCCTTCACCTTTCTTATGATCATCCTTACCTCATGAGGCGAGATCTTGGATGGAGCTACAGACCGAGGGCGATTGATTTTTCATTTGGTATTTCTTCCATTTCCAAATAATCACACCAACAAGTCTCCTCCTCTCCAAGCTTCTTGCTGATGGTCTTGTAGCCCATTCCAGCCTTGTGCAGGTCTACAATCTGGTCCCTGATGTTTGCCAGCTCTTTGGTATTGCCCGTGGTGGAGAGGTTGGAATGGAAGATACAGATTTTGTGGACATTAGGAGTACTTTCTTGAAGGAACTAATCTGTGTTCCACATGTGCACATAACCAATCTGTGGGAGGCAGAATTGTTGCTGGTTGGTAGGGGATCAAGTACTTAATCAATTTACAACCTTTATAAAATGTGGTGTTCTGGATTTGGTCCACTCCAAATTTGGTCCACTCCAAATGGACCCTTCATTTCTTTGTAAGTGGGAGAACTTTCAAAATCAGCAGGGGATGTAATCAAAATTATTCAACCCCCATCACAAATCAGGTTTATTGGCAAAATTTCAGACTTTGAGCTGTTTGCAATGAACACAACACAACAATGGGTCAACACAACAAATGTTTCATGTGGTTTCCCCAAATTCAACTGAAAATGCAACTTTTAATGAATTTAACGATACTAAGAGACTGTGACTAAAGCTCGTATCTCGAGTGGATCCTCAAACTGTCGGCAAAACCTCATACAGTAGCTACAGGAGCGGAGAAGAGTGTCTTAGTCTGGTATTTGCCGTCTAGTCATAGCCAATACAGCCTGTGCATAACACTTTTATAACACAAACTTTTTGCCAAAAACTGTATATTTAACGACAGTAAAAACTAAGCGCCTACATAGCTTTAAAAATCATTTTAACCTGCAAGTTGATAAAGTGGGAGAAATCGTCTCATATCTTGCTTGATGGTAACATTTGAAAAACACTGGTGTTTAGTGGATTTATTCATCAACCTTCAGATAATCTGCTATTGTGTGTGTCCAGTGCACACAGTGTTTGTGTGCACACGCTGTGTGACGTGCGTTGTTGTTGTTGTTGTTGTTGTTGTTACCCTCTTTGTTTTGTTGGAAAGTTTTCTTTCATCGAAGCAGAGACCAGGAGACAGTTGGGATCGCGATCAACGGAAGTTATTCTTTATTGACAACTCCGCTGTACGTTGCTGTAGTACTTCCAACATGATCTGACTGAGGGAACTTTACATGGTATCTTATAGGCAATTCAGTGGGCTGTCCTTAAAGGTGCTGAACTTACACACAGCCTTAGAGATGACTACTGAATCTAATCATCTAAAGACAATAGAGGCAATTACCCCCAACTGAGATAATGGTACCCCCCAAATTGTATAAACAACACATGGTCACGAGAACTAAGACTAGGTAAACATTCACACATAGTTCAACTCTTAGTAGAAAGATCAAAGACTAACAAAACCCCTTCAAAGGAAACTGTTAAATCTAATCAGTAAATGGATGCCCTCATGTTCACCTTGAATGCCCAATACAGTATAGTTCACCTTAGTTTTTTATGTGATGTTATGTAAGGAAATAGGATAAGCAGATCTAAAACATATTTGAAATAGATTCTTAAAATTTGTTATTCTTCAGTTTTCACTGCAGAATTTCTTAATATCTCAAGTAATTTTGTTTCTCAAGTAAATGTATCTTTATTTAAGAATGTTGTACTGGAAAACAAGACAAAATAATGAGGAAGAAAATTATTTTTTGCAATGTTTACCTGGTTTGCATGCATGTGTGTGCATGTTTATTCATTTGTGTCTCTGTGGAATTGAATATTCCTCTTCCTTGGTGATTATCTCTAGGGTCTTAACAAACCTTGGTGTGTTCTCATAACACAAGCTTAGTTTGTGCTATTCATTTCTCACACACATTTGAGTGTGTGTGTGTGTGTATGAGAAAGTATGTGAGACAACGTGTTCTTCCTTTGTCTTTCACCTGACACTCTAAGGTTGTCTATTCATTCAGTATAAGCTGATGGATGTTAAAGTGCCCCAATTATGCTTTTTCGAATATTACCTTTTATGCTACCTTTTATCCTAAACGGCTACTATTAGCTGTTTGTGAATGTAAAATGTCTGCAAAGTTTTAAAGGGGATGTCTAATGCTATTTCATGCATTCTGACTTATTTACACGGTCTCATGCTAAACATGGCCAAAGTTTCAAAAAACAAGTTGGACTTATGACAGTATTTCCGAAAGTAAAGAATCAATTCTTGCAAAATGCCAGCATATGGTCTCCATTTGCTGCCCGCGAACAACGTCTATTTTGACCCGCCCTCAAACACTGTAGCTGAGTTTGGCTTGTGTTGTCAACATGTTGAGAAGATGCTGTTTTCAGTGCTGCGAAACCACTTTGCATACATTTCCAAAGGATGAGGACTCTTGCTGGAATTGACACAGAAAAAAAACGATACAATCATTACGCTGTAATGGGTGTTTTGTTTCTGACACACACTGTAAGCGGGTTGACCAATCACAACAGACTGGGCCATCTAACCAGTCAAAGCAGAGGAGACTCGTGGAAAGGAAGGGTTTAGAGGGACTGAATTTTCGAATTAACCATTTTCAGACACTTGAAATGAGGTGATGTGCAATATATCATGGGAAAATTAGTGACCATCTGTTTGATCTTGGATGGCTGTAAACCTAAATATATAAAATAAAATAGAAAACTTTTAAAATGGCATAATAGGGGCACTCTAACTAGTTTTAGTATCTTTGCCATCTTTTTCTATTTATTTATTTATTTTTGTTACTGTCTTTTTTGGTACACTTAGTTTATAACTGTGAAAAAGTAGAAAATATGTATGTGTGTGTGTTTATATGCATGTATGCAACCCTCTACACACACCTTGGCAATAGAATCGCCATTGGCTAGTAAATGTTTTTGGTTACTCGCCAGACTGATATACTGTTATATAATTTATATATATATATATATATAATTTATAATTTAACACACACATTTTTTTGTATATAGGCCTATATATTTATTTTAATTTTATTATTTTATATTCCACCAAATCAGCTTTGTAAAATGGCACAGCTTTTTAAATATTTTTTGTGAACATAGCAAATGTACACAATCAAGCATTATTTAATGATAGAGCTTTAGTAATTAGAGCTAAAACTTGATAATCATGCATGAATGCATATGTAATTTTAACTGAACTTAGGAATGGTGGTGGTGCTTAAGATATTGTTAGTCATTCAGTGTTTCTGTAAAAAAAAAAAAGATAATAGTAATTCATAATAGTAATTATTATTAAAAGATAATAATGCTCCTACTAATAATGAAAATATACAACACATGAGCTGCTGGGTTCATGAATGTTTATCACATTGTCAGCGTTTGCTCGAACTGATTTGCTGAAATTAAAACAGGGATGAGCGCCATCCAATGAGATTGCCGTTTGCACATAAGCTCCGCCCACTACCAGAGAAGACAACATATGTTCTGCTTGTTCTTAAAAGCTGAATAATATTAGATGAACTCCGATATACTTGTTTGTATTTTGTGTTTAAATAAGAGTTTCCCTACATCTTAATTTTTTTTTAGTTTTAGGACAATTTTTGAAGGATGAACAAAAAATCTGTTGGTCATCACATTAAAAATAAAATTTATATATGATAGTTTTGAAGTGCTGGAAAAAGACTTGTAAGCGTTTGACTTTTTCTGTCACATTATGGTTACAGTTACTACATTAAAGCAACACTAAGGAACATTTTTTACCTTATAATGTTTCCAAAATCGTATCAGTGGTTCATCAAGTCGTAACAGGGTGAAAGGCACTTCTGGATTCGCTTTGCAGCCCTATATCTGCTATAACCACACCATGCAAGTTTGCCAAACCGGGTCGCGTTTCTGTAGTTCGAATGAGACATAAGAAAACTACAAATTTGACTTGCTTTACATCAAGCGTTACAATAGTCATTATTTAGTTTTCCTTTGTTTCTGATGTCGCAATACATCATACTTTCATGAAATCATGCAACATACTCTATCGTGTCTCTATCGTTCATTCCAAAGGGCGACCGAAGAGGAAAAGTTCCTTAGTGTTGCTTTAAATCCATTGTGAATGTTGCTGATTGTGGACTGAAAGCCTCCTATAAGTGTTTCTCCTAGTTTCCACGTCAGCACTGTTTGATCTGATATCTATGGTTTATAACAGAGAACTCTGCGCTGAATCGGAATGTCTGGATCTCCTAGATACAGTGTCGCTTGATCGAGATCGGCCCGTGACTGGCAAGTTCAGGGCGCTGCGCTGACCATTATTGGTCTGAACCATAGACTGTAAAAAAAGATGGAAGACGCCCCTTCGCTCTCTTCCATTGATGAGAACTGAAGCCGCCAGTGTCCTGATATGGCGCTGACATATTGGAACTTGAGTCTGCGCAGTAGCGATCTCGGGACCAGACCTGCGCAGTAGTGAGCAGGAAGTAAAGCCGCGAAATCAACACTCCGCCCTCACTCTCGCAGAATGCACTCAGGGAGAGTGCATTCTGCACACTTTTTTTAAAAATTGATTGCAGTATGACAAGAGGCTTGTTAAAATAAAGTAAATACAATCTCCTCAGTCCTCCGAAGATCCCGAAAAAAATGTCTGTTGGTGCTTCGTGACTACTTCGCTCAGAGAACCTGTCAATTATGACGTTACACCACCGCTTCACGTAACTAACTAAAAACCAACTTATTTTTGAAACAGACGTTTGAACTTACATCAGCGTGATAAAAACGACAGCAAATGAAAGAAACCACCTTTGGAAAAAAGATATTTGAAGTGTAATTTAATTGTTTAGTTGGTCTCACGTCCCATTGAATAACACGGGGAGGCGGGGCTTATGACACGTCAAACACAGGTACGCTGAGCTGAATTTGAAATACTCGTACTACAGATCGCTTGACGGAAAGCGAAACTCTCAAGCGCTGAGTCAGTGTTCAGCGAGTGAAAATATATACATGCTAAACTCATACTTGGCATCTAACACACACTGGCGAGTAAAATCTAAGAATTTATTAGCCAATGGCTAATGATAGACATTATTTATTATCAAATTTACTCGCATATGCGAGTTTTTTGCATATGCGAGACAGGTTTTTTTGGAGGCTCTCAAAAGTTTAAAATGGACTTGACATATTTGGGATAGTTTGGGATTGTGCACAGCGGCGCCCTTTTCCTGTGGCTCCAGAGTGATTAGTCACGTCAGGTGATTGGCCTTTTCTCCTTGATCTCAGTTTCAGACTCTCTTTCTCTCTACTTTCAGGGGTGAATGGAATTGTATTGAAGGCATCATGGAGATCTTTGACATGCTGCTGGCCACCACCTCCAGATTCAGAGAACTGAAGCTACAGAGGGAGGAATACGTCTGTCTCAAAGCCATGATCCTTCTCAACTCCAGTATGACACTTCTCTGATTGTGTGTGTGCGTGCGTTATTTTATGAGAGGAAAATGCTATAAAATAAAATGCTACACATCTTGTTTTTTCTCTACATAATTTTAGGGCTATATAGTTAACTATATTTAGCATGTTGTTCAATAACAGAAGCTTTTGATTTACATGTCTGGTCTCTGGTCACCTGCCAAGGCCGCCGCCTTATAGTTTAACCCTATAAAACCTACTCTATTTGATACATGAATTGCTAAGGCCTCTAATTATCCAAATCATCCAAACATTGCTGAAAAACACAATCTTCTACGTGCCTTTTGTCTTACAGGCATTTTAGTATAATTATAAAAAAGTCCACCTTCAGTTTTTTGTAGATGTGTCTTTTTGCCTTAAAGTTATATAAAGTTATATACTGTTATAAAGTTACCGTAAATATAACTTTTATATTGTTAGTAATTTTTCAATAGGAATATTTACTGGACTGAAGCAACTTGGGTCTACTTGATTATCCATGCATATTTTTTTTTTCATGTTAAAATGTATGTATCAAATAAGTTGGAACATGATTGCATTGAATTATACGTTTAGCCCCCACAATTAAAACTATAGAGCTTTGATCATGAAACCAATTTAAATATCATCTTATCAAGGCATATTTTGGAGATATAGGGTGATTACTTGCATACAATGCATATAAATATCAGTTATCTAAATCTCATTGATTTACATTATAAGCTATCAGAATTTCATCTCTACTTTTCAGCTTTATAACTACTGCAACAAATTGCATATTTTTGCTCAGTTTGGGCCTCTGTATAAAATTGAGCCACATTGTAAAAAAAAATTTGCCACCACAACTGATTTATCACCAACTGATAATTTATGTGGTTCAGATAACATAATATTTTGAGTTCCTGTTGATTTAAACCAGTCTCCTCAAAATTTTAAGTTCATTGAAATTGAGTTAATACAATGAACTAAAAATTTTAAGGCATCCAGGCTATTAACTTTAAGTTAAACCAACAATACTTTTTTAGTGTACAAAAGGCTGATGTATCAAATATATAATTAAGAACATAAAACACATTACGTATATATTTTGTCTAAAGGTACAATCAACTGTTCCATAAAAAAAGAAAACGATTGTTCTGAATATTATCACAAAAGTACTATTCTCTTTACCTGCATCAGATCTCATCCTGTTTTGTGCTAATTAACAGATAACTGTTCAAGCTTGTCACAGACTCCTGAAGGTGTGGAGAGTCGTGGGAAGGTTCTGAGGCTGCTGGACTCTGTGACTGACGCTCTGGTTTGGAGCATCTCCAGAACGGGCCTGTCGTCTCAGCAGCAGTCCATCCGGCTTGCCCATCTGCTGATGCTGCTCTCACATATTCGACACCTCAGGTACCTCTGCAGACTGTCGTAATCTCACAGAAACTTCCCTCTCATCTGTCACTTTGCTCTTCTTGATCATGTAGGTAGAGTGATCGACTGTTCTCTTCTCTTGTCGTCCATATAGCAACAAAGGAATCGAGCATCTGTCGAGCATGAAGAGAAAAAACGTGGTGCTGCTGTACGATCTTCTGCTGGAGATGCTGGACGCCAACACGTCCCAGAGCAGCCGGATGACACACACAGAAACCTCTCTCCGGCCGGACACACAACAGACCCCAGAGATCCTCCACACATCCAGACTGCAGCCTGCACCGAGAGAGAGCGACCAGGAGACCCGGCACAGTCCACAGTGAGTGGATACAGGCACATGTTGTTTTTGGTAATACAGAAATCATAATCTGTGAAGAGTCCATCCACAGAACATCAGTGCTTAATTTGCCTAAAACAGTAGTACTTTATTAAAAGGATGATTCTTTACAGCTCGAATAACACATTTTTATAGATTAAGTTAATGTAACTGCTTAAATACTGTATATACTCCCATTCAAAAGTGTTAGAAAGATAAATTACATAGAAAGAAATTAATACTTTCATTCAGCAAGGGATGCATTAAATTGATCAAAAGTCAGTCACAAAAAAAAAAAAAAAATTATATATATATATATATATATATATATATATATATATATATATATATATATATATATATATATATATATATATATATATATATATATATATATATATATATATATATATATCCCTCTGATGGTCTTCGTTTAGCAGTCACACTGGGGGCCTTCCCGGTCAGAAGTGACCGGACACCTAAAAATGAAACTTCCTCCATCCCAGTAAAAACCAATGCAATTTATTTTTGTTCTATAATATTTATTCTTTTTAATTTAGTATTTTGAGACAATTTGATTGAACTTATTAATATTTATGCAATATTTATAGTCCATTTTTTGCCATTGAAAATAATGTTTTTTTTTTTTTTATTACTTTTTTTTCGGTTAAAATAGAGACTAGGCTTTCAGAAAAAAAATAAAAATAAAAAAAATAAATCAATTTATTAAACATAAAATTAAATAAATCATGTTATTGCATGGGTTTACCACTAGATGCCTGTATAGCTCTTAATGGAGATGCTTGTGAATTCTAGTTGTTTTTGGACCAAATTACTTACTTTTAAGATGTGGATTGAATGTATTTTTTTAGAAATTCTCAAATAATACTTTTTGCCAAGGTTTATAACATTTTATTAATTATAATTTTAATAATTATTATATATATATATATATATATATATATATATATATAAATATATAAATATAAATATAAATATAAATATATATATATATATATATATATATATATAAATATAAATATATAAATTATAATGATTAATTATGTTATGTTTTTCACTCTTGATGTTTTAGTTTCACCCCTTCATTGCTGAGCACTTTTTTTCTGCATTGTGGCCGATTTGTAGAAAATTGTGTTTTTGTCAATTTCCCATTCATTTCCTATGAATGGTCGTTTTTCCTATGAACGGTCGTTTTTGACCGAACACCAAAATCATGACTAATTTTTTTACGACCACTTAGCATGCTCGGATTATGAACTCAATTTTTATTTGTGTTCACATACCAAATGCCAGAAAAGTCACCAAGTTTCGTAATATTCCGATGAAGCTGTGATTTTTAAAAATTCAAAACAGATTTTTGTAATCTGAATTTACTGGTGTGTATGTGGGTGTGTGTGAATTTTTTGCACTCTTGATGTTGTAGAGTGTCACCCCTTTACTGCGGTGTACTTTTTTTTTAGAATCGTGGCTGATTTGTAGATTGTACAGACAAAAATTCAGAGAATTTTTGTGTTTTTGTAAATTTCCCATTCATTTCCTATGGGTCGGTCATTTTTGACCGAAGACCACGAGTGTGACTCTTTTTTTTTTACGACCACTTAGCATGCTCGGATCATGACCTCAATTTTTTTTTGTATTCACATACCTAATTCAATAAAAGTCACCAAGTATCATAACCCTCCGATGAAGCTGTGATTTTTAGAAATGCAAAACAGAAAATGATTCGGTCAGAAATGACCGAGGACCATCAGAGGGATATATATATATAAAAAAAAATGCTGTTTACTTGAATTTTTCTGAAAAAGAATGAATCATGGTTTCCACACATATTAAGCAACACAGCTGTTTTCAACACTGATAATAAGAAATCCTGGTCACACTTTAGATTAGGGTCCAAATCTCACTATTAACTACGACTTTGTATCCAATAAACTCCTACTGCTTATTATTAGTTAGTAAGGTAGTTGTTTAGTTTAGGTATTGGATAAACCGCCAATATCCTACTAATATGCATGCTAATAAGCAACTAATTAATAGTGAGAATTGGACCTTAAAGTGTTACTGAAATGTTGCTTAAGCAGCAACTCAGCATATTAGAATGATTTCTGAAGGATCATGTGACACTGAAGACCGGAGTAATGATGCTGAAAATTCAGCTTTGATCACAGTAATATATTTTAGAAATAAATGCAACCTAAACATTAAAAAAAAAAATCTTAAAGACCCAAAACTTCCACTTACAAGCACACGATTGTTTTGCTTGCTTTACAAATGTAAATAGTGTATTTGTGCTAAACCTCTAACAAGGTAACACAGATTTTGTGTCTGTCTCTCTAGCGCTGAGGAGACATTGCACTTTAGGACATTGGACATGGACACAGACTGACAGTCTTTCTTCTGTATGGTAATTGAATTCGGACCATCCATACTTTTTTCAAGCCGCTTGTATGGTGTAGGGGATTCAAACCACACCTGGGAATAAGAACTCTAGGTAACGACAACCTGAACCAAACAGGGCTATCATATGGCGTTTAGTCCTACTTAAACACAATAGTTCAAACTATACGGTTTCCTTTTACGCCATAATGTGAACCTGAAGAGAAATTAATCTCATCCAAACCAATCTCAATCTTGTTCAAGAAATCACGAATGGAATCTTAAGGCTGTATCCGGTTCCTTTTAATGTGAAATGTGTTATTTCTGTGCCACTAATAGCAGAATAACAAGAAAACTAGATTGAAACACTCCCCCTTTCTGCCATTGCTCAGAAACCAGGTAGCCCCACCCCAAACTCATGCCATTGGTTGAGCCAGAGTAATGTCTCCTCCTGAGCCATTCAAACAGACTCCAGAAATTACACACTGCACATTTACATATTTTGTTTGTCATCCAAGATCTCTGAGAACCTCTGACCCAACAAGACTGGCCAAACTAAAGGAAATGGTACGCACACTTCTAATAGTTTATGCATTTTGTACTCTGTGTCTGTATAAGTGGTTATTTGCTGTCCTGTGGTGCTTTTCGTGGTTTATAAAGTACTTGTTGTCACTGACAGTAAATGTGACCCTTATAAAAAACGTCTGCAGCTATACTATTAAAGCCCGGATTACACGCACGATCAGGTGTATCATTCTGGAAAAATGGCTTTGTAATGTGTAATTTCCTGGTGCTACAAGTGTTAGTAATGGTGCATCCTGAAAAATGCCTTGTGTAATCACAACCTGCACCTACATTTTCCTGAAAAGGCAGTTGTGTTAAAGCTGGAGTGTATAATTTCTGCACGTGTCACCAAGTAGTATTGCAAACAAGTAATTTTATACCAGTTTTTTCCCAACACTCCCTCCTCTGCCAATGGTTGGACAAAGTTACTGTACTGAACAGGTAGAGATACAACACAAAAGTGTTTTAACTCTTTCCCCACCTTTGATGGAATTTTCCGGGGACGTTATTATGCATCTTCTGAAAAAGTAGAGTATCTGATGATCAGAAACATTCATATATTGCATGGTCAGATATTCAAACAACAAAATATTCTGGGGGCCATGACATTTGTGAAAATTGCTGGCAGGGAAAGAGTTAATAGCTCCACTGTGTTTACAGTTTTTGGGACGTTAACTTATAAAACGCTTATAGTTTTCTGGTTAAAGTGAGGTAGCAGAAGGTATTTTAACATCAAAATTACACACTTCAGCTTTGAACAGGAAGAAATATACTTGATAACACTAGTTTCTAAAGGTAGCAAAACTAAATTCATTTTTATTTCCAAAACTGTATAGAGCTGCAAAATAAATGTGGGAATTAAGTGAACATTAACGCATATTTGTACTTGTTTATTTGTAGTAAAATTGACTTCAAACCCAAAAAAGCACCAAAATCACATCTAAGTTTATATTCTCTTCAAACAGTGTTTGACACCGGCAGTGCAAGGTCTGCTGCAAAATAAATTCATAATAAAGTAAATGTTTCTCTGTGACATAGTCTGTTTCTTTCATAGTCTATTTCAGTTGACCCATAATGTAATCCACTATAACAAATCAATTAAAAACATCAATTTAAAAAATATTATAATATGAAGTCTCTGAGACTTTGGCAGTTAGTACAAGCAAAAGATTGACTAATGGCTTTTTCACCATATTATTACCATCACAACTGACATTCAACTATGTGGATAAATAAACATAAAAGCCACATGCAATCATGTGGATACATGAAATGTGTTTCTATGGGACATTTTAGCAAAACAAAAAACTAAGACCATCTGGACACCAGCGTCTCCTGCCTGAGAAATTCTACTTATGAACATAATCAGATGTAATTTAGATCTCCGATGAGATAATTTACCAATTATAATTTCAGCAGTTTTGCATTATTCACACATGCACAATTGAAAACAACACAAGCCACCAAACGTTAGACTGAATAAATTAAAATACCATTACATTTGCACACCCCCTGATGCCTCTGTCTCTTCTCCATGGCTTTAACCAAAGAAATGGCAGTTAAAACAGCTACAAATAAAATATATTCATCATTTCAAGTCATTTCACATTGACTCCAAGAAACAAAACAATATGAACAACTGATATTCAAGTCCCATCACTCACACATATACACAGGGATTCTAGTTAAAAAATACAGGCCGTCTATGGGTGAACTATAGGTTCAATTATCTGTCATTTACATTTAAAAAATAAATACATTTGTGTGAAGGAGCGTTTCAATGTGTGCTGCTACATACTATACAGTTTAAAAACATTTCGAGTGCACCTTCAATGAGGGACCCTTGCCGTCAAAGTGTTCTCCAAGAAGACCGGTTTCGGATTGCTTCAGAAAAATCCCTCTCCTTGAGCAACAGATTTGGGAACTAGAATTGATTGAACTCCAGAGCTACAGGTTCTGCAACAGGAGAGTTAACCCGGGAAGCATGGACAACATCCCAAATGTGTTCATGTGGGCGGGGGTCCGTTGGTGTAGAGGAGCATGGGGTAAAAGGATCGGGCAAAGTTGTTGGAGAGAGTGCAGCTGTAGTCGTCCTCTGAGAGAGGCACCAGACACGCCACAACCAGCAGCAGCAGGAAGAGGATGTGGAGGGGGAAAGCTGCTCGCAGGACACGGTACAGGAACGGCCTCGCCGGGGACCGATCAGCCTTATCGGCCCTAAACCATGGACAGTAAAACATTTTTACACCAGATGTCTGGGGTTAGCAATACATTTTTTTAAATAAAAGATTGAGTGAAAGAATTTACATTTATTTCTTTCTAATAAATGTTGTTCTTTTGAACTTTCTATTCATCAAGAATCCTGAAAAACAAATTCATCACGGTGCCCACAAAAATATTACACAGCAAAAATAAATGTTTCTTGAGCAGCAACTCAGCATATTAGAATGATTTCTGAAGGATCATGTGACACTGAAGACTGGAGTAATGATGCTGAAAAATCAGCTTTGTTATCAGAAGAATAAATTATATAAAAAAAAAATAAATAAATCAAAATAGGAAACAGTTATTTTAAATCGTAATTATAATTGTAATCATTTAAAAATATTACTGTAATTTTGTTTAAATAAATGCAGCTTTGGTGAGAGAAGTCATAAGAGACCTTTCAAGGTAGTGTATACATTGGGGTCCCTACATTCTTTCATAAATAGTTTAAAAAAAACATTTACGAAATTGAAATCTTTTGTAACATTATACATGTCTTTACTGTCACTTGTGATTGATATAACATGTTCTTGTTGAATAAAAGTGTTTATTTCTATAAAATGTTTTTAAAAAATCTTACTGACCACAAACTTTTGAAGGGTATTGTATATAAATTGTAACCTAAAATGTAGATGCTGCTTTAAGAACATTCTTAACTGTCATGTTATTTGTCACCTACTCGTATAACAAATGTGAGTTATAACTATGGGTTGTGAGGGTCAACATAAAGAGTACATGTTGGGGGGAGGGGCTTTTCAAAGAGTTATGGAACTCTTTCCCTGCATCTATTAGGAATGCTGCTTTTGTGGATTGTTTTAAGAGACTCCTAAGACATCTTTTTTCAAAAGTTCAGCTTTTAATGTATAATTTATTACTGTGTTTTTTGATATGTATTTTTGTCCCTGTTTGATTTATTTTGTTCTGCACATGTTGTAGCGCTTTGAGTTTGAGAACGTTATTACAAATAAAATGTATTATTATTATGTTGAGAGGTGAGAGTGAGAAGAACTAGGGAGTGTGAAGAGAGCACTAGAAGTTCAGCAAGGTGACAAACGCAGATGCATAGAAACACTATCAGTGTGTACCTGACACTCGCGGGAGATCCCTGTGTAACATCCTGAACCTCTGCCACTTCCTAGAGAGAGAAGAAACATGAATCAGTGTTTGTTACCACCAGCTCTCATAAAATCAGACTTTTCAGAGATTTACTGCCAGTGTCAAAACCAAAGTTAGAAGGCGAAATAGATTCTCATGACCTAAGGCTGCAATCAGGGGCGCAACTACCCAGTGTCAGAGGGGTATGCAGCAACAATTTTGGTGCTACTCACTACTCATACCTGCTCGCTCAGTGAATGAATCCCCCCCCCCTAAATCTAGACTTATTACATTGGCATAGATTTATTACACCAGAAACTAAATCAGAGCCTTATACTTTCCAGTCTGAACAGGGTGTGAGGGGAAAAGTTGAATGGAGAGAGTGTTTCTGTACCTGGTGTTGTGTTGATGCTGTCCTGCCCACATCTGGACCCGACGACTCCTGCAACAGAACAGCGGAGATCAAAACATCAGTGTGTGTGAGACTGAAACAGAGCCTGCAGAGAAAGCTGTGTGTGAAACATACCAGTCGGCTCTGCAGTGTGTGCAGGTCGTGAGCGATCTGTCTGATCAGCAGCCGTAACTTGTTGCTGATGACGTGAACCTTCTCTTTGGCCTCCAGGGTGTCTTCTCGCTGGTCCTGTAGTAGGATCTGTGAGGAGATCTCCTGCAGGGAGTTCACGTCCCTCTCACGAGACTGTAAGTCCTGCTGAACAGCCTGTGCACAGACAACAACTTATAATAGTTCTTGCTATTACATTCAGATATGAATCAAGAAATTTAGTCCCACAATTAATCATGTTTTCATCAGGTTTATAATTTTTTTTGTGGGGACATTTTCAGATATTTTACAAAGAATAGCAGAATCTGCCTGCAAACACACACACTACTCTACCTTGAGTGTGTCTTGATGCTCTTGCAGGATGTTGAGGTCTGTGTTTGTGTCATGGATGTTGACCATGTAGCGCTGGCTTTCTGCTTTAGCTAACCACAGCAGGAGAGAGTGAAGAGTCTCATGAAACTCCTGGGGAAAAAACAGAGCGGAATATGCAGATGAGTGTGTGTTTCTCACAGGTCTTCATTACATGAAGTGCTTGTGTGCGCTCAGTTTAGACCACTATACCAGGGCATTTACAGGAAGTTGCAGGAAAAAATGGCTCAAAAAAGTCCTGAGAATAAGAGTACAGTAAATCAGGGTTATTGTCATTAACTAAAACTATTAAAACATTTCTGTTAATTTTAAATGAAGCTAAAATCAAATCAAATAAAACATAAAAATTAGTTGCAAAACAAACTAAACAAAAATATATAAATGTTGCCTTGGCAATAAACTGAAAAAAGTAAGTCAAAGCACTAAAATTATTAACTGAAAATAAATAAAACTAAAACTGAAATAAAAATAAATTAAATGTAAATTGCAACAAAAAAAAAAAATGAAAACTAAAAATATAAAAGCTAATTCATAATATAAATAAACTATAATAAAACTACAATAACACTGGTGTAAATCTGACTTAAATCTCAAAACTGACTGAAAAGTTTTCTTTTTTAAAGAAATTTTAGTTCAAGAGAGGTTATGATCTTGAAACGACTCTGTCCCCAGTACGCTGTGGTTTCGAGAACAACCCGTGTTTAGCATTTCTGCAACCTTTAAAAAACATCCCAAAAAAACAAAGTTGTGGTTTTGTATCCAGAGATAAAATCTCACTACACAGAATGTAACAAGTGCAAATGTGTGAAAGTGCACAGAAACGTACGTACCAAATGCATGTTGTGTTGCAGTTGCAAAACAAACAACACATTCAAGGTACATTGCTGTATTGTCTCAACTCTGTCTGTCAAACCACGTGTCAGCGAGACTTTTAAAACGCATCCTGGTGGTTTTCCTCACCTGACACTCCATGAGTGCTTGATGCAGTCGGTGCTCCCAGCCGTCCAGGGCCGCACAGGCCTGTGCCCATTTCTGATTGGCTAACTGCAGATTCTCACGCAGTTCTAGTAGTTCAGTGCTGTCTCCATGCTGGAAGCCCCGCCCACTGAGATTGACACCAATCATCACCGATTTGTAGCCGTTAAAAGTCCTCTGCATGTCCTAATGAAAAAAATGGCATATTCCTTATTAACATACACTTCCTTTTAAAAGTTTAGGGTCTGTAAGATTTTTTTTTATGGTTTTGAAAGAAATCTCTAGTGCATTTTTTTTTTTATAAAAACAGTAATATTGTGAAAAATTATTACAATTACAAATATTACAAAATGTAATTTATTCCTGTGATGGCAAAGCTAAATTTTCAAGTAAAATATAAAAAATTATAATATATATATATATATATATATATATATAAAATACAATTTCTTAATTAAAAACTGACTCCAAACTTTAAAACGGTAGTGTATATAATGAAATTTATTTCCTCTAAATTATATTACTAAAAGTTTTTTAAGCAATAGGCCACTCAATAAAATCCACTAATCATTTTAAGCAGGTTTAAAGGAATAGTTCACTTAAAAATGAAAATTCTGTCATCATTTACTCACCCTCAAGTTGTTCCAAACATGTATGAATTTCATTCTTTTGCTGAACACAAATGAAGATATTTTGAAGAATGTCAGTGACCAAACAGTTGACGGACCCCAGTATTGTTTCCTATTATGTAAGCGTCAATGGGGTCCATCAACTGTCTGGTTACCGACATTCTTCAAAATATCTTCCTTTGTGTTAAATGATGAGTAATGAGTAAATGATGACAGATGAACTATTCCTTTAAGACAGGTCTACTTGCAATGCACAGCTTCAAGTGGCTTATTGGTTTATTAACTTTCAGTTTTTGCATTCGATTCTATCACTCTCTAAATGTCTCTCTCAGTACCTTTAGTTTGTGGATATTGCTCTCCATGTCTCTGATGGTGATTTTTGGCTCTAGAGTTTGAAGTTTCTCTAGCTCGGGCATCACAGCGTTCAGCCATGCCATGACATCGCTGAGGTCAGAGTTCAGTCTGTGCCACTGCTGAAGATCCTGTGGCACACTGCACGACTGCACCTGCAGGAGCTCCCATCGCTCGATCACACCTGAAGCCACAGATCAGAGGGCAAAGGTCAAATATATTTGAATGAACATGCCTGTAAAAATCTGTGCACATAACACAAACAGCAGTACCCGTCTTATCTGCTGCAGAGAAGACCGTCAGTCCCTGATCCTCCAGTTGTTCTTCCTCGTTCAGAATCAGCTTCACTCGCTTTATACTGTCTATACTGCCAGCACACTCAGACATGAGTTTATCCTGACAGAAGACAGAAAAAAAAAAAACGTGTTTATATATGTGTAAGCCAATGTTAATGTGTTTGTAGCCCAAGTGGATAAGTATGTGTGGGTCCTCACATAGGCCTGTGGGTGGTACTGTGCGCTGGTGATCTCTCTGTTCACTCGCGTCCTGTCTGGTGTATCAGGAGAGTGCCACGTCTCCACCACTGATCTTCCTCCTGAGCGAGAGACAGAGAGAGATATTTGAACTCCTAAAATCACTCGAAACAAGCATGCAGGAAGTCAACACCGTTACAGAGCATGCTGCTGAAAACGAAAATCAAAAAAGATGCAATGGACCCTTTTCACAGACTGTGATTATGAGTTTCCACAGTTATTAACATTGTAAATTGAGCAAAATTTTTACAGATTTTCATTTAAAAAAAAATCTAAAGTACATTTACAACACTATACTTTGTTTTTTCTTGCCTTGGTATTAAATTACAGAAAACTGGTTAACGCCGCTCACTCAGCGGTTGATGGCAAATTTGACTTTCTCTCTTCTGCTCGACAATCAATCTCTTAATATTTTTTTTCCCCAAAAATCATTGAAACTCTATCGTGGATTTCTACTAAAGCAAATGAAAAATGTTGTAGTTTCCGCTCACCACTATAGAAGTCTACCCAACTATAACTATCTTACCATCCACAGTTTTGAATTTAACTTATGCATGAAATTGGAATATCGCATAAAACATTTGTGAAAGCACCGTTTCCATCCCAAGTTTTCAAGAGAACAAAATCGCCACTTTCTGGGAAATTGTCTCAAAATATCTGTAATAAAAATGTTAGTTGCTGCAATGAGGGAAGCCACTGTGGATCTTTTTTTCGTACATCATAAATTACTTGAGAGCATTGCAGACGAAACGCAATAAACATTGTCATGTTATCTTGTGTTTGGAGGTGGATGCCTGGTGTTTAGGAACGTGGATAATGACAACTTTGGCTTCTGAGAAACCTAGAAATTTGAAAGGGTTCCTTGGTAGCAATCTGTGAAAAGTACTGCGACACATGCCGAAGAAGCTGCTTGAGTGAAGGAAGCGGTGAGCAGCAGGCCGTGAGCACAAAGCATAACGTCTATTATATATTTATTAAAGACAAATGAAGCAAGCATGTAGGATGCAGTTGGGTTCATGCAGATATTGTAACGTATGCTAAAACACATATGTAATGTGCAGTGAGAGTGCTGACAGCATGCAGCAGGCTGATGCCTACCGGACACAGCTTTCAGAGCTTTAGATGTAGCTTTAACAAATGACTGAGAGCTCTCAGTGACCTCTACATCTGCAACAGAAGAGCGGCAGACAGACAGATCTAGAGACACTGTAACAGACAGAATTATCTGAGTCTAATAAAGAAGAGATCTAAATACACTCTCAAAGAGTGTTATATAAAAGACAGCAGGACATAGATATAACAGAGTATGTTATATCTATGTACAGTAGATACACTGATAGAGCATTGTATTACAGAGATCTAGATACACTAAGAATTAATTAAATGGCTCATTCTATATAATTAGGGGTACAGAACACTAATTATGTGCTACACTTCTAGTAACGTATTTAAGTTTTTTTTTTTTTTTTTAAATCTGTTCTTCAATATTTATAGTGATTGTTAAAAAAAATAATTTTAAGAATGATATTTTTTGCAGGTATTTTCAGGTATATCAGGTTTTTTTTTAAAGAGATGTTTTGTTAACTATTGCACACATTATTAGCTCATCCACACACACACACACACACACAGTCTGTTCTGACACGTAGGTTAAATTAGGATAAAAACCTATGGCGAACAATTCATTATCATCAGTGTACAGTCACACAGTACACTACTGTGTTAACTAAGAATTTGGTTCTGCATGGCAACTTAGTTGAATGGAAACATTTGACTCAATTTCAATGGCAAACTCTGCCCTGCAGCTGATTCTAACGATTTCATTTGTCAATCACGGTGCTGATTGCCTATACAATGCTAAAAAAAAATATCTGGTAGCACTGGGGCTGACAATAAAGCACTAAGCTTAATTTAGAGTGTAGATGAAATTAACTTTAATTATTATCATTCATAATGTCTTAATATTAATTAAAAAGCAAACCGAGTGAAAAAAAATTATATTAGGGAGTGAAAATAGCCAATAAGCATCCTACTGTTAACAATGGTAATTTATTTATTTTATTATTTTTAATTAAGTGTTTAAATAAGAGTTTAAATAAGACAATTTTTGAAGGATGAACAAAAAATGTGTTGGTCATCACATTAAAAATAACATTTATATATGATAGTTTTGAAGTGGTGGAAAAAGATGAGTAACAGTTAGTACTTGTAAGCGTTTGACTATTTCTGTCACATTATGGTTACAGTTACTACATTAAATCCATGGAGAATGTTGCTGATCTGTGGACTGAAAGCCTTCTATAAGTGTTTCTCCTGGTTTCCACATCAGCGCTGTTTGATCTGATATATATGGTTTATAACAGAGAACTCTGCGCCGAATCGGAATGTTTCTCACTGAATCTCGCAGTGATTATATTATTAATTCTGAGGCGAATTCAATGGATTTCTTCACTGGATCTCCAGAGTCTGGATCTCCTAGTAACAGTGTCACGTGATCGAGATCGGCCCGCGACTGGCGAGTTCGGGGCGTCCGAACTAATAAACGGTCCGTGAAGCATAAAGGAGTAGCGCATTTTCGTTCCGCTTTCATTTTGTTTGGATTCGCTGCTCGGCAACGTTATGGTCGCGCCAGCGCCACCTAAATAAATATTTGGTCGCACCGGCAGGAAAAATGGTCGCAAAATGCGACCAATTGGTCGCAGTCTGGAGCCCTGTAAATATTTTCTTTAATTATGCATAAAATGTATGAGATTATAATATGCTTTTCACTATGGATTAAATATGATTTTGTTGTGAAGAAAACTGTTAGAAAAAATCTCATATGACGACTCATAATAGATAGAGAGATCTAGATACAGTATAACAGTGTATATCATAGCCAACAGACAGTTAGATCTTTATACACTAATAAAGCTTTGGATAGTAGAAACAAGAGAAAGCGAGATCTACATTGACCTACCATAGCAGCAGATAGCAGACAGCGAGATCTACATATACATTAATACAGCGACAGATTACAGATAGTGATCTAGATATCCTCTAACAGAGAGGTACATAACAGACAGAGATATAGACACACTAAAAAGCAAACAGAGAGATCTATGCACTCTTAACAGTGTCATGTAAGAGACAAAGAAATCTAGATACTCTCTAATAGAGCAGCAGATAACAAACCGAGATCTAGAAACACCAACAGAGCAGCATATAACAGCTCTAGATATGCTTTAATAGAACAACAGAGACCAGTCAGTAAAGTGTTACCTGATAGTGCACTGTAGTATGTCAACTCCTCATCATCCTCTGGAGATGAAGATCCTCCCACATCAACGGTGTGGTCCCACTCAAGCGGAATAGAATCCACACTGACGGGCGTCTCACGCCCTGAGCGCTCCAGAGCAGGTGGTAACAGGTGGGACACGGCTTGACGTACCGTCAGTGAAACATCGGATCCCATAGCAGCCTCATCTTCCTCCCTTTCCCTCTCCCACACCCCACTGAAATCAGCCGAGTCTTCCGGATCTGTGTCTCTGTCTGAGAACTCTCGTTCCTCCTCAATCACCTATGAAAGGAAAGGGATGGAAGGGTTCATGTCAGTACTCATTCTTAAGAGTATTTTGTTGAGCGTTTGTGAGATGAGTCTTTTCAAACTGACCGGGCGTCTGCTGATAAGACGATAGTGGAATCGGGAGACCCTGCCAAATACTTCCTGGCAGTAGGAGTGCAGTTCCTCTAGTTCATCTTCGATGAGTACAGCATCCAGCGGAGCGCTCTTCTGGATCAGGTTCTCTCCAAACACAATCAGCGCATCAATCTTATCTGTGTTTAGAGTGATCTCTTGCTGAAATGCCTGCAGGAAGTCAAAGCACAAGATATTCTGCATTCTGACTGCAGTCCAGGCTCATTTAAAATGTTTAAACATTACATTTAAAATGTTTCAGATCGGAAGAGTACGTACGTTTAGTTGACGCATCTTTTCATGGATATCGCTCTCTGAAAAATGCTCCACATTAGTGAGCTGAAGGTCCATCTCAGTCAGCCAGACCAGAATCCCCTCCCTCGTTCCTTCAAAGTCTTCCCGCTGAGATGTGAAGTGCTGCACAGAGGAGGGGCGTTTAGAGTTTACCAACATTTTCTTTTAAAATGATACTTTGTTAGCATGGAAATTAAAAGTGGAGCACATTTCTGCCAGGATAGGTGAAAGTCAGAGATGCAGTTAATTTTATTTGAATTTTTGCAGGTTTTTTGGTTTATTTAGTGTCATTGCACTCAGTATTTGAGAATGTATTATTTATTATACAGTACTGTTCAAAACTTGGGGGTCTGTAAGATTTAAAAAAAAATGTTTTATAAGTGTCTGTTATGCTCACCAAGGCTCAACTTATTCAGTCAAAAATACAGTAATATAGTGAAATATTATTACAATTTAAAATAATTGTTCCCTGAGAAGTGGAACGTCGACACGGCATCTGGAGTTGATGTGTGTGTGTACACTTTTTTTCTACTGTCAATGGAGCATATGGGCCTCCCTTTAGAGGAAGAGAAAGATGTGTGGGACTAAGGCAACTAATACTGAGTCTCATTTAATTAACAGCAGTGAGTAATTTTCTCTGTTACCTATGTTCTTTGATTAGCATTAATGACAGACAGCATTAGTGGCTGCTGTCACTTTAAGACCTGCCACTGCTGCACATGATGCGGATCTGAACATGCATCCTATTTTCCCACAACTCTTTACATTCATTTAAGACTTTATTTAACCCTTTTAAGACTGCTCTTATGAGGATACTAGACAAAACAGACAGTTTGGCATATTTGTATTATTGTTCGTTCAAGAGGGAAAGAAAACTCGATTCTGGCGTGCGTCTTTCTGTGCGTTGTGTGTGTCAGGACAATCACAGACAGCGCGTTCTCTTTGTCTTGTCGCGCTTGAATGGTTTAAAAGCATTTGCGTGATTAAGAGCATGATCATATAATGTAACCTAGCCAAAGAATGACAGAAAAAATGGATGCTGCGTTAATTGCGTTAAATATTTTTAAAGCGTTAAACTGGAAAAAATTCACGTTGACAGCACTAATATACTGTATACATATTATATATACATATATATATATATATGATAAAAAAAATTACTGGATTCTGATTTGACAAATAGAATGTTCAAAAGAACAGCATTTATTTGACATAGAAACCTTTACCTATAACATTATAAATGTTTTTACTGTCACTTTTGATCAATGTGTTCTTGCTGAATAAAAGTATTAATTTCTTTAAAAAAAGAAATATTACTGAATTACTGACCTTTAACCTGCGGAGCACAGCAGCAACTCTCTTCTGTAGCATATCCCAGCGCTGGTTTCCCTCATGTACCATCAACTTCAGCTTACTGGCACCGTCTGTCCGGTTCTCTCGTGCCAGACGTCGGTATTGTTTATTCACCAGCTCCAGCTGTGTCAGGCGCTCATGGACCTGACGCTGGAACGCCTGCATGTGTGCATGTTTTTAAAAAAGGGTTAAATGTCCAATAGATCTAATGAAAATTGCAAAAGCCACTAAAGTATCCATTTTAATTTGTATAACAGAACTGATGCTATTTCTCATATGAACAGACTACTATTACAGTTAGTGGAAAAAAATAAATAAAAAATGAACAGAACTAAACAGAATCAGACCTCAAACTTTTTGAGTTCCTCTTTAGCACAGGTGTAGAGTACGTCTTTAGTGGCGGGGTTGGCTGCTGTGCGTTCTGCCGTGTTCAGCCACTCTTCAAAGTGTGCATAGTCGTCCAAGAACTTGCACCACAGACGCCATGTCTCCTCAATCCTGCAGGGGGCAGTGTGGAGTCAGGGGTCCGAAAAAGCAAACAAAAACAAATTAAACTTTCTAAAGAGTGACATTGATGCGGTCAAACAAGCTGATTTTGGGTGTTTGTATTGACCTCATCCTCCTTTCCATGGACATGGCACATATGTTCCTCCAGCGGCGGTCCAGGCTGAGTGTGGTCTGCTGAATGGAGTCGTTCTCTCCATCGCTGCCACAAGCGTCCGCATCATGCAGCAAAACATCACACAGGGTCAGAACAGACGTCACACCCTCTGTGTGCTGTTCAATGTCTCTCTGCAAGTCCTAGTGATAAAAATCAAATCACAATCTAAGACTGACATATAGCAAAAAACTCAAACTACCAGTCTAAGAAAGATGACATTGCCAATACATTAAAATGATGCAAAGGCATCCCATATTAGGAGAACGCTCATGTTGATTTTAAATAATAAAGGAATATAAACTTAATGAGACTAGATATTCATACATATTAGCTATATTGTGGTTTTGTTAATGAATGCGGTGATTACCTGATGCTCTGTTAGTTTACGCTGTATCTCATCATTGTGGCAGTTGGTGTAGATGATAGGTTTTGCCAGCTCACCCTCAACACGGGAAAGCCAGGTACGGAGATTACTCATGTTCTTATCCAGCTGTTGCACTGTCACCAATGTCTCCTTTAGTTTCCTCACCCTGAAACACAATTGGTCAGTCTGTCATTTGCATGAATTTTTTGCCGGTATTTAAAAGAACAGTGTTAGAGGAGACGGGACACAATAGTAGGAGAGAGAGAACAGAATATGGGAAGGACTCGAACTCAGGTTTGCTCAAACATCAATCAATCAATCTTTTACTCAAGTCAGTCAATACTGTATGTCAGTCATTCAGTGAAGCTAGTGCCACATTCAAATTTTATATCCAGAAAAAACCCTGCAATTCTTTAAAATATATCTTGTTATTTTATCTCCAGACCCAGACTTTCAATCTATCATAAAAATATTAATTATTACAGACTATAATATTCTAAACAAAGAGTGAAATAAACACTATTCTAACAACATATGTACCACTAAGGTAATCTTCTCTGCTGTTAAAGAGTCCTGATTGGTTGTACATTTGCCTTTCTTTAAAACAGTAGCCAATCACAGTCCTCATTTCTTCCATAGAGAACAGTGCCCACCCACTTTTGCAGTGCCCTTGGTTCCAGAAGTATTTCTCCCATTAATTTAAAGGATTTTAAAAAGTCTTTATTAAAGTATATATATATATATATATATATATATATATATATATATATATATATATATATATATATATATATATATATATACACACACACACACCTATATCTGTTTCCCTGATTGGTGGAGATTTCTCTGCAGCATTATGGGTAATGTCGTTTTTTCTAGCAATTCTGGGATTAAACACGATTATTTTAAAAATAAGTTGAAATGATGTACACTGATGGCTTCAACAAAAGCATATGATATTGTTTAACAACCTCATCAGTCGCTCTTTAAAGGCTTATAGGTTATAGCTAAAAACCAAGAAGACATTGGTATATTCATTTATCTAATATAAATGTTTATCTAGTATATGAGTTTTGTTCTGTGGTGCTTGAGTAACAGTTCACATAAAAAGTAAACAATCCCTGACCTAGTGTCATTCCTAAACATCTAGCCTATCAGCTGAGTTATAGTGTGAGTCTGAGTGTGCGGTGACCCATGTCATGTCCGTCAGTCGCACTCTATTCAAACCACACCAGAACACTCAGTGTTAATTCTACTCTAAAAGTGACGTCATGTGACTACGAGGATGGGGGACATTCCTCCACAGTCACGTGACCATTCCAATGGAGGTCCGACCAAAACAAACCGGAGTGCTGATGTGGAAGAAGTGACATCACACAACAACTCAACTGCACGTGACAGCACTGCACTGGAGCGTTTGTTCTTATCAGAAGGTTTATTCTTACTGTCACATACATAAGTGCTATTCACATTATCACAAAGTCATGGGAAAATAATAGATGCATGCAGTCACTCAAAATATTTGTTGTAAAAAGGTACACTGAAATAAGCTTGAATGAGGAAATGAGACAAGATGTCATCTATAGCACATGAATATGAACATAAAAGCCTTAGAAAAATGTATAATGATATAAAAGATATATATAAAAAATATAAATCTTGTTGCATATAATTTTCAATGCATTATTAGTAATGCTTGATTCTATGCATAATGCATGATTCTAGATGCATGCTCTTCACGCAGTGCATATCTGTTTGCATGCACCATGCACCATCAGCACATCAGTAGCGTGCACGTCCTCCCTAGAAACAAGTGTGTTTCCATGCAAAGCAGATTATGATCAGTCTTGCACTCAGGCTAGTACTGCGCACACACACACACACTGACAAAAGCACTGCCCATCCCCCTCTCACACACATATGAATGCATGCTTATAAAACCCATCCGTGTGGTGTGTGTGCAATTAGAAAACACTTACTCACAAACCGGTGAGGCTCCATGGTTCTCTCGTGTTAGCGTTAGCATGTCTGTCTGAATGGCAGTGGCTGATCTCACACACACTCTCCTCACAGACCGTGAGCTTGTACACACATTACTCCCACCCTCCTGTCCCTCTCTCATATTCACCCCCCACCCCACTTCTCACTGAATGGTCAAGAGATATGTCAGTAACAGTGGGGATAGTAAGGACGCTCAGTCCACATCAATTTCTTCAATTGAAACTACTAAGATCTATAAAATCTGATCAATATCAACAAGGCATTAAAAAAGAAAAGAAAAAAAGACTCTAGACAAACAGTATTTAGACACTTTTTGGTTGTATAAATGAACCAACTGTCGACCGACCAACAAGTGAATGTACTCACGAACACACACTGATTATGTTTTTTCTATGTCTTCATATTATCTGAACTACAATCCAGGTCAACAATAGATGAGGAACTGAAAAACAGACAGAGAGGAAGACGGACAGACAGACAGATAGATAGATGTGTTGTATTCCTCTGTGGTCTGAGATTATGTTCCATGGACTAAAGCTAATTAAATCCAAACCTAACCTGAACAGATTATCAATCCCAGAAAATCACTGCGCTGTTTCTATATGCAACAGATGGGAGAACTTCACGAATGATCAGAAGCAAATAACAAATAATACACAATTGCATATAACCTAAAACAACACATCTGCACCTTTAAAACACACACACACACAGAACACTCTAGCTAGCAAACACACAACAAACACTCAGAGCACCTTAGCAACTGCATACCAACACAAAAGCTGTGTCCCAATTTGCGTACTTATGCACTATTTTATGCCATTTTGTTGTATAAACCACTTGTTTAAATGGGAAAAAGTTTAAATAAGTCAGTTTATGCACTCAACCCTCAAATCTTTCCTTGCGTATCAGAAGGAGAGAGGTTGTCAGAATCTGATACTAGATAACAAAATAACCATATAAAATTCACACACTAGGCATGAAGAGTACATAGTATAAGTGTAGTGTATAGAGCATCATTTGGGACACTTCTGGCATCTTTGCGGCACGTTTTGAACAGGCAAGCACCAATCGCATTTTTTCAAAAATTTTAAAATAGTTAACATTATTATTTGCAGTAATTGTTCAAACTTTAAAGCAGTTCAGCCAAATAAGTTGATAAATCTGGGCCACAGCGAACCACGTTGGTGGGCCTCACATAGATAGAGCTGCTTTCAGTCTTTAGAAGAGGGGCGATTCACGGGTGTTGGGAAGATTCAGAGCACACTTCAAACCTCTGAAGGGTTTAATTCTACCGTCCCACTTCACAGTTAATCAGTATTTGATATCCATTCAGGATGATAGTCATGGTGAATAAAGCTTATGTTAAAATGTGGACTCTTTGTGAAGAGACACAAAACCACACACACACAAACAGGCAATGCTGTCACACACACTAAAATAACCTTAAGACAAATTTGCTGCCTTAGCAACAGTTTCAGCTCAGGTGTCTGAACTTTTGAGTGGAAACTGGAAAACAAATGTCCTCATCCAAGCGCTTTGGTCAGCATCTATCAAAGCAGTATAATGGGTCCTTAAAACAGTGAGTAGAGAGTTTTAATGAACTTTCCAGAGTGGGATTCTTCAAAATCATTTATGTGTGTGTTCAGCGGAGGTGTTTTCAACATAACATCTAAGTTGGCCCTTTGTCCAACAATGGTGAGCCGAGTTTTGCAAGACACCAAGAGTTCAATAATATAATGGCTGCCATCACTCAGCAAATAGCAGAAGAGCAGAAGGACAGAGCTTTGATGCTGATTGGCTGAGAGACACAATAAGTGGAGACAGAAGACTTATGGGAGGGTGAGTGGACACAAAGGCTCGTGCTAGCAGACGGCAGCTGCCCCGTGTGCAGATGCTGTGAGGGTGAACTCTGCTGTGATTTTAGGTGACAAAAGAGTCGGACGCGTCAGTGTCAACTTCTGTAATCCTGCTTAGAGACTCATCTCAATCGCACACTCCTATTTGCAAGTTGTGTGAGTGACACACAAAATCATACACTGCTGTTTAAAAGTTTGGGTCTCTCCCGCTCACCAAGGCTGCATTTATATGTTTGAAAATACAGTAAAAACAGTACTATTGTCAAATATTATTACGATTTAAAAATAACGTTTTTCTATTGTAATTTATTTTAAAATGTAATTTATTCCTGTGATGAAAAAGCTGAATTTTCAGCATCATTACTCTTTAGTATCACATGATCCTTCAGAAATTATTATAATATGCTGATTTAGTGCTCAAGAAATATTATCAATGTTGAAAATAGTGGTGCTGCTTAACATTTATGTGGAAACCGTGATACATTTTCAGGATGCTATGTATAGAAAGAACAGCATTTATTTGAAATAGAAAACTTTTGTTACATTATAAATGTCTTTACACATTTGATCAAGTTAATGAAACCTAGCTGAATCAAAACATTAATTTTTTCAACAAAAAGATTCAAGATTCAAAATAATGTCTGAAATCACTCAATACCGGTAGTAACAATGAAAACAGAGCAACCAGCTGAGACAGGCCCAGCGCGCTGGAGTCACGCCTGTGAACTTTGACCTCAGACACAGAGAAAACAAATGACTTCAACGAAATTATCAATACACACTCAGCCTGTCGCTAAAACACTCTCTGTATGTACACAAAGTGAATTTAAAGGAATAGTTCACCAAAGGACAGTCAGTCCTCAATAGTCACAAAATAAATCCTGACAGCTTATATATCCTGATATATGAACTTATATCATCCTGATAATGCATGTCTTTACGTTTGACTTGTGCTCATGGAGTCTCAGTGGTTGATGGGAAGGAATATTGACAGGCGTAAAGCTGCAGCTCAAGGAGAGCCGACAGACAGGCTGGTCTCGTGCCTGGTTACCTACTGATCCACAAAGCTACTTTTAAGTGTCTATATGCACCTGCAAAGCCAGTTTTAGCTCTAAAACCTTGACATTAGTGGCAAAGAGCCAGAGGTAACATTCAAATCGCTTATAGGCGCTCAGGAATCTGCTCAGCTTGGAACTATGATATGCCTGTCTGAAGCAAGGTAGAATTTGTCTGCCCGCCTGTTTGCAAAGCAGAGAAAAACGTAATAATGACGCTGTTTTTTGAGAGCCAGCTACGTGCAGTTTTAATCACTGTCAATGTGAATGCAGAGATTTTTGCTTGACTGCTCAACTCTACAGGTGAATTTATCTGTTGTTACGAGGCAAGAGGGAGCTGCAGTTAAAGGGTTCAACCGGTAACAAACTCCTTTCCCTTTTAACCTCCTCCTTCCTCTCTTAAGAGGCTAAGCAACACAACTACATTAAATGACATTCCACCAGATGATCTGCTTACCTAAGAAAGTACTGAGTAGTATAAGTTAACTACAAAGGTTAAGGTTAGGTTTAGGGGTAGGTTCATGGTTAGTACCTAGTTATTACCCAGTTATTGTAAATACTATAATGAGTACATAGTCTGTACATGCCATGGGGAAGAGGATTGTAAAATAAAGTGCTACCAAAATGTTCTTTAAAATAATGGTTCTTTTAAGAACTGACACAATTACATTGTAATTACATTCGTCTCTGTGTTGTCTCGGATATATCTTAGAAAGTTCTATGCAAGCAGTTCATATCACATGACCCAAACCTAAAAATCCAGCAAAGTTTACTGAAAGGCTCTTTGGGGAACCAAACATTTTTCTTCTATGGCATTGTTTCCATGGCATTGCCTTTATTATTAAGAGTGTAGCTGAAAGGCAGATATGGTCTAATCTCAACTTCTGTAAGTAATATGGAACATTATATACGTCAGTTTGGTGTATATTGCATACGACTGAACATAAATACATATAGATGCGTTGAATGCACTTTATGATGATCTCAGACATCCAGAACTAAAGACCTGAGAAAATGCGAAAAAGAAAGGCAGACTTGGAGACAAGTGGTCAACAAGCTGGCCATCAATGTGACATGAAGTTACAGCCACCATCTGTCTAATCAAAGAACTGTCAATCAAACGGAGTGCGGGATAAACCAGCCCCCTCCACACACTCTTCCCTGATCCCGCCCATCTGGACGCCACACACACGTTCACTGTGCTGATGTTTACGTTTCGTGTCTGTTAAATAAAGTGTGACTGAAATTAATCGGATCAATGTCAGATTAATGTCCACATTCGTCTCTGTGTTGTCTCGGATATGTGACGTCTCAGCCTAGGCTGTACGTAGAGGTGTGGTTGGTGTGTATGTTTTTAGGTGCCGTCTGGAGGGGGCGTGGCCGACACACCTGACACTTGTTGGAGGCAGAATAAATGCGGTGGAGACTGTTCGTGAAGTGGCTCTTTTGGACGTTTGGTCTCCGGCATGGATTTCGTCAGTCTGCGTTTTGCTGTCCTGTTCGACCCTGACACATTTCTTTATTATGTTATGTTGGTTTCGCTTGCGTTACAATAAATGTTTTGCTGAGAGTTGGCGCGTCTGGTCTCCTTTTTGTTGCAGCTTGAGAGCCGGCTGTAACAAATGGGGGCTCGTCCGTAAATTAAATGAATGCGTTAATCACGTGTATTATAATTTTTGTTTGATTAGTTTGAGGAAATTTTGCGGGAGACGGACGTGATAATCCAACAGAACCATTTGTTCACATTTTTATGGGTAAGTGACTTTTTGTAGGTGGTAAATGACAGGATGAGATTTAATTCATTCCCCTGTTAGGCTTTAGCAACGCTTAGCGTTGGTTTGTTGTTTTAGTTTGTTATTTTTGTGCAGACTCCTGGGCTGAGTACACTGCCGTGGTTTGGGGATTGGGCAATTTTGCTTATTTCACTACCAGCGGTATTTTAGTGTTTAAAGGCGCTCGGCTCTGGGGAGTTGCATGAAGATTAGGTTTAAGAGATAGTGGGGTGGTATGTTGTAGTGAGAAGGGGAACGTATGAATGAATGCTCATCTGTTTTGACCACTTTATTTATTTTTGTTGCCCATGAATTTGTGAATTAGAAATTTTGAATGAGAAAATATGGTATCAGTTGAAGATTTTATTAAAGCTCCATCGGAGGGGTTATTAAATGTGCTAGCTAAAAGACAATTGTGGGAGCTTGTGGAACATTATGGCTTTGGAGATGTAGATAAACGTTTAAAAAAGAATGAGTTAAAAACGGTTTTGAAGGCCAGGTTGAGTGAGGGAAACGTTTTGTCCATTTCGGATGTTGTAAAGAATACAGGGGAAATGAAAGAATCAGTGGACCTTTTTTCAGGTTTATCTTTTGATCAGAAAAAGGAGATCCTTGAGATGCAGCAAATGCATAGTCGAGAAATGGCTAAAGTAGTTAACGAACGTGAATTGGAATTGGAAAGGTTAAAAATGGACGATTCGCTTAAACGACGCGAAATAGAGTTATTGCAGCTTAAGCATTCTCAACAGCTGGAATCTGAGAAGCTGTCAAGAGATTTTGAGTTACAAGTTCAACGATATAGGTTAATCGGTGAAGGTAAAATGTCATTTGAAGGTGCACCATCACAGGAAAGAGTATCGCGTGCATTTGATGTGGTAGGGAATTTAAAATTGCTTCCCAAATTTAATGAACGTGATCCCGATGTTTTTTTCTCGTTGTTTGAGAGTATTGCAAAGGAACGTAAATGGCCTATTGCTGATCGCGTGGTGATGCTTCAAAGTGTCATTACGGGTAGAGCACAAGAGGCCTATATGGCACTTACGGTGGAAGATCGAAAAGACTATGATAAGGTTAAGTCTACTATTCTGAGAGTGTATGAATTAGTTCCAGAGGCATATCGTCAGCGGTTTAGGAATTGGAAGAGAGGGGAACGTCAAACCCATGTGGAAGTGGGGAGAGAGCTGACTGCGCATTTTGATCGGTGGTGCGCTGCTTCGAATGTGAGTACTTTTGAAGAGTTGCGAGATTTGATTCTGTTGGAGCAGTTTAGAAACATCGTTACTGACAACATTGCTACATATATCAATGAAAATAAACCCGGTACTGTTGCTGAAGCAGCTGTATTGGCGGATGAATTTATTTTAACTCATAGGAGTGGATTTGTTGATGTGCGTGCAGGTGGCGGTATTGGCTATAGAGAGAATTTGTCTCAGCAACGCTCACGAAAATTTGAGGTTGTGCCTCCTACTCAGAGATCAGTTAATTTTGTGCGAGGGAAAACTGATGGTAATGTTTGTCATTATTGCTTTAATAGTGGACACTGGAAAAACGAGTGTCCAGTGTTGGCAGGCAAACTGAGATCACGAGGTAAAAAGATAAATTTTGTTCCCACGTTATTGGTAGAGACAGTGTCTGTTCCTGGAAATCTGCCAGTATTCCCTGATTGTGTGATGGAATCAAAAACTCTAAAGACCGATTCTCATTTAAATTATGCTCCATTTATTACTGATGGTTTTGTGTCTTTACCTGATGGTATTGACAAAGTACCAATTAGGATTTTGAGAGATACTGGGTCATCAGAATCGTTCATTTTAGAGTCGATCCTACCTTTTTCTGCCGCCTCAAGTGCAGAGAAAAATGTATTGATAAGGGGGATAGGACTGCAGACGTTGTCTGTTCCTTTGCACAGAGTTCATTTGAAGTCTGAGTTAGTGGAAGGAGAGGTAATCATTGGAGTGCGCCCGTCGTTACCTGTTAATGGTGTTTCTGTAATTTTGGGAAATAATTTGGCAGGGGGGCGAGTGTGGAGAGATGTTGCTTCTCCACCTGTAGTTCTGTTTACTCCATTGAAAGGGCAAACTGATGAATTAGGGTGTGATTTCCCTGAAGTGTTTGTGTCCTGTGCCGTAACGCGTTCAATGAGTCGTACTTTATCATCTGATTGTGTAGAAGTGAAAAAAGTTGAGGTACCTGGGTTAACTGTTCTTTCTCCTATTACTCGTAGTGAGTTAGTAGCTGCACAGCGGAAAGATCCAATTTTACAACCTTTGTTTGCTGTTGTAGTGCCCCCTGAGGAGGTGGAGAGTGTGGCCAACGGCTACTTTGTTCAGGAGGAGTTGCTGTTGAGGAAATGGAGTCATCTAAATGAGGATTCAGGCGGTGAGGCGATAATTCAGGTAGTGGTGCCAGATCAGTTTAAGGAGGTGGTATTAAGGGCTGCCCATGGTGATTTTGCAGGCCATTTGGGAGTTAAAAAGACTTATTACCGGGTTTTGCGGCAATTTTATTGGCCTCGTCTTAAAAAAGATGTAGCAACATTTATTAAAACTTGCCATACCTGCCAGATGGTTGGTAAACCTAATCAGGTTTTGAAACCTGTGCCGTTGTGTCCAATACCGGTAGTAAGTCAACCTTTTGAACATATCATGATTGACTGTGTTGGGCCATTGCCTCCGTCTAAATCGGGTAACTTGTATTTGCTCACAGTTATGTGTCAAACAACTCGTTATCCCGCGGCATATCCATTGCGCAAGATCACCACTAAAGCTGTGGTTAAAGCTTTGACTCATTTCATTTCTATTTTTGGAATACCTAGGATTGTCCAGAGTGATCGAGGGACAAATTTTATGTCCAAAATGTTTGCAGAGATTCTGAAACAGCTTGGGGTGAAACACAACCCGTCCAGTGCTTATCATCCTCAGAGTCAAGGCGCACTGGAGCGGTTTCATCAGTCTCTGAAGTCACTATTGCGTGCGTATTGTGTGGAATTGAACAGGGATTGGGAGGAAGGGCTGCCTTGGCTAATGCTCGCTGCTCGGGAGGTGACACAAGAGAGTTTGGGTTTTAGTCCAAATGAATTGGTGTTTGGTCACACGGTGCGGGGACCACTTGCAATTTTGCAAGATGAATTAAAGGGCAAGGAACCACCTAAAAATTTGTCCGATTATGTTAGCGGGTTCCGGAGACGTTTGTTTCTTGCAGGACAGAAAGCGCGAGAACGTATTGGGAAGGCGCAAAATAAAATGAAGAGATTATTTGATCGCCATACGGAATGTCGTGTTTTTAGTCCGGGCGATCAAGTTTTGGTGTTGTTGCCTTACCTAGGTTCTCCATTTTGTGCAAAATTTTCTGGCCCTTATACCGTGGTACGGAGAGTTTCGGAACAGGATTATATTATTGCTACTCCTGATCGGAAAAAATCAAACCAGCTGTGTCATGCTAATCTGCTTAAACCTTATTTCTCCCGTAGCCCTGAGGTAAACATAAGCCCTGTTTCTGTTGCCGTCACAGTCCTTGAGGAGTCTCATGTTACTGGGGAGGATGTGAAAGCACCTGGAAATAGTGAGTTGTTACCGCGTCTAAGAAATTCTGAAGCACTTGGGAATTTGGAGAGTTTGCTAAGTCATCTGTCGGACGGGCATAGATCAGAATTAATGTGTTTAGTGGCTGAATTTCCTAAGTTGTTTGGAGATGTGCCATCGCGGACTCATCTGATACATCATGATGTGGATGTTGGTGATGCGCTACCAATACGACAGCGTTTTTATAGAGTTCCTCTTGAGAAACGGAAAGTATTAGAATCTGAGGTGCAGTATATGCTGGATAATGGCATAGCTCAACATTCATTTTCTAGTTGGGCATCGCCATGCTTGTTGGTGAAAAAATCAGATGGTACACACAGATTCTGTACTGATTATCGAAAGTTGAACAAAATAACTAAGCCTGATGCGTTTCCTCTTCCTCGCATGGAGGACTGCGTTGACCAAGTTGGTGCATCCAAGTTTGTGAGTAAGCTGGACCTCCTGAAAGGGTACTGGCAGGTGCCATTAACAACACGTGCCCGAGAGGTAACTGCTTTTATTACACCCTCAGGGTTATACTCGTATTCTGTTATGAGTTTTGGGTTGCGAAATGCACCGGCAACCTTTCAGAGATTAATGAATCGGGTGATTCTGGGGTTGGAGGGGTGTGCTGTTTATTTGGATGACGTTATTATTTTTAGTGAAACTTGGAAGCAGCACCTTCAGCGTTTACGGGCATTGTTTGATCGTCTGGTTGAAGCACGCCTAACAGTCAATTTGGCGAAATGTGAATTTGCCCAGGCCACAGTGAAGTATTTGGGGAAGGAGGTGGGACAAGGCCAGGTACGTCCACTCCAAGCTAAAATTTTAGCGGTTGAAGGTTTTCCTCCTCCATCGACTAAAAAGGAGCTGATGCGGTTTTTAGGACTCGTTGGTTACTATCGGAGTTTTTGCCCTAATTTTTCCACTGTTGTTTCCCCATTGACAGATATGTTGAAAGGTTCCACGAAATTTGAGTGGACTGTTAATTGTCAAAGGGCATTTGACAATGTAAAATTGTTACTGACGACAGCCCCAGTCCTCGCGGCACCGAAGTTTGATCAGCCTTTTAAAATGCAGGTTGACGCAAGTTACGTAGGAGCGGGGGCAGTTTTGTTGCAATCAGATCGAGACGGAATGGATCACCCTGTATGTTTCTTTTCAAGAAAGTTTAATGTACATCAGAGGAATTATTCGGTGATCGAAAAAGAAGCTTTGGCTATGATCTGGGCGCTACAGTATTTTGACGTCTATGTGGGGGGAGGCGCAGAGGTGCTGGTTTACTCGGACCATAACCCTCTGACATTTCTGCATTCATTGCAAAGCCCTAATCAGCGTTTGATGCGGTGGGTTTTATTTCTACAGCCGTATAATTTGAATATTCAACATATCAGAGGGGTTGATAACGTCATGGCTGATGCGTTGTCTCGCACGTTTGATGTGGCTATGTAATTGTTGATTACGATGCTATCGACTTTTCCTGTGCTCCCTACTATATTCTTTATCACCTTAAATTGCTTTTAGGATCCGGATTGCGGGGGATGAAGATGTTGGGTAGGTGAGATGGAAGGATTAGTGGGTCGAGTTTGTTTTCTCAATTATATGTCAAAAGTTCTTCATGAATGTTATTTGATATCCTTAATGTTTGTGTTTTGATTAATTTTTTTCTTATTTTTTGTTATGGATTTTGGGGTTTTCAAGGGGGGGTGTGTGACGTCTCAGCCTAGGCTGTACGTAGAGGTGTGGTTGGTGTGTATGTTTTTAGGTGCCGTCTGGAGGGGGCGTGGCCGACACACCTGACACTTGTTGGAGGCAGAATAAATGCGGTGGAGACTGTTCGTGAAGTGGCTCTTTTGGACGTTTGGTCTCCGGCATGGATTTCGTCAGTCTGCGTTTTGCTGTCCTGTTCGACCCTGACACATTTCTTTATTATGTTATGTTGGTTTCGCTTGCGTTACAATAAATGTTTTGCTGAGAGTTGGCGCGTCTGGTCTCCTTTTTGTTGCAGCTTGAGAGCCGGCTGTAACAGATATATCTTAGAAAGTTCTATACAAGCAGTTCATATCACATGACCCAAACCTAAAAATCCAGCAAAGTTACTGATGTTTGACCATTTTATGGTCACATTCTAGCCTTGATTTAGTGTATTTAACCATGACCATGCTCAGGGTTACTCTAAGGTCTCACCTGGCCTCGATGTGATCGAACAGATGCTGCCAGCGGTCGTTGATGTCCTTGATCTTGTCATTTATTTCTGTCTCTTTGGTCTTGTTGCTAGCAGTGATGAGTTGTTCTCCCAGCTGTTTCAGATGCGTCTTATTCTCACTGAAGAGGTTGATCTCCTCCATGCAGTCCTGTAGAGTGAGCATTTGTGTGAAAGGGGGCGAGGAATGAGTTTATTTACTGCCATACTCTTGTTTGCTTGCTTACATTAGACTAAATAGGAAAGGAAGCAATTAAAGCAAATAAATGTGGAATGTCTGCTCTTCCATTTAGGTTTAGCAAAATACAGTGTAATGCTAGAGCAGAGAGTACCGTGTATCCGAGGCGGTTTGGGCTGGGTGATGGAAGACTTTTGTCTCACCTTCTTGAGTTTCTCCACCATCTCCTCGATGCTGAGCTCGGCGCTGTGCGCCACCTTGTTTTCCATCTGTGTCAGCCATTCACACAGCTCCCGATTCTTCTCATTGAAAATGATCCAGGCATTCAGCCGGTCAGCAATCTCCTGCTTACGCAGAGACACCTGCAGAGAGAGGCAGAGAGAGAGAGAGAGAGAGAGAGAGAGAGAGAGAAATAATACATATGAGATACTCTAAGACAGCATCACACACAGAATGGGAATCTGACTAAATGATGTGCAGGTCATATATTTTACAACAAAATGAAAAAAAAAAAATAAAAAAAAAAAAAGAACTAATATTTAGCTTTATAAAAATTTACTTTTAATTATTTCAGATTTTTTTTGCACTCAATAAAGAATAGACACAATTCTCAGCACCATAATGCAATTAGAAAAAATGTAAATGGTAGAATTAATACTTTATGTATTAAGTATTGTTGTACTGCTTTTTGTACTGATTTAAATAAAAAATAAAATAAAAAAACTTTTTATTACAGGTGTCTTTATTGTAATACAGAAAAATTATCACAGTAATCTCAGTAATGAGAAAACAAACAAATAAACAACAACCCTCAAAATAAAAACATGTTGAGAGTGTATTACTGGGAACAATTATCATAAAAATTATGTGAATTCAAATTTTTATTTTTACTGCAAAATCAAATTTATTTTGATTTCTGGACCAAATGGTTTTGTGGGACACACCCTATAAATAAATAAAGTTTTAGAAGAAATTAGTTATTCATTTTTCTTTTCATTTAATTAATTTAACTTTAAAAGTAAGTGATCTAAAAATATACTGCATGTTTACAGGTTCATATTAATAAATTAGAGACTACATTTAATTTAAAACACACAGGTTAATGTGGAAAGTAAAAACATGAATACTCTTAAAGTTTACGGGGTATTCCAGTTACAGAGGACCCGTGTATTTGTGTTCAAAGAATCAGATCTCCAGCCAAAACATCTCTATGAACCTTGTCACTAGAAAGTTTTAAAATCCAAACTAACTCAACAGCTGTGGACTTCATTGTTACCAGGCAACACCTCCACAACAACCACCCCCTACAGACACACACTCACACTCCGGCGTGTGACAGACACACACTGGGGGTGATTTCCAAAACAAAGAGCCAAAGACTCCCGTTTCTATTCACTTCTCTGTGTCTTTTCTCTGTGTCCTTCACTCTCTACCATCTGCTCTCTCCTTCCAGTGTCAAAGACCCCTACCCACCCCAAAACATGACCCCAGGAGACTCCAGCTGACTGATCCAGCACCATATTCAACAGCAGCGAGACCTCATGGGAGTGAGGCACAGGTTCAGAAAGTAAATCAATATATGGATCATAGACACCAGAACATCATACATCAATAAACTTCACAGGAACAATGACTCCAGCTGAATCAATGAGCACTGATTAAAAAACATTGAAACAAATCTTCACATCTGTTTCTTGGGTATTGATGGTGTGCTAACATTGTATTTAAAATAGCTGGAATTCCATTGAGCAGGTTGTCTGTGTGTGTAGGTTTACTTAGCAGTAGTTAGGACAAAACTGTCTCCAAAAGTTAAATATGACAAAACATCCCTTTGAGGACATCCAGGATGTTCTCAAAGGTAAAATGTTTAATAAATAAATGAATGAATGAATGACTGACTGAATGAATCAAATCAAATAATAATTATAATTAACTTTAGAAAACAACAATAAAATGCATGTCTTCATTTAGATAACTAGGTAAACATGTTTTTAAATCTGGATGCTGTGTATGGCAGTGGATGCTAAGTATTTTAACTTTTCCACCTCAAAACTACGTACAATTATACGGTTAAATATTTCCTTTAACAACACACACGGCAAGATTTACCAGTCAGTTCAATGAGTTACAAACAGCAGTCAATGTTTAGTCAAGATTCCTGTAGGCTTTATATTTGCTCTGTTTCCTCCATCTCTAAATGAAAGTGTACAAAAATAGTATTCAAAATAACTATGCAAAATAACTGTGCATGGGTTTACTTAGCTATACTTTTGCGATAAAATAGTCACTAGAAGTTTGCTACATCTGACAAAACCTCCTTTTGAGGACAGATGGGGACCTTCTCAAAGATACTGTATTATTATATAGTTGTATTGTATAATATACAAAAGTCTATGGGGTATGTTTGCTAGGTAAACATGTTTGTGTGTCTTACCTTGAGGCAGAGTTCTTCCCACTGACAGTGCAGATGGTCCACTTGCTCCTGCAGGAGGAGGACGTCATCAGTAAGGATGTACTGGGACAGGTCCGTCTTCATGGTGCTGAGCTCGGAAAGACTGACGGCCCAGTCCTCTAAACAATCCTGAACCTCCTGCATAACATAACACACCACCGTCACACACACACACTGCCACAAGTCCCAGTTCTGACTCACGCAGTCTCTCTCTCACCCTCTGGCCCAACAAGATTAAAGCCCACAGGACAAAGGGGGAGGGCAGAGGAGAGAGAGAGAGAGAGAGAGAGAGAGAGAGAGAGAGGGAGGAGGATCACAGCTGAATATAGCAGGGAGGAAGGGAAATCCAAAGTGTCATGCAACACAAACAAAAGCTGTTATGTGGGATTTAAGCACAGGCTAACTGCTAACTGTTACTATAGGTAACTGTTGAAGTGTTTTTATTACAGTATTTATCAGTATTTTATTATGATTATATTGCTCTTTTATAGACAAAATGATGTACATTTATAATATACTGACAACCACAAAAAAAAGGTGGTAAAGAGAAAGCCACATGATGAATCAAAGTTCATCACAAGTAGCTTTTCCACAAGCTGAGGTAAATACAATATTGTATAGGACGTACATGCAGTGTCATGCACACAAATATAAAACACCATTGAGGTAACAAACATAACACTAAATTAATGTAATAAACATAAATTTAAGTATATGATGTAAGACAACCCAGTGTTCATAACTGATAAGAAAAAACGGTAACACTATTTTACAGTGTCCTTGTTACACGTTACATGTAGTTACTATAGTAATAACTATAATTTATGCATAATTACATGCAACTAACCCTACAACAAACCTAATTCTAACCCTATTGTAAGTACACGTAGTTAATTAATATTACATGGTACTTAAATTTATAATTACACTGTAACAAGGACACAATAAAATAAAATAAATCTAAGAAACAGTTATTTCAATGAAAAACCATCAAATGTGAGCTGTCACACAGGAAATTCTGGGAATGTCCATTATGGTTTTTCCACTGTAAATTATAACATGACTTGTTCTTTCTCACTTCCAAAAAAAAGAAAAGAAAGTAATTTAACAGTATTTTATATCAAGTTAAAAATGTCCGGTTCGATTTTTCACCGTAGGTTTTTATTTTTAGACTTTTACCATTAAAATTAAGTTTATTACAGTGCAGTTCTCTTCTTGGAGTTAGTGTACCTTCACGAGGAGGCTTTCTTCGTCCATCTCCTCTTGCTGATCTGGGATCGACTGCTTTAGTCTGGCTCGTAGCTCATCCAGGCGCTGGGCCTGATCTGCTAGTCTGGTCTCACAGGTCTCCCACTTCTGTAAAAAAATAAAAAAACATATGCAATAAAGGCTGCTTTAATGCTCTGACATGTTCTTGATTTAATATTGTGTCTGTAAGCCTCTGTTTTGGTGTGGGCTTGACCAGAGTTCTTATCAGTCAGGGAAAGCCAAAAATAATGCAGAGAAAACAGTGAAAGCTTATGGATATGTGAAGGTAGAACTGTACACACAAACATATGCACAGGTGTCCAGATATCCACTGTGGTAGGTCAGTTTGCACTACATCAGACCAATGTCTCAGATCAGATACAAATGAGAAGTTAAGCCAACACTAAGGGCAATGAAAACACCATACATACATGCACAAACACACACACACACACACACACACACACACACACACACACACACACACACACGTGTAGGGTTATCAAAACACACACAGATCTACATGTTACTACTGTACTGCACTGTATTGTACTGGAATACAAGCTCACTGCTTCAAACCCATGTGTCCACACAAGGCACAACTCACATACAGTATAATACATGTAAAACCCTATTATAACAACACATACTGCGCAGAGGAAAGTGCTGTGAACTGGCATTCATTTTATAAGGTGATGAATGAGAAATGAAGACAGACTATGCACTGTGAGAAAGAGACAGAAAGGCAGGGAGAGCTGTAAATCCCTAGACAGGCTTTACTGTAAACCCTTGAGCACATGACAAGTGAATGTACTCATGAACACACACACATACACTGATTATGTTTTCTATCTTCTATGTCTTCATATTATCTGAACTACAATCAAGGTCAAAAACAGTCAGGAATACTGATATTAAAATGAATGTGCTTGTGTGTGTCTCTCTCTCTCTGTCTGTGTGTGTGTGTTTGTAAATGTCTGATCTGGATTAGTCCAGCTGTGGAATCAAAGGGAATGTAGGTCAAACTCAGCTGGACTCATTCCTGCACAAAACCAACATAACACATAATACAGCATCACCTTTTTCTACACACAAAAATCCAACATTTTGTGTTGTCCTGTAACTTTCTGGACTGGGAGCATGTACTGGCGGAGTTTATTCCTGGTAAAGTGAAACACTTTTTAGACGCGTCCATAAAGGGATGAACAGTTGACAGGCTCTGAGCAGGTGTTCATCAGGGTGACAATCCATGACCTGCTATTTCCATCTAAATCAAATCATAAAAACTCCAAGGGCGGGTTTCACTTTTCTGGAGCTGTTTTGTTATATAAACTTTACCCTCATAAATGCTGATATGCAGATATGATATCTGGAATCTAGAAAAAACTTTTCTGTTTGTTTGTGATTACTAGATAAGGATAATGCTTCCACTAACAAAGATACATTTCAAGATGATAAAATATGTCACAGCTAAGCATCGAACTAATTTAAATATATGTATATTGTATATACAAATGAAGGACTTTTCAATTACTTTTTAACAACTACTTTCCCTGGTTTGGAAGTTATAATTTTAAAATTCCCTAATATTACCAGATTTCCATGATCATAAGAACCCTGTTCTGGAATCAAGTCTGATCACACAAACCCATTCGGCTTTTTGGATTTCCCATGTGACCTTTGACCTTCAAAATAAGGATAAGGATAAATATTGCTGAGTGGAACAGGATGTCTATAGAGCTAAGCAATAAAACACAAGAGTTAGCTCATTCAAAGATCCCATTTCACACCTAATCAAACCATCTTACCTTTATGATGTCAGACGTGAGGGTTTTTCTTTTTCCCAGCATGCACTGGCATTGCTCCCAGTCCTCCTGCAGAGCAGCCAGGTCTGTCTGCAGCTGCATCTGCGTCTGCGTGTCACTGACTGAGAACAGCTGCCTGCCCACCTCCATCACACACAGATACGCAGAGATCGACCTTTGAAACAACAGCTCTGTTCGCTTTACACAGGGACAGAGAGGGAGAGAGAGAGGAGGGAGAGAGTGAAGGGGGGAGATAAAAAAGAGAGAAAAAACAAACTGAATATTTTGTCACTGCCAATTGCAAGCTAAGGTTTCAGTACATCATTATAGTATATACAGAATAAATCAATTCATTAAAAAAACAAAACAACAACAAACAAGAAAAGCTATGATGTAAAATAAATAAGAAATATTTCAATAATCAAGTTTTTGAGAATTATTACCAGAAGAGATAACTGCAAAATTTTAAATGGATAAAAATGGATAGAAACATATGTTATTTTTAATTGTAATATTTCACAAAATTGCTGTGTTTTTTTTACTTTGTCTTCATCATTGATGATAGTGATATTTAAAAATCAACTTGTTACCTTCAGATCATCCAGCAAGAGGCGCAGCTGCAGGACGCTACAGTGCGTGGGACTGGTAGGGGACAGGAGTGTGTGTGTGAGTGTGAGAAGTTTGCGGAGTTTGTGCATTGTGTGTGTATAAAGGTGCCATTGCTGTATGAGCCCTTCCACTAGAGCACGCCGTTGAGCCACTCTCTGCACCGCCCCCTGCCAGTGCTCCCTCAGCTGGGCCAGTTTTAACAGGAAGTCGCTCCTGAGGGCACACGCAGGGTGGTTATTTAAAAATAACTTACAAGTAATCACTGTGAGTATATATGAGAGCAGGTCATTTTTTAAAAATGTGTTTATGATGAAATTATAAAATACAGTATTACACTACCATTCAAAAGTTTGGAGTCAAAAACAGGAATATTGTAATATATTTTCAAATGCATTATTTCAAAACATCAAACATTTTTCTATTATAATATATTTCAAATGTAATTTATTCCTTTAATAGCTACATTTTCAGCATCATTACTCCAGTAATTTGGTGCACAATAAATCTTGCTTATAATTATTATATATGCTGACAAAAATATACAAAAAATATCTTATTTAGTATTTTCTAATACATATGACTTTTTGATCAATTTAATGCATCCTTGCTGAACTAAAAAGTATTCATTAATTCAATTAATTTCTCAGTAGTGTATTTCACAAGCAGAGCTCAAAAAGCAATACAAGATCATATTAAACAATGCACAGAAACATGCAGAGAATCGTCACCTGTCCTCCACATCTCCCTTTTGCAACAGGAGGAGAGATTCACTGATCACAGAGTGAAGGATCTGATGGCCTAAAGACAACTCAGCCTGAAAACACTAGAAGAGAAGATCGGTTTTAATTACGTTAATCGGATGATCTATGATCCATATGAGCAGCATTTAAGTGTGTGATTGTTGTACCTGGTGCGTGCATTGCTGTTCTCTTAGTCCAGGGTAAGTTGATGCAATTTCTACAGCTAAACTGTCCTCCATGCGCTGTAGGAAAGCCAGCCAGCTCTCACATCTCTGCTCAAAGCTCTGCTGATGGAGAGAAGCTGCCTGCAACTCACTAAACACACATAATATACACATATTAACACATATAGTAAACACGCAATACTTGTATATTGGACCTGATACTAGCATGATATTAGTCTCAGTGTTGGGGCTAACGCATTACAAGTAACGCGAGTTAGGAGATCAGATTATTTATTCCAACTAACGAGTAAAGTAACGCATTACTTTTAAACCTACATAAAAATATATGAGTCACTTTGTTTTCCCATTTATAGACAGACACCTCTTCTGTCCCCATGTTGATAGAAATCTGGAGTAAGTGCAGAGGCGTTGTGTGCGCATGTGTGAACATGTAGTTCTAAACTAAATGTGACCATACATTTACTCATCTCACCTCCACAAATACAGATTTAGTATTCCTCAAAATGAATAAAAACAGTGTAAATCAAACTCATTTTATTATTGCAGGTTTGCGTAATATTCTATGTTAAATAATACAAGTGCACTTTATGTCATTTTATTAACCCACGTCTTTGTTGCTGACCTTCAATGATCGAATTAAACCATACTAATAAGCAAAAAAAATGTTTTTTATTATTGCTGAATTAAGAGTGTTGAACTTTCTTCTGCAGTCTAGATTTGCAGCACAGCTGAAAGGTTTGTTTGAGCTGCGCCCTCTATTGTACACGCATGAATTTGCATTTCGTTCAGCCTGAGGCTTAATCGTTTCACTTTTGGTGTTTTTTGGGGCTTTTTTGTTATTAAAAAACAAACAAGCAAGGCCAGCCCAGGTGAGAAAAAGTAACGCAAAAGTAATGTAACATTACATTCCATAAAAGTAACTAAATAATGCAATTAGCTACTTTTTTAGGGAGTAATACAATATTGCAATGCATTCCTTTTAAAAGTAATTTTCCCAACACTGGTGCTGCGTTCCAGTCCACTTTTAGACACGCACTTGCGAACTTCCCTAAGCACTTCCCCTCGGGGGAATCCCCGCCGCCATTTTGAAGTGTGTTCCACTTCCTGAAGTGGACGAGGGAAGTTTAGATGGACAGACCCTCGTTCCCTCGATTTTGACCGAGGGAGCGAGTCTACTTCATATGTACACTTCAGGCACCTATATGTCCCACAATGCAGTACGATTGTGACGTCACCACATATCTCGTCTAATCACCACCACAACAAACAACTCTATGATATATTAATTCCACTTTTTTAAATTGAAAACAACCCAAACACCATATATACATTTGGATGCTGCATTAAACAAATTCTTAAAGGGAAAACAAATGTAAATAATAAATCAACTACATAGCTGATTCCAAGTGATCAAGGTCTTAGGACGTTCCAATTCAGCCCATTGCAGTTTCCGCCAGTAGGTGGCACTCGCAATGACGTACATCCGAGTGAACGAGACGGAGGGAAGTTAGCAAGTGAAGGGCATGACAATTTTGGACTGGAACGCAGCATTAGTCTCACCTGCACTTCTCCTGAGCATGTGCCGAGGCCTGTGCCCACTTCCTGTTGAGGTGCTGTAGCTTCTGTGTCACGGCGTCACTGAGGGTCAGCCTGTAGCTGAGTGTGTTTAGTAGATCCAGATCAGGAGAGAGAGAACTGATCTCCATCAGACCCAACTGTAGACGAGGAAACACAGAAACCCTCAATACTGGGGATGTCTTCAATAAAATAATGTTATTGAGTTATGCGTTTGAGAGTTTATCACCTGAGATACGTCTGTGTGTTCGCTGTCCATCCTTTGCTTGCTTTCCCACTGTTGTAATTGTGTTTCTAGGGACTCGTATAACCTTTCAAATTCCTGAAATTGCTCAAGATCCTCCTGGACACACACATATAGCTTGAATTGAAGGAACCGTAACAGTCACCTTTATGGCTTCAGAAGACAGACTATTATTCTGGTCATTTTATGCCACTATTATGGTGTTTTTGATCACGATAATCTATGCAAATTTTGTGTTCAGTGGAAAAAATAAGGGGAAATGGGTTTGGAACAACGTGAACTATTCTTTAAACACTTCCAGGCTTATTAAAACACGGATGTTAATGTATATGAGTCTTACCTGCATGTGTTCAATTCGACCTTTCAGAGTCTGTTCTAACTGCAGGTAACCTCGTGTTAACAGACGACATTCTGATCTGATGAAAACAGCATCTTCATCGTCCACCTGTTCAATCAGATCTTTTGACGCTTCTAGCATTTCATGAACATCAGTCTGCAGAGCCTCTGAACCTTTCTCTAACATCTAAGAGAAGAAAATAAGGACAATGAGAAAGTGTGTGAAATACTTTAGTGGAGCCCAAAAGACTGTCTGTGAATTTGCATTATACTCACAGTCTTCATCTCTGCGATGCTGTGTGCGAGTTGTTTGTTGTCAGTAGGTGTTTTGTTGTGCATGGCAAGCTGTTCTCTGTGGCGTTGGAGCTGCTCTGAGCAGGTGCTTCTCACATCCGAGTATCTCTGCCACACCTTCAGAAGACTGTGTGACCTCTTCAAGGTGTGTATGACCTTTTCCTTCATCTCTGACCACCTAGAGAGCAACACACAGGTGAATGAGCTTGAACATTCACATACACGTTCACATTGTTTTGCTGAGATGTGTGAAGTTTAACCTTGCTTTTTCTTTTTCTAGGTGCTCAGATAATATCTGGGCAGAGTCTGTGCTAATTCCACCAATAAGGACAGACGTTGTCTTGTTAAGATCCTCCCATTGTCTGTCACTCTCCTCTGCGTCAGCTTTTAAAACCTGTGATTATATATCATAAAAAATTATAATTAACAAATACAATCAAATGTAACATCATGGCCCGGTTTTACAGTCAGGGCTTAGATTAAGATAGGATTAGGCCTTAATTTAAATTAAATAGCTTTAATAAACATGCCTTAAAAAAAAAAATACTGGTGTGCATCTTGAGACAAAACAATGGCACTGACAAATTTTAAGATATAGCCTATCAGTGCAAGTTGCTTTCAGTAAAAAGCAGCTCAAACATGCAGTTGAGTAAGTGTACACTGTACACGACAACGATATGCTTAAGTTAAAACAGAGAAGTTTTTTCTTTGAGTTTTCCGTGTACAGACGACACCATTATACGAAAATAAACTTCCACTTTGAAACGCGTTTTTAAAAGTTTGCGTTTTCAGGCACCAAAAATGCCGTTGTCGTGTAAATGAACGGCCAAAACGCAAACGTTTAAAAACGCGTTTCAAAGGGGAAGTTTTTGAAAAAGGTCTCCGTTTAAACAACAAAAACGCGAATCTCTGAAGACGATGACGTCATTCACCTGCGTATTACGTGTTCAGTCTACAGTGTTTCATCGCCATCTAATGGCCTGGCACCAAATTACAGGGTTTTTGGTCATCAGTGACAATGGGGTCGTCTGTACGCGGAAACCTCAAAGGAAACACTTCTCCGTTAAGCATATCGCTGTCGTGTAAAAGTACCCTTAGTCTGGGATAATATGTCGTCATACTATGACCAGAATTAGAAATTAAAAACTGTGTTGATTGACAGCACCTGTAGCTTATCAATGTTGTTCTGGAGGGCGGAGAGGGAGGGCAGAGGGGCGTGGTAATACTCTAGTGATTGGCAGATCCTCATTGTGTTTACAGTTGCCTGGCTCCTCCCACTCTCAAACTGAGACCACACCTTACACAGCTCCCTCAGGGTATTTCCAAGGACTTTACTCTAATTAATCAAATTTACAAATTATTATTAAATTCCTTATTAAAGTTAAACACACACTCAAATGAGAGTTTTGTTTTGAGTCACAGAAAGTTTCTGACTCTATACCTGTTGAGAAAGGTCTGTCAAAGATTGAGAGAGATTTTGAGCTTTTGAGAGGAAGTCTTCATCCCTGTCCTCTTCATAAGTGGCAAGTCTCCTCTTTCCCAGCTCAGTAAGTTCAGTGAATTTGTCTTTCAACTTTTCCCTCAGTTCCTGAAAATCAAATGTCAATTAAATATATTTAAATAAAAACTGAAACACTGAAAAGTTTTTACTTTTTAGTCATCATGAATTATTTATTTCAAATTATTTATTCATGCATATCATTATTATTATTTTAATCATTATAATAATTTTAATCTTCTTGCATAGACATCTCATCTCTAATGATGTGTTTACTGGCGCAAAGGCGGGACAACCTGTCACTCACACGACATCCTAACCATCCAATCAATTCCAGATGGACAAAATCAAGTCCTGTTCTACATTTTTTCCTTAAGCCCATTTCACCCAGATATATATCACAATCGGGAAGAAAAGACTATTGCAACCTCTCTTTCATGCAGACTTATAATCATAATCAGTTTCCACAACCAGAAAATATCAGCGACTCACTTCACATTCCTTCAGGCTCCTCTCAGCAAATGAGCGACTGATGGGTCTTTCAGCCAATCGCATCCATTGTTTTTGACCTTTGACCCAGCGCTGCAGGAGGTGTAGTTTGTTATCTCGCTCTGCACTTATCCTCACCTGTTCTTCAACATGTAGAATCTGTGAAACACATTACAATAAATGTTTATCTGTGTTGGTTACCTGTGTACTTTTTACTAATAAACTTAATAAAGTCACCTGTATTTTCAGGCGAGCCTGTAGAGTAAGCCAGCGCAGACTGACATGTCCCAGGCTTTCAGCAAACGCAGTGTGTTTGTACCGGCGGGTGTGAGAGTCGAAACCGACCTGCTTCAGCTCACACTGATTGATAAAGTCAACAGACATCTGCTGACATGCCATCTCTCTCTTCATCCCCTGGACAGAGAGAAAATAAGAAAGACCAAATTGAAAGTTTCTGAAAGTTAAAACTATATTGCCATCAATAAATAAAATAAATAAAGTGAAAATGTGTTCTTTCAAAAATCGTCTGTAAACTGTTATATCTATATTCAGAAAAGGAAGAGTAAAATAAAGAGAGAGAAAGTGAGAGTAAGTTAATTAAAATGAATTACTCTTGTTTAATGTTAAGCCTTCATAATTCATTCTTTTTTTTTGTATTTGCTGAATGTTACTTTCTAGATTTTGTTTTGTACTTAATTTACACTTTTTCATTCCACACAGCTAAGCTGCAAACACTTTGGTGATGCAAATTTGCACAGTTGTGTCATGTCAGTAAAGCACAATTAACTGAAATTGAAAGAGAAAAAGAGAATTACATTTTCATAATTATTTTTTTAGTAGTTACTTTCATAATGTTTTCCTTATTTCCTTATATTATTTCCATATGTGTTATTTACTGACTACTTTTTAATAAGAGTAGTCTGCATTAATTTAATTAATTTTATTTTATATTACTACTCCTTAGCTTTGTTTATATTGCAAACACTTTGGACATACAAATATATGTTTTGTCATGCTAATAAACCACAATAAATTGAAAATGCAAAGAAAAACATTAGGAATTAATTTCTTTTGTTAATTCATAATATTTTCCTTTTTGTTACATTTTGTACTTTATTTTACTATAATTAATTACTGATTTTTAGTTACTTTTATATACTTTTTCACTTATATTTGCTGGTCGTTTATTTTCAATTTGTTATTCTTAAAAATAAAATAATAATCAGTTATTTTTGGACTGTTATTTCATTTTGGATAAAATAAAATCCAAACCCAAGATCATCTATTTTATTTGTTAATTACTGAAATTCTTGATCGAGAGATAAAAAGAGAACAATGTACCTGATATGTTCTGAGCAGGTGTGTGAGCTCTGCGGCGGTAAATGTGCTGTGACCCTCTCGTTCATCCGCCTGTAACCTGTTCTCGGCACCTGTAATCCAGTCACACACATCAGCCAGCAGCCCTTCAGGAGACAGGCTCTCCACCACACTCTGAAGAGAGAGAGAGAGACAGATGAGAGTGATAGACAGAGGTGCAGAGAATAGAGAAGAAAGAAAACCGTGGAGCCAGGTGAGGGGTGACACATGTCATCAAAGAAGAGAAGGGATGAGAACAAGAAAGAGAGCCTCATAACGGATGACAAAAGGACAGAGACTATTCCTCACAGATTTCATCAGCTGTTGAGTGATACAGGGAATCATGGCTGCATGGCCTTCATGAGAAACCTTTATAACTGATGTTCCAAACGAAACTGACTGGTATTTCTTTTTCAACCATCCAGGGAACAGCTTGTAATGATGCAGTACATGCTATAATTTCAGACAAATTGAAGTAGAGACTAAAATGTACCTGGTGCAGTCTCTGTTGGACGGTGGGTATGTGTGTCTGCATCTCCACCCAGTCTTGCTCCACCTGAGACAGCTGGGACTGTAGAGTCAGAAGAACAGGGGACAGAACCATCTCTTGTTTTACAGACAAATCAAGTGCAGATGGCGTCGGTTCCTCAGAGATAACACCTTCATTTGTGATGTTTGCATCCGATCTCTCTGTGGTTGAAAGAGTTTCTTCTGAGATGTTTTGAACAGAGGAAACATTGGTTTCTGAAGGAAAGTCTTCAGGGTCGTTTGAGGTGAGATTGCTAGTTTCACTCGGCTCTAGGTCTTCAGAGATTGTTGTATTTCCAGAGGGAGTGGATGTTCTTGGAGCACTAGAGCTTTTGCTGATCTTCTGTGTTTTAATGATATGTTCTCTTTCACTGAGCAACAGGATCAATGATCCAGAACTGATCACTGATGCCTTTAGAGCAGATTTCACCTCCAGCTCCTTAATGAATTCCTGTGTCAATTATACATTAAAATTGTATTAATTAATTGAAAAAAGTAAGTGAAATAAAATATGAACAAGAAATTATGAAATAACAACTGCAATAAAATAAGTTGAAGTACTAACATTACTAAAACAATATATATTTTTTAATTAATAAATTAAAACTAAATGGAATTTAGAATTTTTTTAATTGTATTAGTTAAAAAACACATTTTTGTTTAGGGATTTAAAGCGTTAGTTTAATGATCTCTTTATAAACTTTTTGAAGTGACAAAATGGTAGTTGCATAGGCTGTCAATAGAGGGACAGAAACCACTCAGATTTCATTAAAATGTCTTCATTTGTGTTTAGAAGATGAACGGAAGTCTTACGGGTTTGGAACAACATGGGGCTGACTAATTGATGAGAGAATTTTCATTTTTGGGTGAACTATCCCTATATATATATATATATATATATATATATATACACACACACACACACACACACACACACACACACACACACATATATATATATATATATATATATATATATATATATATATATATCCTTTAAATCCTGTAAATGGCCATCAATTTTTTTAATCACCTAATTGTTCAAAATATTAGAAATTAAAAATGAATGATTAGAATCACTAGTTGACTGACTATGAAGTGATGAAACTGGGAAAGGGTGTCCGCTTCCTGTTCAGCTGCGTTCATGTGATCTCTCCATGCATGCAGGCGTTCTCTGGCTCGTTCTTTCCACTCATTGAAACCCTCAAAATCGCTATGGTACCTGGAAATAAAGTACAGTGGTAATATAAAATAGGCCTACTTTGTATTTATCCTCTGTGTCATTTTCCATCCCTCAGTCCTTCTACACATCTCTCAATTAAACATTATGACTCAAAATATTGTGAATTTAAAAGTCTGTACAGAAATTATGCATATTGTACAAACAAATGGCAAGAATTTTTTGTCATTAGTCAAACTTAAATGACCCCACAACATTCATCTTTACCTGTTCCAAAGCTTCTTAAGATGGTGGGTGGAGTCTAGTCCTTGCTCCACCCTCCTCTTTAGTGCAGCCAATCGCTGTTCCAGCCTTGCTGTAGACACACCCAATATGAGTACAGGAACAGCGACTTCACTACTAGAAATCTGCTCCTGCTGTCTACGGCCCTCATCCAGAACCAGACTGATACGAGCTCTGTTCTGCTCCAGAACCGCTAACACACTCTATCACGAACAACAGGAAGAATTCAGGGATCTTCAAATATGCCTGCATTCTGATTTAAAAGTATATGTGGGTCAATATACTAAATTTAAGTTTAAACCATTACCTGATACACAGAAATATTCTCACTGAGCTGCCCTTCAGTTTGGTCCCACAGAGGAGTTATGGGAAGCTGAGTCTCTAACCTCTGCAGCAGTGTTGCTAACCAGGAATGATTTTCATCCCAATTAGTGCAAATCTGAAATACATCAAAGTCTGTATTAAGGGAAGTGTGTTTTAGCTAAAAAAAATATATATAGTAAAAGCTGCCATTGATCAAATTGGTCATTCACTCTAACAGTTCCTTTATTCATCCACTCATCAATCCCATTTGTATGGAAGCTTGTTTCCGCCGCAGAATAAAAAATAAAAAAGGTAATTGCGACTTTTTATCTCACAATTCAGACTTTTTTCTCACAATTGCGAGTTTACATATCGCAATTCTGACTTTACAGAATTGCGTGATATAAAGTCGCAGTTGCGAGAAATAAAATTGCATGTTTATATCTCACAATTCGGACTTAATAATTGCATGTTATAATGTCAGAGTGAGCAATAAACTCACAATTCTGAGGAAAAAAGTATTTTTTCCTTCTTAGAATTGGACTTTATTACTCGCAATTGTGAATTTATATCTCACAATTCTGAGAATAGATGAGATATAAACTCTGAGATATAAACTCACAATTGCGTGTTATAAAGTCAGAATACTGACTTTATAATTAACACGCAATTGCGACTTTATATATCTTGCATTTGTAATTTGCATTTGTAATTTGTAAACTAGCAATTGTGAGATAAAAAGTCACAATTATCTTTTATAAAATGTTTTATTTTGTGGCGGAAACAAGCTTCCATACATTTGTTCGTTCATTTATCCATAAATCCCTGTTTCTTCTTGGTTGATGCAGCTTTCCATACATAAAAACTACAGAAGTGTCATTCCTCATGATTTCTTGATTCCCTCGATCTGGTACCTGCAGTGCGGAGTGCAGTACTGTGCCAACAGCCTGAGCCTGTTGCAGGGCACTGGACACTTGACGTTCCACCTCAGACACTTCAGCCTCCCAGCCTGAGGAGGCGCTGTCTGGGATCCGCACACTCAGTTGCTGCAGTGTCCGCAGGTGGGCAGCCAGAGATCGGAAAAACACCTGTAGATTTACAAAGTTACAGAGATGAATGAGGGATTGCAGGCCATGCCCTGTCTGAAATCGTAATGGTGCTATAGTGTGCAAGATTCATGTGTACTGTAATGCATGTTTTTTTTCCTGATAATTTAGGTGTAAGGGCTGTAGGTGTGTGTATTTAGTTATAGTGTTTGTATGTGTGTGATATGCTTACCGTGTGTTTGCTGAGGTGTGTCTGGAGTTGTGCTGGATTCCTAAACTCCAGCTGAGAAGTGCAGGCCAGTTTCTCTCTCCCAAGATTCAGGAGCATCTGCAGACCCTTCAGTATTCTTTCAATCATCTGCTGTTGATCGAGACTCCACTGAACAGTTCCACAGCGCTGCTCTAGATCACTCCAAACACTGTCCAATACCGCCTAAAGAGAGTATATATTATTATATTATTTATATCATTTCTTATTGTAACCCATGTTGAAAACAGTTGTGATGCTTAATAATTTTGTGGAAACCGTAATCCGTTTTTTCAGGGTTATTTGATGAATAGAAAGTACAAAAGAAGAGCATTTATTTGAAATAGAAATCTTGGAAACACTTTAGATTAGGGAACACATTTTCACTATTAAGTAAGTTGCTTATTAGCATGCATATTGACTGTTTATTAGTACTTATACAGCACATATTAATGCCTTATTTTGCTTGACCATTTTCTACATCCCTTAACCTAAACATAACCACTACAACAATCTTAGTTACTATGTCACACTTGCTGTGTATATAATCCAAAAGACAAAAGGAAATGAAAGGAAAATGAGTTTTAAAGGACAAATCCAGTGAAAAATGAACCTGGGGTTAATTAACACATGGTTACCGAGTCGACTAATCAAGTCACGAACGGCGTGCTAAGTGAGCTGGTTGATAGGAATTACGTTTGTGAAATCTAACATAGCGCGGCGTTCGTGGCTCGATTAGTCGAGACTGTTTTCCAAGATGGCTCCTGTATGTAAACGCGTAATGTACTGTCTTTATAAAGTATCTTCTTATTAAACTGTCTGTACACTTACAAAGTTCTCAGTGCTTCGGTTTGCATGTAGGGACCCTCATTATGTTACCGTGTTAGTGTGAGGCTATTTTGAGCCTTGTTAGTGGTATTAACTAGCGATTTACTTTTACTTACTCTGTGCCCCATATACTAGTGTTATGAGCTAATCTGTTTTTAAAGATAAAACTCTTTACATTCGATTTTCATGAAAACGCATCGCAGGGAACGATCGACTCGGTAACCATGTGTTAATTAACCCCAGGTTCATTTTTCACTGGATTTGTCCTTTAATGAACACGGGAACAGAGTAACACACTAGCATACAATATCAACGCAAGGCAAAGAACTGAAGGAACTGAAGGCTTAAATACACAGGGATGGCAATCAACAGAACAACGAACAGGTGAGGACTAATAAGGAACCATAGTTACAAACAAGTGGGAGGAAAACCGATAACAAAGAAAACTAGGTAAAACCAAAACACAGGGACAAGTTCCCAAGCAAAACAGAACATACATGTGACAACTATATCAATAAGCAGTAATTAGGAGTTCATTGAGGGAAAACTCCTAGTTAATAGTCAATATGTATTCCCTAATCTAAAGGGTTACCGAAATAATTTCTAACATTATAAATGTCATATTTGATCAATTTAATGTGTCCTTGCTGAATAAAAGTATTATTGGTAACACATTATGTCACAGCCTTTATATATAATGCATTATACAAGTGTTTTTAATGCACAAATAATGCCTTGTAATTCACCTTATAATGTTTTGTATGGTCTCATTAATAATTGTAATCACAGTTATAATGCATAATAATACTTATGTTATGCCTTTAGAAAGTATAATGCATTAAAACACATGACAAACAACCAATTTCAGATGTAACAAGGCATCTGCAAATATTATAGTGCATTTTAAATTTAGTTACAAGTATTTATGAAAAGATTTAATGTAGTATAACAAACATTATTAATACCTTCATAATCCATTATACATAAAAGGCCTTAACATATTTTTTGAACTGTATGTATATTTTGTTATATACTGTGTGAAAACTGTCTATAGGATGCAAACATTGATTATTAACATAAGCTAATGTTTCTGAAATACATTTATAATTCATAGAGAAAAATTAAATGTATTATTAAAAACTACACTTACAGCATTTATTTACTGTACATAACATTATATTTTTACACAGTTATATTAATTCTACTTCAGAATATTTCTGTAAATTCAGATTTTAAATGTCAACTGTCTCATGCTTACTACAGGTACTGAATTTGATTTCAAAAGGCATTCTCTAAATTCTGAATGGTGTGCACACCCATACCTCCAGTGTGCTGATCTGCTGTGTGAGGGATGAAGGCTGATCTGGACTCTCTGTCTCGTCTCGGACTTCTGCCAGCTCTTTCTCGCTCTGCTCCACTTCCAGTTTCCGCCCAAGGACAGCCTTCACATGGAAACACAGGTACAGCAAAGGTCAAAATCTCAGACTTCAAGCTCAATGAACACTAATAAGAACATCAATGTTCTAATGCACTCCTGGAATGATGCTTGTCTAATCAAATCAGTGGATCAGAACTAATAAGAAAACTAAAGTGTGTCTGTTTTCAGTGCAATAAACCCTGACTCGCACAATGAGCCTTCAGGGGAAAAATAAAATACTAGTAAATTGTAGAAACTTCTAAAATGCAGAGAAGTAATGTGGTTCTGAAGTGAAATGTACAATGAAGACATCAGCATTTTGTCCTGAAGATATGTTGAAAAATGATAGAGACAGACATTTGAGAAGCATTTATGGCTTATCTCATTCAGATATTCAGCACACTGTAATTAGTAGTGTTTAACAAATCTACACATACTCATCCCCAGGTGTCACAGGCAGTGTTATTAGTACTTTTTTATTGCTATTTTTTATTGCCATTGTTATTTACTGTTATTTTCTGTTTTAATATTGTTATTGCTGCTACTTGTTGTATGGTGACCTTGAGTGGTTTGAAATAAAATGCATTATTTTTTATGTATTATTATTATTCACAGGCGCTTGTGCTTACCTGCAGCTGTGTGTGAAGATCATGGTGGGTTTCTCCGTTAGTTGTAGGGAGAAGGATTGACGTGTTAGTTAGTACTGAGTCATGCAGGGCTTTCACTCTCTTCTGCAGGGTTTGACACACAAGAAAACATTACATTTAAGTCACACTGGACAAAAAAAGGCATAAAATAAGAGTAGATTTAAAATACTTCCTTCTATCTCATCTTAAATGCAGAGACAGAAGTATGGGATTAATCATGAGACTCTTAAAGGGATAGTTCACCCAAAAATGAAAATTCTGTCATCATTTACTCACCCTCAAGTTGTTCCAAACCTGTATGAGTTTCTTTGTTCTGCTGAACACAAAGGAAGATATTTGGAAGAATGTTTGTAACCAAACAGATCTCGGTCCCCATTGACTACCATAGTATATTTTTTTCCTACTATGGAAGTCAATGGGGACCGAGATCTGTTGATTACAAACATTCTTCCAAATATCTTCCTTTGTGTTCAGCAGAACAAAGAAACTCATACAGGTTTGGAACAACTTGAGGGTGAGTAAATGATGACAGAATTTTCATTTTTGGGTGAACTATCCCTTTAAGACCATTATGTTTGACATTATGATAACAGAGGTTTGTGGTGGGGTTTTTTCTTCTTCCATAACAAACAAGTGAGTAGTTGTGACAGTTATGAGGGTGAGACATTGGGGTGTAAAAACCTGCTAAAATGTAACTGCTGACACATAACACTGTAAACACATACAGTAAGCATAAATTTTCTGATCTACGTAGTGTAGTATAGTAACTTAATCTGCAGGAGAATTTTCAAGTGCCTGCACATCCATCTCATTAGTTTGTGTCGGTAATAAATACATACAGTACCAGTCAAAAGTTTGGAAACATTACTATTTTTAATGTTTTTGAAAGAAGTCTCTTATGATCATCAAGCCTGCAGTTAAAAAAAACAAAACAAAAAAAAAACAGTAATATTATGAAATATTATTACAATTTAAAAGAATGGTTCTCTTTTTTAATATACTTTAAAATGTAATTTATTTTTGTGATGCAAAGCTGAATTTTCATCAGCAAGTACTCCAGTCTTTGGTGTCTTATGATCCTTCAGAAATCATTCTAATATGCTGATTTATGATCAATGTTGGAAACAGTTGTGCTGCTTAATATTTTTTTTATAACCTGAGATACTTTTTTCAGGATTATTGGATGAATAAAAAGTTAAAAAGAACTGTATTTATTTAGAATAGAAATCTTTTGTAACAATATACACTACCATTCAAAAGTTTGGGAACAATAACTATTTTTTTTTAAAGAAATTAGTACTTTAATTCAACAAGGATGCGTTACATTGATAAAAGGTGATGGTAACGATTTATATTGTTAGAAATGTTTTTATTTTGAATAAATGCTGTTTTTATGAATAAATGCTGTTAACGTTTTACTCAATGAATCCTGAAAAAAGTATTCCAAAAAAAAATATTAAACAGCACAACTGTTTCCATCATTGATAATAACTGAGTATCAAATCATCATATTAGAATGATTTCTGAAGGATCATAAGACACCAAAGACTGGAGTACTTGCTGATGAAAATTCAGCTTTGCATCACAAAAATAAATTACATTTTAAAATATATTAAAAAAGAGAACCATTATTTTAAATTGTAATAATATTTCATAATATTACTGTTTTTTTTTGTTTGTTTTTTTTTACTGCAGGCTTGATGAGCATAGGAGACTTCTTTCAAAAACATTAAAAATAGTAATGTTTCCAAACTTTTGACTGGTACTGTAGATGCAGACGGAAATCTGACCTTCAGCTGAGTCGAGTGTTTTATTCGCTCCTGTAGCTGCTCCTGTTTTTCGGCCAGAGTCTTTTGAATGTTACATACACGATGCGTCAGCAGGTCAAAACAGGTGGAGGATACCTCTGAACTCGAACCTAACAACTTTATGACCTCTGACCCCTGGGAGGTCAATATAGCACCCAAGGAGCTCAGCTCTGCAGACAAACTCTATGAATCAGAGAAGAAATGGGGAGTAAAGGGATGAATGAATGGATGTATGAATAAACAGATAAATGGATAAACATATAGACAGACAGGCGGATACCTGTAGCTGCTGCAGCTGGTTTAGTCTGTCAGTGTGTGAGGTTGCTGGCTGAAACACGAGAGTGTGTGTGAGAGAGCTGAGAGTGAGATTAACTCCACTCAACACTTCAAACAGACCTTCATCCAGAGACTGATGGTCCTGCACACAGACAGATCAATTCAATATGATTCTGTTATCTCTGGGCTGGATCGACTAGGTGTGTACTCTGATGTGTGTATAGGATGTGTGTTTGTTATTGACACCTGCGTAACTGCTGCGTTTTGCAGTTCTTTAAGTTGTGAAATGTTGGATTGAATCTCCTGCAGACAGAGAGAAACAGCAGCTCCACTCCACAAACACACCGATGGAGCAAGGATCTGCTCACACACACACACACACACACACACACACACACACACACACACACAAATAAATAAATAAATTAGATAACATCAATATTAAAATAACATATACATTACAATAACGACACATTAAAATGTAAGCATGAAAACATCAAATAAACATTAGAAAAATAATTAATATAAAACACAGATTACAAACAGCCTACCCAAAAAATACTGTATAATCAGAATAATTTAAAACTGAAATATTCATATTTATAGTAAAGTCAGGACTGTTCAGACCTCAGAATGATCCTGATCTTTGTCTCCATCTTGTTCGGTCTCTGCTGTCTTGGTCAGTCCTCTGCAGAGGTGTGTCCACTTCCTGTGGACTGCTAATTCTACTTCCTGTCTCTTGTCTTCATTCTCTTTTGCTGCCGAAGGCCTGCAGACAATCAGAGAGCGTCATATGGTTACAAAGCGTAGGCATATATTTGAACAAATAAGTACAGTATGTGTATTTAGATACCCTGTATATTCGTCTGTGCTCTGGATTTGTGTTCGGGTTCTGCTGCACTGAACTGCAATAGCTTTAGTTAGATCCCTCTGTTCATTCAAACCATGCTCCAATTCCTGAAAAAGAGAGGGAAAAAACAGTCTTACAAGCATTAATAGGTATGCAATAATGTGTATGAATTTATAGCTTTAATGAAGTTACATTGCAGCTTTTATTGCAAATTAAATACCTATATATAAATATATATATAAATACCTATAAATATATATGAAGACTTCAGATGCAAAAGCCTCTAAGTGCCACCTGAAATTTTCTTCTAAAATGAGCATTTTTATCAAGCTTGTATATTTAAGTTCAGTAATTTCAATCTAATGACAATTAATAGGTAATTTTCATTGCCATTTAAGTGAAATAACTGAACATAAACATACAAGCTTGTTAAAACTATCATTCTAGAAACAATTTCAGATGGCACTTCATATATATGAGATGTATTATATATATGTCTTCAGTCTTCATATATACAGTACAGGTCAAAAGTTTGGAAACATTACGTTTTTTTATATTCTTGAAAGAAGTCTCTAATGCTTATCAAGGCTGCGTTTATTTGATCAAAAATACAGAAAAAATACAGTAATATTGTGAAATATTATTACAACTTAAAATAATAGTTTTCTATTTGAATATACTTTAAAAAATAATTTATTCCTGTGATGCAAAGCTGAATTTTCAGCATCATTACTCCAGTCTTCAGTGTCACATGTGACATCCAGTCTATCACATGATCCTTTAGAAATCATTCTAATATTCTGATTTATTATAAGTGTTGGAAACAGTTCTGCTGCCTAATATATTTGATGAATAAAAGGTTAAAAAGAACTGCATTTATTCAAAATAAAAAAATATTTTCTAATAACATAAATCTTCTTTACTATCACTTTTTTTAAAATCAATTTAACACATCCTTGCTGAATAAAAGTATTGATTTCAAAAAAAGAAAGAAAAAAATCACTGACCCCAAATTACTGACCAGTAGTGTATATTGTTGTTACAAAAGATTTCTATTTTTAAAAAAATTGCTTATTTTTTTCTTTTTCTTTTTTTTTTTACTTTTTATTCATCAAAGTATCCTAAAAAAGTATCACAGGTTATGAAAAAATATTAAGCAGCAGAACTGTTTCCAACTTCGATAATGAATCATCATATTAGAATGATTTCTAATAATGATCCTGAAAATTCAGCTTTGCATCACAGAAATAAATGATCATTTAAAGTATAATAAATTGAAAACCAATTATTTTAAATTGTAATAATATATCACAATATTATTATTTTTTTCTGTATTTTTTATCAAATAAATGCAGGCTTGATGAGCAGAAGAAACTTCTTTCAAAAACATTAAAAATAGTAATGTTTCCAAACTTTTGACCTGTACATACATACATACATACATACATATACACATATACACACATTAAGCGGTAATATATTGCTGAAAATAAAATCATGGTGGTATTTATTGGGTCTTATGAAAATATTGGAAGGGCAAGAAAAAATCTGATCCCATTAGGCTTGTAAAAAATCCTTATACTTGGGCCTAGCGATACTTTAAAAAAAGTAGAAAGGCTAATATTTTAAAGTGTGTGCATGAATGTGTGTGTTACCCTTTGTTGCTGAAGGCTGCTTTGTCTGAACAGTTTCGTTCTGGAGGAACTCAACATCTCTTGCACACTACTGCTGCGAGTCCTCCTGGCCTGTAGGGGGCTCTGACTCTCAACACGCACCTACAGAGAGAGAGAGAGAGAGAGAGAGAGAGAGAAATATAACACCTCAGACAGCCCTATTTTCACAACTCAATCCAGGCACTTTACAGCCTCTCGCTAGCAACACTTCTGGATTTAATACCTCAGAATCTGCAAATGTGAAAATTGGCTGCAGTTACCATGCTAATGATCACTTTCTGTCATCACATGCAATCTGTTCATTAAGTTCCTCACAACACCTGGATTACACTGTCCCCAACCTTAAAAAACAGACATCAAAATTTCAGGGTGCATTAGTGTACGTGTGTGTACCTGATCTTCGCTCTGTCTGTCTTGAAGCTGTAACTGCACAGTCACCAGCCTGTTCTTCAGCAGCTGGAGTTTGGTGTTGAGCGATTCAGCCTCGTGTTGCTCCTGTTCTTTCAGTCCACATGCAGGAAGAATGGAGATCTTCTGCTCAATCTCCACCAGAATTGTCTAGATACACAATTACAAATCAACACACACTCAAAATAAATTCTAAATCACTCTTACACAACTAATAGTGACAACAACAAGTTACAATATGAAACACCCATTGAGGTTGAGGTTCAGAATAGAGAAAATACAATCAATCAAAAGTAATAAACACTAAAGATCAGAGTCCACCTCAGAAAATGAGCTAGCAGGGCTGCGAGGCTGGCGACAGGTGTTTAATGCCCTGTTTTACACAATACTGAGTCTTAGAAAAACAATTATGAACAAAAATCTCATTAATAATCCAATAGATGAACTTTAGCTTGGGATTGATCAGAGTTTGTTCACCTGTACATCCTGCAGAAAATTCCTTGATGATTCCTAATCATAACTTAAAGAGACAGTTCATCAATTCTGTCATAATTTACTCATCCTCATATCGTTCCAAACCTGTATGACTTTTTTCTTCTCTGGAACATAAAAGAAGACATTTTGAGAAATGTCTCAGTGTTTGCTGTGTCAAAACAATAAGAGTCAGTGGTCACCAAAATATATTTTTTTGTGTGCGTGTAAGAAAGTTAGTCGTTTTAAACCAGGTGAATAAATGATGACAGAATTTTCCTTTTTGGGTGAATTATCCCTTTAACACCTTCTTCACCAGAACCAAATGTGTACAAATGACACAAAGACTGGTTGATTCAGTTTTTGGTGTATCTGAGTGGTAGTTAAAACATTTTACCAGGTAAGTTTGCTGGAACTCAGCTGAATCTCTGAATCTTTGATGAAGGAGTCAGGTTGCACACTCACACACACACACACACACACACACACACACACACACACACACACACACACACACACACGCACACACACACACACACAGGTTACTGTATATCTGGCTCAACCACTTTAAAGTGACGTACTTTAGCACTTTCTAAATATACAGAATAAATGGTGCACATCATCTCCTGTTGCCTGTATTCATTGTGGTATCCAAAGTAAATTTGCATGCTCAAAGTCTAGCATGACCACACCTAGTTTTAAAGCAAACGTCATCCGTAATATCAGCTCTAACTGCATTAAAGAGACACATGACCTCCAAACAGCACAATGAGACTAAACGTTCAATGCCAAGTTCAACAAATCAGAAGAGCACAAACATCCATATTCCTTTTGGGCTTTAAGACACTGAAAAAGATCAGACAGGCTATATTATGCGTTTGAACAGGACATTATGAGGAAGCTGTAAGATATCTTGACAGATAAGATTTATTGCCAGCTATCTCTCTCCTCAAAAAACTTTAATCTGAGTGAAAGGAAACACTCAAAAACTGAAGTATCCGCACAGAGAGTTTCCTTAAGAAAAGAGAAGTCAAAATTCATGATGCATTGACACACTGATGCATCTGAAGTGAAAAGCACAGACATGCTCATGCATGTCATGTGTATAACATGTATGTGTGTTTAAAAGAGAATAAAATAGCTTGAGAGACAGAGAAAGGAAAGAAATAAGCAGGCACTGATATGTATTCACTCCACCCCAAAGGTAAATAACAGACTCATATTTTTTTGGTTCATTGAGCCATGTACTGTACTGCCAACTTACTGACTTGCTGTGCATTTAGATTTCCAAAGAAACAAACACAAATATCAGCAGATAACTTCAGTGAGTCAGCACTGCGATAAAAGCAAAATAAACTATCCATCACCAAATAAGATAATAAAATATATATTTTTTTATTTTGTTACCATAGTAACTGAAGTCATCTAATCTAATCCAATCTATTCCTGATTGTAATTCAGCCAGTCAGTGTTTCTGTACACGGCAACTATTATTCAAAACAAACATTCAACTTTCAGTCTAACCAAATTTAAACCAAAAAATACATTTTGACAATCTACAGTTTTAATGTATATCATTGGATCTGGGCTTCGATCACGGTTAACACTTTGATCTCTGGGTAGTAAAAGAGTTCACAGCTGTAAAACACTGCAGTAAAAGACAAGAAAATGAAAGAGAAAGTCACAAAGAAAAGAAGAGAGACTTGATTATACAGGAGAGAACTGAATTCTACAGAAATTGATAATGAAATCTTTTAAGGTTAAAACAAAATGAACAGACAGAAACTTTAGAAGAAGATACTTTGATACTGTCAGATTTCTCTATAAATGCAGTAATGCTCATGGCATGTCCAGAAACAACTTTACATATATACAAATATATCAACATGTTCAATGTGTGACAGATCTCACTTCCTCTCCTGCTGAGTCAGCTTCCACAACAACAGTAGGCAGAGGATATACGTGTGTGTGTGCGTGTGTGCGGACACTGCCGGCCAAAAAAAGTCACTGTTTGGATTTAAATAGGCAAATGCTTAAGAGTCTATGATTGGATCATTATTGCTGTGATTATTATGTTTCTAGCATTTTATATGTGTGGCAACAGTTCTTCTAACTCTAAGTGAGTGTGTAACTTTTCATTTCTTAAACAATCATGTTGGAAGACACATCATGGCCATATTCCAGGATGACAATGTCAGGATTCATCAGGCTCAAAGTGTGAAAGAATAGTTGGGAGAGGGAGCATGAAGAATCATTTTCACACATGAATCGGTAACTTGAATGAATTGAAAGTCTTTGGGATGTGCTGGAGGAGACTTTACAGAGTGCTTGACTCTTGCTTTGTCAATACAAGATCTTGAACAAAAATGTATGCAACATGCATTTCCATCAATTTTTGTTGCCAATTCATGTGTGAAAATGACTGTTGATATTGTCATCCTGGAATATGGCCATAATGTGTCTTCCTACATTGTTTAAGAAATGAAAAGCTACACACTCCATCAATTAGGATTAAAAGAACTGTTGCCAAACATATAACATGCTAGAAACATAATAAATCACAGCAATAATGATCCAATAGAATCGTCTATTAAATCCAAACAGCGAGGTTTTTTGGGGGGCAAAAATTATAACTACTACAGACCCATTATATCAGAAAATTAAATTAATTATATATAAAATATATTTGACAATTTATTTGTATATATTAGTCATGTGCAGAGATAAATCACATATAAAAGGCATGTGTGTGAGATTACCTGGCAGGTGTGAAGTTGTTGCTCAATGCTGTGCTGCATGTCTGCGTCCTGAGCTTGCCGTCTCGACCCCTCCAGGCTGACCTGTGCTCTCTCCAAACACTCCTCCAGCTGCTCCGCCCTCTCACGACAGGCATGGAGCAGCCCGTCACCGGACAGACATCCAGCAGAGTCCGCCTGGACAATCATACACAACAGCAGCAGCTCAGAGACCAAAGAGAATCACGAGGCAGGGGAAGGAGAATAGAGTAAAGGTAAAGACAGGTGTACTGAGAGAGAGAGAGAGAGAGAGAAACAGCACACCTGCTCTGGCTGACTGCAGGAGAAACACTGAGTTCACAGCAAAACAAACACTGGGTGTGTCCATTGACACAAACACAAACTTTAACACTCTTACACACTGCTTTCTTTCTCTCTCTTAACCCTTTTGTTTGTGTTTCTCTGCCCCCCGGTGCAGCCTTTCTCTCAGTACACTGTCTCAGCTTTCATTTTACAGGTGGCTTCTCTCTCTCTCTCTCTGTCTGTCCCTGGATTACTCCACCCACCTGCGGCTACAACTACTTCCTGGAATGTCGTCACTTTCGAGGGCAGCTTGTGTGACCGAAAACACACTCACACACATATAAAGGAGGAACTATACTTTTGCCTTGCACTGACTCAACTGACCAAGATTATTTTTCATCCTTTATTCTATTCCATTACACTAGTATTTATTTCATTTCTTTCTAACTTTATAGAAAAAAAAACAGCTTTTGTCCCTTCTCAGATGTCACAGAATATCTTGTTTAACATATTGGTATCACTGCAATTCATAGAATTTACTGTTTTCTTCCATATATCAGAAATATAGCCACATATTCAGGAGTAGGGGGCACTTAATGTACAATTTAAGAATCAGCCACAGAAAAACTTATATTGGTGGACTGCAAATCTGAATATTGAGGGGAACGTGTCCCCCTCAATGTATTTGGTGGTTATGGGTCATGTAATATATTTAAAACTTTTGTACTATGAAAACGTACTTTCATAACAAAACAAAACAAATCTTTCCCAGTCCACAAAAAAGTTTTATTTCAACTAAGCTGCAAGATGACTTGTGTAATTATACAACTTTTTGAGGACAGACTAAACTCTTAGCCTGCTAAACAACGGCTATTCTGTGTTAAGAAATGGTGAGCTATTGAGGAAGTAGACTTCCTGCAGTAAATGCCAGAAAAAAACTAATAATGATGTTTATTTTTAACTTTAGCTCATTTCATGTGCAAAGAGGGCATTTACATAGATGTCTTGAAGGCAAAAAATGGGCTTTCAATTCTAAGGGAGAGGGAGAGAGAGAGAGAGGAAAATGATCATAAAGAAACTAAATTATGACTTTTTGATTAAAAAACACATATGTGGATCTTAGCTGATAAATATGTGATATGACCTTTAATTTTAAATACATTTTTGCATATGAGTGGATTCCTGACTTTCTGCACAGTTTGTTTTACACACAGTAATAAAAGTAATACAAAATATGAATAAAATAATGTGTTGAGGTGTTAATTATTAATAATCAACAATTAATGATTAAAAAAGGATTATTTTTTTAAGGAATCACCTAGTTGCAAAGGTAAATTCCTGTCACTGAATCCAATGCTTGACATTTCAGACTGCAAGAATAGCACTGAATTAGCTATTTTAGTTGCAAGAAAAATAAATGAGTATTTATTTTCTCCTTTGTGTGAGCAAAGAGAAATATGCAGATAAAGTGCAGCACACACCATTTAAAGTCAGGCGGTGAGTGAGTTGATGAACACAAGGTCTGTGTCAAGTTTTGAGTCAGTGGGGTGAGATTCACCATCAGCATCTGTGCTTACCAAAGATGTGCTCTCAGCCAACGGCTCTGTCTTCTCCAGGTGGGGTTTGACTGCGATCGGTGTGTGTGTGTCGTGTGTGCTTCTGCTGTCTAACCTATGGTCTGCATTGGACGGAGTGTGTGTACAGTGCTCCGGTGTTTTGGCTGAGAGTGTATTTGTAGAGCCCAGGCTCTGAAGTACATAGGGGATCTCGTCTAAATGGGTCTGTTGACTGGATGTGGAATGCGTTTCTGAGAATCCCATTAGTTTTTCTAAGGCCCCGCCCACCTCTTCACCAGAGGTCATGACATTAGGTGAGGTCAACATGACCTCTGTTTCTGTGGGAGGGGCTTGTGACTCTGGATGTTTGTGTGTGTTTTCTGGGAGGGTCATGAGTGTGTGTGTGTCACTGGTGTGTGGCGTCTGTTCCCCCCTCCATGCACCCTGCTCCTGACACAGACAGAGAAAGAGAGAGACGAGCGAGTGTGAATTTTTTGTTGGAATTTATTATTTTTTTCAGACTTTAAAGAAGCATGACAGTGATCGCACAGGAAGTAGGAGAGGGAGAGATCAGGAAAACATGCACAGGTGTGTATAAGATAAAATAGTAAACATAAATAACATATAGCCTACCGTTTCCTGCTTCTTGAGCAGGAAAAAGCTTACTTTTAGAGAATGTGTCATGTAAACAACAATCGCTCGTGAAAGACAATAAATTATTCTTAATACACATGCACTTAGACAGCTGTGCAGAGTGAGCAGTCATTGGCTAGCTATTTTTAAATGTTCACATACACTTATTTCACTCAATCATACACTTGTTTCAAACAATCTTTTCACAGTAGCCATCTTATCTTACATTTGGAAGGAAAAAAACTAAAGAAAAAAAACCCACACTGCTATAAAAAACAAAACAACAAAACACCAACAACATGCCCGATAAAAGATTTTAGGATCTTTTTGGTATTATAGCATTGTATTTAGTAGTTAAAAATCAAGGACAAGATACCATGCAATGAAAAAAATAGACATATTCTCTTGAAATTAAATGTCATAATTAAACTAAAATGTGGAAAATAGTAATTATGAAAAGGTAATGAAAAGTAGATGTGTCCAAATTTTTGACTGGTACTGTATAATGATATTTGTAAATAAAATAATTTTATATCTGCTGGAAACTGGCTGGAGTAACTGCAGCATATCAAAAATAGTAGTTATAAAGTGTTAAGGTACTGTCATATTTACCATTAACCTGCACAATTTTGTGGGTGAAATTTCTATTGGAATCGGCGCAATGAAAAATATTGCCTGATGAACACAAATTTCACATTGGGCTCAGAATTGGTGAACTTTGACAATTTGCGGCACCGACCAACAGCAAGCCTCCTGGTTTGGCAGTGACATCTGTGTGGGCGGGCATTTGTAACATAGCAAAAAGATAAAAAATGGACCAGGCCCTCATTCTGTTAGTGCCCACTCAAACATAACACTACATTTCAATAAAATAGACTAAATAATTGCTTTCCAAAGGGACTTTTACTGAGAGTTGGTTTGTTTGCTAGCAGTAAAATACATAGTATTTTGTGGTATTTCTTTTGCCTGCAAAATTTTGTTGAGTAACGGTAAATGCGACCGCACCTTTCTAGTGTAGTTGATTATAATAAGATCCCGTTTTATTGCGCCACACACTGCACACGTCCAGTGCAGACACAGCGTGACATGTAAACATTGATATTATGGAAAAAGACAAAAGTTCAAAATGCTCTTTGGTATTAGAATGTCCTGACAGAATTAGACGACATCATAAAAGTTTGGGACAAAATCACAAACTCCACAGGAAGTTGCTTTAAGCCCTTTTATACATTCCTTTGTTTGATTTATATAAAACCATTTAGCTTAATTCTACCCTCGTTTTGTGAACTATTTGAAGATATTCATTCCTCAGAAGTCCTTATTTTTACACATCTGCCATGTAAATGCATTGAAAGAGAGTTCTAGCACTAGAAACATCTACATCTAGGGGTTCTAGAGGTGCAGTTAAGACATGGAGGTTCTGTAAGGAAAGAACTACAACTAGGAGACCAAACACCTCTGCTGGCCTCTGGAAGGGGATGTGGAGATCTCTGTAACAGAGGAGGTATTGGTTACCATGTCCGCAGGGAGAGACTGGCTTTCCACTGTGGCGTCCGCTTCAGATAAAGCTTCTGACACACCTGTTCCTGAGGCCACAGATGTAGCTACTTCTACCTGCAAATGCAAGTAAAAAGAGGTTACATATTTTTATATCTGGCCACAGTCTGAACTTTCCAAAAGACTACAAAATAGTTTTTGAGAGTGGCCACTTTTCTTTCTTAATTCTTAAAGAACAAAAATTTGACGCATGCACAGCAACAATGATTTTACTGGTGATTGCTCTGAATGTACCACACACACACGCATTTATGTGATCAAATTAAGGACTGTCATGACTGGAGAGGGTCTAGTGTTACCTTAGAGTCTGTTGCTTCTGCTTGCTCCAAAATCTGTTCTGTAGAAGAAACATCGTCTGCAGAAACAGAGTCCTGTACAAAAAAAGCACATTCATTAATGTCAACCACACAATTAGCAACCCAAATCAGACTTAAGTCTAAATGAAGTTCAGTAAAGCAGCACAATATGCTGTGCCTATCATACACCACTCATGGTTTATCAAAGATCAATTAATTGTTACTTTTTTCTAATACAGATTTTAGCATACATCTTTTTAGAGAAATATAAATTAGATTTGCATAATGTTCAAAATGATTCATCATGTGTTACATGTGCAAACGGAGATCACAGCACTTGTGATTCTCAAGTACAGGGAGCATCTGAAAGATGAATAAATCCAGACTCAGTGAAAGAATGATGAATTCCTACTGCCCCCTAGAGGACGAGGGATAACATGCACATCTTCATTCAATCAAGTAGTGCGGAAACTGCACTGTTCAGAAGAATAAAATCAAAATAATCTTTATATTGAACTTCAAACTAAATTGAAAGGAAGAACAAAACTGAAATGTGATAAAGGAGAATCTGGAAGTGGAAGAAACAAGGACTTGAAGATGACAAGGGTGACAATAAATGTAGCCAAAAACAGAACTTTTAGAAGATAAAATAACCAGGAAACAGAGTTAAGTCAATGGGTTTTGATGGAATGGGAAAACATTACAGAAGAAAGCAAAGGAAACATTAGGAGTTGTCGAGGGATGAAGTCTCTGATTCCTCTGCATTACCTCCATGGTCATGCAGAAGTAAGCCTCAGAATTCAGAGAGGCGGGCGACCTTCGTCTTGCCTCGTCAACTTCATTTTCTATGTGAACTTCACATTCTTCTTTGTTTTCATCAGAAGCATCATCTTCCCCCTCTTCTACATCCTCAAAGAGCTCCTCCTCCTCCTCTTCCTCAGACTCCTGCTGTCCCATCACATCAGCCACACACACACACATGCACAGCAGCAGCCACGAACAAAACCAAGCAACCACAAAAGACACATTAACTGGGGTGATGTAGATGATTTCGCAGATAGACAGACAGTTATTAAAACAGGTCATGTGCTGCACTTGATGTTATTAACCCTAACAAATATGAAAATAAGAATTTTAACCCAGGGTTTACAGCTGCACATTGTAAAATATTTAATTAACTGCTAACCCAGAGCAAAGTACTGTAGAACAGTGAAATATGGAAAAACTTACCAAGAAAGTATACTAACTTGGGGTTGAAAATAATTTTGGGTTAATAACGTCAAATACGAGAAGCCATTAGAACTCAAGCTCTTGCATTTGACAGCATTAAAAGCTCTGCATTTTAGTACTTGTTTGAGAATATGAAGCATTATGGACAGACGCTGTCCTTTTAAAAGCATACACAAGGTCTGAGCTTTACTTTTTATCTGAAATATTGCCAGGTACATTTTGACCTGAGAGCTTACGTCTGTATTTATAGATTTGTATTTAGAGATAAATAATAAGTGTTAAACCATGTCTACACCAGTTGACATACTTCAAGCGCTCGCGCTACTTCTGACACGAAGAACAAATGGATTTGCAAGGGTAGCTTTGTGTAGACAACCTCAAGCTGTTGACAAAAGTCACGTTTTCTACTTTAAAGTCCCCCTGTGGTGAAAATCAAGTTTTTAATGTTGTCTATATGTCCGTGTGGTGTTTTTGATATGCTTTAGGAGAAACCATGTACAAACACCATTGCTGAGTATTTTCTCCTTAAAACTGCAGTGAACCAAAGACAGTCTCAAAAATGCGTTTTGAAATCGCTGGTGTTTCTGACGTTACAAACTACCTTGTAACCAATCACGTCAACAAGTGGATCTCTGAGCTGGTGTGAGTGAGTGAAGGCGGGGATAATTTGTATATTCATAGAATCATGTATACTAAATTAGGTATTTTAAAGGGGTCATCGGATGCCCCTTTTCCACAAGTTGGTTTGATTCTTTAGGATCTTCATGTAAAGTTTGTAACATACTTTGGTTAAAATTCCTCAATGGTTGTGTAAAACAACACCCTTTTAACCTCCTCAAAAACAGTTCACAGCGACCTGTTCTGGTGCATGTCTCTTTAAATGATAATGAGCAACTGCTCACCCCACCCCTCTCTTCCATGGGGCGTGTGTCGACCATAGACTGTAAAAAAATATAAGACACAAGACACGTAAAGTGCTGCATTGGCGGACAGTATACAATGGCTGAGGGCGGAAATATGCTAATACGGGACAGTCCGTCAGTGGTTGTGGGCGGAGCATGAGCAATATGACATCATATTGCTCAGAAAATCCAAACGGCTTGATTATTGAGAGTGTTTAGACTTTCTGAGGATTAAAAAAAAAGGAGTGAATGGATTTTTTTCATTGTATGGTGGTTGTGTCCACACACTGCAAAGACACATTTATATGCAAACACCATATAAATGTGAATTTTGCATCCGATGACCCCTTTAAGGCATGAATAAATTTTTTTCAAGGATTTTTTTTTTAAATATGTAATTTTGGTGATCAAAGTTGAGTTTTAAGGGATACAATTATTGACTACACGGGGACTTTAATATAAGCAATATAAAATGGATATGCCCATTTCTGGATGATGATTTTGTGTCCTTTATATTTTTGTTTAGTAAACTGTTTTATAAAAGCAATAATAACTTCTGCATGTTCTGGTGAACAAAGCCTTTTATCCATGACTATATTTAGAAATAATACTTTACTGATTAATTATGACACCTGCATATCTTTCTGACTATAGCTGCATTCGAAATTGCATACTTCCCTACTATATAACAGTAAAAACAGAATGAGTAGTATGTCCGAATTCAGTGTATTCATAAAACAGTAGGTGAAAAGTACCCGGATGACCTACAACTTCCAGGGCGATTTCAAAAAGGGGGCATTCAGTGTGTTCCCTCATACCTGTGTTTCTGTGGGGGAGTGGCTGCTCCTCTCAGAGATCCAGGTGAGTCTCTGCTCCGGTGTGGATTGCTCCACCGTCATCAGCGCTGCTCCTGATTTTCTCAACACATCCTCCTCAACATGCGCAATCTGAATCTGACCGCTCTCCTGCACACACACACATAACATATATATATATATTAATATTTAATCTTTGCATTTGGAGCATTAGATTTGAACATAATATTTTGTCTAACCTGTGTCTCTTCCTCAGTGATAGTGGGCGGAACACTTAGGGCCGGGGCAGGAATATCCTGCACCTCAACTGAGTATTCTAGAGCCAGCTGAGAGGAGATGAACACAACACTGAGCACTGCGTGAACTGTGTGTTTGCCTGTGTGTATGTGTTTGTGTATATGTGCCCTACCTGCTCTAGTTCCAGCAGCTGTTTCTGTAGTAATTCTGCTCTTCTGAACACCAGGAGTGTGTTTTCAGCTTTGTCAGGAAGACACAGACCATCCTTACAGTTCTGGATCTCAGCTACTGTCCTTTTCATCAGGTCAATCCTGTCTTCTGTTGCCTGGAAATACACACAAAACACCCACAGGAATCAGGTGTTTGACAGTAACTACATAACGTCTCCCCATTGACTGTGTATGGTCTCGGTGTATATTACTTTAGGACCCATGTTTGGGGTTTCTCCGAGCCTTGCATATGTAGGAAGAATGACGGAGGCGAATTTATGCTGCACCATTCTGTTCTGCTTTGAGCTTTTCTTTAAACAAAATACAATCGGTTACAGTAACCTGTGTCCTGTGTCAACGCACACTAGAGGTTACAACTGGTCAAATGTTTAAGTACACAATTATTTTACCTTAAGATTGTCTTGGCTGATGTCTTCCTTGGTAGTCAGAGTAGATTTAATTTTGGCTACATCTTTCTCCATGACCTTCACCTCTGTCTCAATGGCATCCACTTCCTTAAAAACACACACCACACACATAAACATGTTTCATAAAAATCACCTTCTATAGATTAGACAGCTGTGCATTTTTTCAACAATAAGCTATAATTTGGGGACAAAATTATCCTCACAAGTGAGTTAAATCTGAAAAAAATCCCTCTCTGGGAACAAATTAACAACCTCATTTAGAAAATTATTCATAAATTAAGTAATTAAATTTACAATTATATATATATATATATATATATATATGTAGTTTTTTAAAAATCTGTGTGCTCACTGCTGCTGCATGCTCCAGCTGAGAGAGGGGTCCCAGAAGGCTGTGCTGCATGTCTGCCACACGTCGATCAGCATTTGAGAGCTGCTCCTCTAATGAACTGACATCAAACACACTTCCCATCTCTGTCAGCACACTGCTGAAACCCTGTAGAGTCCGTCTCATCTGAGCGGAATCATCCAGCACCATCTGAAACACACAAACACACACACATACATTATTATTAGAAAATGATACAATAGGGCCTTTAGTCTAATACACTATATAACCGAATATGTGTAGGTTCAAACCCCACAATGGGATGATGCAGTTTTCTTCTAGGAGGACTTTTCCTGTAATAAGTAACTGTCAGCTAAATGATAATGATGTTTCTGAGAATAATACCTGCAGTGCGTTTACATGACTGTCGAGGCATCTGGCAGTGGTGTATGTGCAGGGTGTCGTAAGCCAGGACTGAGCCTCTGAGATCCAGCTCTGTGACCCCTTCACCATCTCCTCATGCTCCTGCAGCCAATCACGGACCTACACAGAGGCCGTGTAGATAACACACTTTAGGTGACTTGATGCAACTGAAGTCAGTTATTATTCACTAAAACTCTGTTTTCCTTCCATCTCAATCTATCATGTTCAACTTCTTTGCTAATTTTTAGGTTAAATGCGAGTCTATTCAGGTGACCTTGCTGAGGAAGGTGGTTCTCTGTTCAGCCTGTTTGGTGAGGCGCGTGTGGGTCTGCTGAGTGTTGGCCAGGTTGTCCAGAATCAGACGGGTCTCGTCCGGATGCATTTCACTCACGTCCTGTAGCTCCACCTCCACTGCCGCCAGACGAGTGTGTAAATTATCCAGCTCGTCCCAGACTCGCTGTGAGGGAACAATATAGAAAAAAACACATTAAATCTTCCATAGGTTATTTAATCTGTTTCTAGACTTCACGGTAAAGAAATAATTTAAAAGATTTAAAACACTGTTTCACAGAACTTGGACCTGTAGGCCATAAGCAAATGCAGGTGCGTTTTGAGCTTTCAGACTGACAATATTTCTGTAACATACTGTATCAGTACAGTATGGAAAATTAAAGTAATTTATGGGCTATTATATTGTGCATTTCATTTAATAACTTAAATCAATTTAATAAATCTTTAATACATTTTAAAATGTATTATTTGGAGCGTGCATCAACTGTTTTTGAAAAATATATTTTTCTAAACTATGTGTAAAGTACTACACTTTACTGTGTATTTCTTCATAAATTGCAAAAAGATTGTTCATAAATTGGTTTATAGTGCATCTTTATAAATGCTAATGACCTTAGCATGCACAAATACAAAAACCCCAGACAGCAACATAGTGTCGGCCCAGATCCGGTCCATATCTGCACCGAAACCGTACATGAAGCGTTACATCTGCTACACTTTAATCTGTCACATAAGCTCTAATATGAATATACGCTTACAATACAAAATTTGTGAAACAGGTTTTAGACTAAGTAGACTAAACTAATTTCTGACCTTTTGTGTGCTCTCAGCTTCATTGAAGTTCTGGCTCTTCTGCTCTAACCAGCTCTGAACTGATCCCAGACCTGCTTTAATCTCTGAGATTTTAGCACCCAGCCTGTGAAGTGGGCCACTTTTCTCCACGGCTGTCTTCACCTGTGAGCGAGACAGATGGACAATGAAATGGACATAAAAACAAACACGTCAATTGAAACAAACAAATTGACTATATTCACTTTTAAAAATCATTAAACACATGGACACAATAAGTGTGTGAGACAAAACTCTAGTAACAGGAATATGTGTGTCTGTGTGTGTGTGTTTGAATGTGTATATGGATGATGCAACACCTCTTACACCTGTGAATGTGTGCAGATTATGTGTCTCGGATGCAGGGATCTAACTCTTATAGACTGAGATGTTCTCCTCGCTTAATTCATTAAAGATGAGATAAAACTGCAGCAAGTGTGATGTTTACAGGATGTGTGTGAAACACATCTAGTTGTATGAGTTCAGTACTTTTCGAACAAGAACATTTGATATTAAATTAAGAAAAATTCTCATACAGTATAAAGGAAGAGTTCTCAACCAAAAAATAACAGGTCTGTTTTGATTAATGTAAAATCTGGGTCCTGAAACATAAGTTGGGAACCACTTTAAAGAATGCATCAAACCTGCTCCTCCACTTCCTGTAATGACTGTGAGACTTCCTGTAACAGTCCCTCTATCTCTTCGGGAATCGGTGTGTTTTTGTCAGAGTACATCATTTTCAAGCTATCTGAAATACGCTGCAGAACGGCCTTTTGGGTACACAGCTGTGAGTGAACCTCCTGTTGAGCGAAAAGGGACATTACTCATCAATTAGGTAACATTAGTATTGAGTACATATATGTACTGCACAAATAACTTTTTCCATTTTATCCATTTCGTTTAAAAAATACTTCTTGGTAAAAGAGTTTTTTCCAAAATGAGCACATCGTTAACAAGAATGGAAAAAGTGACACACGTAACACAGGCATTCACTGAGGGCAGAACTGACTCTGCAAAATGACTATAAAACATCTGAAACTTAAGGTTGTTCCTATGGTGAAAATATAATTATATTCATTATGATATAAAAAGTTTTAAAGGTCACTTCCAAGTTCTTAGAAATGTTATTTTAGACTACCTGAACTAACCTTGTCATATCATACAATTAATTTACTTGTTCTTGGGACAACAAAATGGCTTCATGCTTATACACCAGACTAATTTACTGTTTAAAAAAGATTATATTTTCATTCAAAATTGTTTAACTTCTTTTTAAGGAATAATACATACTGTAAGATTTTTTTAAAAGAGAATTTCATGTTATCAGGACAGTTACTGTACACCTTTAGATGTTTTACTTTGTCAAACAAAAATATCAAATGATTTATTAATTAGGAAATTGAAAACATAAGAGAAATTATGAATATTTATATATATAAAAATAGGCAGTATTGTTTAAGAAATTTATCCTCAGCGAGGTATAAAAACAATACCTATGCTTTTCCCTTTAGGCTCTTTCATTTTTCTTTGTACACCGTAACCGTAACAAATATTAGCAAACATTTAGCAGACTAAAAAAAAAAAAAAAAAAAAAAAAAAAAAAAAAAAAAATATATATATATATATATATATATATATATATATAAAATAAAAATAGGTTATACATTTAAGAGTGGGAAGGTGCCCAGAATTTCTACTTTGAGATTCTACTGGATAGGAAATAGCAACAAAAACCGGTATAATGAAGAAAACACTTACTGTAAATTTATAGGAACATCATAAAGCACATGGAAACGATGCACAATGCGATATTCGGTTTATGCATATCAGTACCAGTACCACTCTTTAGCACTAGCCTCGCTGGTTGACCCAGTCACTGATGATGCTCTTAGTCCCTCAAGCTTTAAGATAACAGAACCAGGACAATTCACTCAAAAAGCTCTCTCGCTCTCTCAACCCTATTCACCTCTCCGGCTCCAGTTAGTGAGATAAAGCTTCTAACCCCTATTTATATTATAATGAGCCATTTAAGATGGGAAGAAAAGCTGCATAAACAAGATCCCAAAATTACCAAAAACCCAGAGGGATTTAGAGCCAGAAAGGACCATGCGAGAGAGAGAGAGAGAGAGAGAGAGAGAGAGAGAGAGAGGAATAGATTATCCATTCAGATCATTCTATTTGGCGGCTGTTTGTGTTTTATTAGGACCTCTGTTCTTCACGGTTTTATGCTCATTCCTACACATTCTGTTCAATATCTTTCAGTATCTTATGGGACACATTTGAGCAAAAGAAAGGCTGAAAGATGGATTGTGTGAGTAAGAGTGAGAGTGCATTATTGGCTTTGAGATCAAACCTGTAGGATCCACTTACAGGTGTGTGTGAGTGTGGGAAAATCTGAATCAAAAGTGTGTGCTTGAGAAAAAGAGAGAAGGAGAGTGTGTGTATCTGAAACAGTGAAAAGAAAGATTGTGTGGGAATGTTTGACTTGACTCAGCTATTTAACCAGAACACTGACACACTAGCCCTCTCATCTGTGTGTGGTAATGAGAGAGAAATACAGCAAAGTCTTCAGCAGTGTTTGAAAGAGAATAACTGTGTAAAAGTCTTTGAATCTTTAAGAGTGTGTGTGTTTGAATTGAAACGATGGAACAGCCTATTCAGCACAAAAAACAGTCTCTTTCACACAGAGTTCTAACTAGACATGAAGCGATAAAGCACAAAGCTTTGTCTTAACCAGCAACAGTTGTGTTAAGCTGTAAACAACAGAATATTTTGACGATTTCTTGGTTTCCATTTCTGCAAATTGCTTGTAACTCGAAACAGCCTTGTTGGGACAACCAATAATTAGCAATAAAAAACAGCTATGACTAAACCACACTGTAAGCCAGTAGTACAGTATCTCATACACAAACCACATAACAGCATTCATGTCTGTCAGTGTCCATTCAGGTTTATTCATGTTTAAAATGTGCGTCTGCACTTTTGTATGTGCATTTGTTTTGCTTTTCCAGTATGTCATTAAATCTGTTTAGTCTGGGATAACACTGAATCTACACTACAAAAAATAATTAAAAAAACAGGAATCATTAGGGACCAATGAGGCATTTTGCTGCTGCTACACTGCAATTAAAAAAAAAACACTGTTTTGAAAGCAGATCAGCTGTCATGCTACTGAAAAAACGTAGTCAAGCTAGTAGTGTCGTTAGTTGATGCTAGTTACTTCCCAACACAAAAGGGACTTCACATGTGAGAGGTATTATTCAGAGCAGAGATAGATTGAAGATTGCCGGTTGCAGTCAGGGACAAATGGAACATTGTGTCAATGGCAAATCCCCCTTCCTTTTTTCTCATAAGCATTAGTAATTCTCAGGCTGGAGCGATAGATTTTCTTACTGTACTAACCTATCCTGGACATGAGTTAAAGAATTGGATTATAACTTTGCAATGTAAAAAAAACAAAAAAAACATTGAAACTGGATGAAGTTAATCAAAGCACAAGTCAAGCCAGGTGACTAACCTGTAGCTGTTTCTTGCTGGGTTCGTGCTCTAGAACAGAGAGGAGAGAGGTGGCAGATTCCAGCCATTCTCCGACTCCCTCCAGCTGCTCCTGCAATCGTCCCCTTTCCTCCACCTCTGTTCTTACTGCCCTCTGACCCTGAGTGCTCCGCTCCTTCAGACTGCAGAACATACAAGTCAAAATACGTTAAACTCTCAGTCCAAGTCCATACTGCAAAATGGATGCTATAAATGCTGATACATGTCCCAGAATCCATACATTGTTATGTTCTTGTTCAGCATAATATAAAAATGCATACAAGTAAACTTAAATATAAATATTTAGCTGAGACTGTGTGGTTTAATGTTCTGAAGGCGGCATGTGCTTGCTGGCCCTCTCTGTGACGGGACGTTGGCATCCAACATTGACCCACTTTATTTTGTAAGCCCACTGATTTGGAATTAACGCATGGATCACTGGCACATGGAGTCCACAATTGGAAATATTAGGCAAAAGTCATTAATGTTTTGAGAAAACAATAATTAAAATATCTCAGAATATGATGAAAGCAAAGAAAACTGAAAACCAAGTAGATTTCTGACCTATGGTAACGCTCCTGCAGGGTGTGAAGTTTCTGGCACAGCTCAATGGGTGGGGCCTGTTCCAGGTGGGGGGGAACACCAAGCAACCTCGCAGCTCTTAATTCCAATGCAGAGAGAGCTCTGTGTTCACAGTCCAGTCTGTCTTGGTATTGGGAACAGAAAAGCAGCAGTTCCTGCAGTTCGTCACCAGTCAGATTCTTTCTGCCGCTGTCTGGAAGTTCTGCATCCACCTGCTCCAACACACCGGCTGCCTGCTCCACCTGTAGAATGACAGCAAAAGAAAACAAGCTTTTTTCAAGTTTTTTTGTTATTTCACATGAATGTTGATGTACAGAGGGTCAAATACTCGCTATCAGTTGTGGTCATGGCACTTACACTCCTTGTGACACAGCTCCACTCTGCTTCCATTTGTCCTGAGCGTGTCTGCAGATCATTGGCACAGCGCTGCAATCTTGCCACTTGCCCCCAGACAGCACTCACTGCATCCTCCCTGTTGGCTCTACATCCATATAATGAACACCATTCTCTCAGATTCTCCAGTTTTCCAAGAAGCATGGAAACCTCTTCCCCAACAGCCTAAAAAGATAAGGAATATGTTTGAATAAACTAGACTAACAGCCAAACCATATGTATCTCATTGCATAAGTTGGCAAAACAGATAAATGATACAGATCTTTCGGTTATATTGGGAGCTAATGCTAACAAATGCTAGCCGTTCTACAGAAAAGTGTCTTATTTGCCTTTACCTTGAGTTTCAGTTGCTGGTCTTTGCAGTCTTTGTGTGAAGTATTTTTTTTGGAAGCACATTGTGATAGCAATGTTTCTGAGTCTCTCACTTGCTGGCAAAGCTCCTCATAGCATTTACGAGAATGTTTCTGGCACTCAACACACCTTGTTATGGACAAGAAATTTTACACATGGGGCATTTAGAAATTGATGACAGGATATATGGTGATGATAAGATTTGATAAGTACAGTGAGCATTTTGTATATAAAATAAATGCTTATTAAGTATCTCACAAATTAGTGGTTATGGTCATTTACTGTGAGGTAAAAAAAACTCTGATCTCTGTGTTCTTATACACTAAAGTATATACAAAAAGGTTTCCTACTATGTACCTCTTCAGAGATTCTAGTTGTATTTGGGCCTGGGCCTTGAGGGTCGATAGCCTGACCAAGAGCTCGCCTAGAAGCTCTATGTGTAGAAATTCAGTTTGCTGTGGATTGAAGCAGGGATGCTGTAGATTTTGAGTTTGGAGCTGTGAAATATGTGACTGGAACTCTGTGTCTAGGGTCAATAAAGCCTGCTGAGTGTCTTTGAGTCTTTCTGAGCAGCTTCTAGCAGAGCAGATTGAGGGAAGAAGGACCAATGCAGCTCTTTGGAGGAACCGAATGGTATCAATCACTGCCTTGTTGTAGTTCCTCAACAGTTCTTTGGCTTTAGTTAAACTTACCTGAAAGAGAGCAAAAAATATTCCTTGAAGTCTATATGCTTAAATGTATATTTTCAATAAAGTTTCTATGTATATTTCTAAACATTTATATTTATATCAATTATATTGCAAAGAAATAGGTCCATGAAATTGTGAGTCGAAGATGAAACGCATCATAAACTCACCATTCGTTGATCACACCTTTCCAAAACCATATCTTTCAAGCAAGTAAGCTGTTTGGAGTCCTGTGGAGGTTGAGCTCCAATCTTTTTTTCAAGAAACTCAAGCACGTGCATTCTAGATTCTACAGTCTTTCTGAGCACAAGGCACTTTCTTAATTGTTTTTCAATTACTCCTCCTTTTGGTTCAATACAACAAGGCTTTTCTAGCTCCTCATTGGTGTCTTTGAGGAACTGCTGAAGTACTCTCTTTTCTGATGGGTAGTGAATATGTTTCAGCAGATCCCATTCCAGTATCTGAAGATTATTTTTCACTGTCAATTCTGAGGTTTTGAGACTTTCCAAGATTTGCTTGAGTCTTGTTTGTTCAGCAGAGATCTGAGATGGATAAAGATCTGCTATGATTTCCTGGAGTTCAACTCTTGTTTCCTCACACAAGAGTTTTATTAAAGAGATTTGGATCAGTAGGTTCTGACAGGCTCTGTAGCGTTCCTCTTTGTTGATGCTCTCATCTTTGGTCCTTGGAATCTGAGCCTCCATTTCTTTCTTTAGATCTTCAATACACTGACTGAGACTCAAGTACCTTTCATGAGCTTGTGCTTTGAGATCCAAATCGATCATTTTGTGGTGCAGTTCAGTGATAACACATAATAGCTCTCTTCTCTTGTCCTCTGCACAGGGACTGACTTGTTCAACCTGAGATTTGCGCTCCACAATCATCTGTTTAAAGGGTTCGATAACAGAGAGGGTATCCTTGGTAACAGGAAACCTGTGTCTTTTTAAATCAACTAACATTTGTCTCAGGCTGTTCTCAAGAGATGATACCTTCCTTTGAGAGGATTCTTGGCTTTGTATGACATCCATAACTTTCTGGCAACATGCTTTCTCATAGATAACAATATCCTTGATGTCTTCTTGAAGGTTGGTGAGTTTCCCATGGAGCTGAGTACTCTCTGAGACATGTAGCTCTGATGCAATGTCATTGCTTTTCATCAGAAGAGCTTCAGTGACTGCAGACTGCTTTTCTGCCTCTCCAAGAGTGTCCTGGATCTGCCTAAACCTGCGATCCAGGTCTGCCGGACTCAAACTTTGATAATCCTCTCTCCTCAAAGCTTCCCTCCAGAGATGTCCAACCACCCAGGAATCAACATCTGCTATCTGCTCTGACATCTTCTCCCGGGTTTGAAGCCCTGACTCCACCTCCTGAACTGCCTTGGCCAGTTTTCCTGCTGTTGATTTGGACAAATCCTCTAGGGCTTTCAAGGATGAAGTCACCATTGAAACATCATCCTCATCTTGGTCACCAATAAGCTCACTGACTTCCTCAACCAAAGCCTTTAACTGGGCTTGCTTGGAGCTCATCTCTGACTGCAATTTCTTTAAATCTTTAATCTGTCGATGTACCTCTTCTGGAAGCAGAGACACCTTTTTCTGGCGTCCTTTGATGTCAAATTCTGTCTGCTTGGCCCAAGCTAGAGCATCTGTCATTACTTTTACAATTTTACTTAACGTTGGGTTGCTGCTGCTAGGGGTTGCAGCTGCTAACTGTTCACCTATTTGATCCAGCTGATCTTTGATATGCTGAAGGTCCTGCTCTACACTGGATGTCTCTGCCTTGAATTGGAATTCCTGGGCAAGGGCCTCAGAGGTCTTCTGAAGGTAGAGGTACTGCTGATGGGTGGAAGTGAGATCAGCATTTATATTCATAATTTCTTGAGCTATCTTGCCATCCCATAAAACTGGTGAGGATTTCAATGCATCCAAGGTTTTCTGAATGTTCTTGAGATGGTCTTTTAAGGCACCGACATTTTGAAGAAGGCTGCCACTTTCTTTAGCATAAGCATTAACCATGTAAAGAGCAATCTCTGCATCCTTCTCCAGGGCCCTCCACTGGTGTTGCAAGTTGTTTTGCTGTATTTCCACTGCTTGTCTCTCAGGCAGACTGAGGTGGGGGGAGAGTTTTGCACGAGTTTGAATTAGCTCACCGAGAGCTGTCCTTTCCTGTTCCATGTTTCTCAAGAAAGAGCGCAGCCTCTCCTCCTCAGCAAAACTGCTCATGGCTGGAGATCTAGAGATATATAAGACACATTTTTGTTTTCCATTCTGATAAACAGAGGTTTAATTCAGCAATAAACTTGCTCCGTTTTCAGAGTGATAAGTACAAAAATCTATTTGCTTAATAGTAAATACTCACGTTCTTAGTGCCTCACGCTCAGTTTTGAGTCTCTCCAGAGTAGTTTTGACTTTCTTGGTCTGTCTGTCAAAATCTGTAACCATCTGTAGTTGTACTTCCTTGGAATGAACAGAGCTTGCTGCATCCCACAAAACTGCACTCCATTGAGCGCTTAGCTGTTGCATGCCCTCAGGGTCATGAACTGTGCCATTAGTGCCAGTGCCAATGTCTCCATTAGCCTGGTCTTGCCTAGACAGCATAGATACCTGTCTCTGGGCACACCTTCTACATTCCTAAAATAGTATAACAATACAGTAGAAAATATTGAATGAGCTCACCTTCAGCCATAACTTAGAATTCTTTTATAAAAATGATTACTTGAAAAAGAAACAGTAACACTGCATTCACATATTAAATAGGATATAGCCTAAGGAAAAGACTTAGACCCACCTCAGCCTCCTCTAGTTGTTTAGCCATGTCTGCAGAGTTCAGAGCAGCTGGGCAAATTCGAAGGTCCAGTAACTGGAACACTAGTCTTTTTAACTGAGCTTCAAGATCAGCGCTGGACGTGTCAAGAAGTTTCTCTGTACTTTCAAGTGGTATACCCTAAAGAATAAAAGCTTTCTGAAAGGACAGCTGACACAATGCACATTTATTTCTGTCTGTTTATTCTAAAAATTGATTGAAAGTATTTTGAATTTGATGATATAGTGGTAAATTTTGAAATATTACCTCCATGAGTACACTTTTTATTCCTTTTTCAGTCATGTTTTTGATCTCCACAAAGATATCCTTCATTGTGGGTCCCTTTGGCTCTTCCTCTGGTGGACTCTCAGAGATTTCAGTGGTTAGACCAACTTGCAGAGAAAAATCCACATCTTGATCCTGTGGCTGCAACACATAAAAGAATATAACAGAGTAAACTAATTGTTGAACTGAAGACTAGCAAATACAATATTACTTGCACAGAATAAAAGACTGTAGACAACTGAGCAATTAGAGCAGTAAATTAAGTAAATTCAAGCAATCAAAATCAACTATGTTTAAAAACCCCCACACAAAATCAAACTCAAAAAGCCATTCCAAACATACAAAGTACCATACGAAAGAGAAGAGGGAACAGAACAAATATCTATGCCTTCTCTATGAGCATGACAATATTAAAATAACAAAATCTTTATTCACTGATAAAAGGCAGTGCATGGTGTAAAATGTGATGGGATTGTCTCTGTGGTAAGGCAGCCAAAGCCAGACCAACATATAAAGACATAAAAAGGATCTAATTCAGGAGCCACAGGTGTTAATGGTAACTTTGTTAGAAGATTGTTTTTTCCATCAGAGTTAAAACCAAATGTGTTAGCTGTGCTTGGTAATGGAGACAATTGGATTACTGCAAAAATGGACACTTCATTTTGGCCCTAGAAGCACACGTTCTCAGTTGAAGATCTCCATCAGAGTCCAACATGCAGATTCCACACCATCATGCAGGTTTGTTCCTTTGGTAAAATCATGCATATTAAAGTTACCTGCATCTCACTGATGCTCTCTGTTTGGCTGACTACACTTATAGTTTCTGGGACCAAGGTATCAGAGTCCTGTCCCTCCTCTTGATGCTCATGACCAATCAATAGCTTGGTGTCACACTCCTCTTTATCCTCCTGTTTAGTTATTGGTTCAACATAAGTTTCCACTTCCAGTTTTGCACAAACCATTTCATTCCCTGAACTTTCTTTTTGGCTGGTTGTTGGAGTTGGTATCACCTGTGGCTCTTCTGGCATTAATTGAATGCTGTCAGCTTCTATTTGATCTTTTTTTCGCTTGGTTGGAGGAGTTGGCTGGAATTCTTCAAGTTGACTTTTAGAAGTGGTGGAAACTATCTCAGTCTCTGCTTGGCTGTCTTTTCGTCTCAGAGGTGGAGTTGGTTTAATTATGCTTATCTCTTCTTTCAATACAAAAGCACCTGCGACTATCTCTTTTTCAACTTTGCTATCTTTCCTTCTTATTGGTGGTGTAGGTTTCACAAAGGTCTCTTTCTCTTCTTGGTTTTTGCAAATTGCTAATGTCACATCACTTTCTATTTTACTAATTTTGCGTCTGACAGGTGGAGTTGGTTTAACAATGGGCTCTTCACTGTCTATATGTTCACCAGTTTGTCCATCATCACCTTTTCCTAATTCAGCACTGTAAAATAATGTGTCACTCTCTGGCTTATCCTTATGTCTTGATGGTGGAGTGGGTTGAGTGTCCAGATCCATTGATAATCTTTGATCTTCTCCTTTCTCTTTACGTCGTCTTGCTGGTGGTGTTGGTTGAGTCTCCAAATGAAGGGAAGGTCTTTGATCTTCTTTCTCTTTGCGTCGTCTTGCTGGTGGTGTGGGTTGGGCCTCCAGACCGAGCGATAATCTTCTATCTTCTTTCTCTTTACGTCGTCTTGCTGGTGGTGTGGGTTGGGTCTCCAGATTGAGCGATGATCTACTACCTTCTTTCTCTTTACGTCGTCTTGCTGGTGGTGTGGGTTGGGTCTCCAGATTGAGCGATAATCTACTACCTTCTTTCTCTTTACGTCGTCTTGCTGGTGGTGTGGGTTGGGACTCTAAATCAAGAGAAAAACTCTCACTTCCCATTTTCTCTTTACGTCTTCTGCTTGGTGGGGTGGGAAATATTTCTCCCTCTATCTGTGATTCAATGTTTAAAGATAACCTATCACCTTTATGTCGTCTGGTGGGAGGTGTTGGTGTGACATCCACCTTGTCAAATTGGACCTCAGTTTCACTCTCATTCTGTCTTCTGACTGGTGGCGTTGGTTGAGGCTCAACTTCTATGGATTGTGCTTCATCAACAGATGTGACCTTTTTTGTCACTTCCTCCTCAGTGATATGCATGGTGTCCCCACCATCAGGTTTCTTTGGTGTTGTTGAGACTTTTTCCATGTTCGATTGGATATCAGTTTCACCCTCATTTTGACGCCTGACTGGTGGCGTAGATTTAGGTTCAGCTTCTAGGGATTGTACTTTATCATCTGATGGAGCCATCTTTACCTCTTCTTCCACAATGATATCAATGGCCTCTAAACCTTCATGTTTCTCCTCTGATGTTGTTAAGGTATTCACCTTGTTTGATTGGATATCAATCTTTTTATCGTTTCTTCGCCTGACTGGAGGCATTGGTTTAGATTCGGCTTCTATGGAATGTGCTTTTTCACTTGTCTCAATTGTCTCTTCTTTTTTAATGATATGCATGACAGCTCCACCTTCAGTTTTCTCTTCTGGTGAGAAATCCACCTTTTTTGACTGGACCTCAGTTTCCCGGTCATTCTGCTGCTTAATTGAGGGTGTCAGTTTAGGTTCAGCTTCTATGGATTGTGCTTTATCACCTGATAGGGTCTTGTTTGTCTCTTCTTCTACAATGGCATCTGCGGCCTCTTCAACTTCAGGTTTCTCCTCTGGTGTCAGTGAGACATTCATTCTTTTGGATTGTATCTCAGTGCCCCAATCATTCCGTTGCTTGATTGGAGGTGTCAGATTAGGTTCAATTTCTGTAGATTGTGCTTCATCACCTGATGGGGTCTTTGTCTCTTCTCTCAAAATGACAACCATGGCCTCTTCCCCCTCAGGTTTCTCCTCTAGTGTTGAGACATTCATCTGGTTTGTTTGGATCTCAGTTTCTCCCTCATTTTGTTGCTTGATTGGAGGTTTAGGATCACCACCTGATAGGGTCTTTTTTGTCTCTTCTTCTACAATGACATGCATGACTTCTCCAACCTGCCTTGTTGGTAGGTTTTGGTTTGCTTCAACCGGTTCAGATTGTTCTGATGCTTCTAATGGTCTGTTTGTGTTGGCTAGAACCCCTGTTTCTGTTTCAGCAGATTTTGCCTCACCTTCTGTCTCCATTATTTCTGATGCTGAACATTCTGATCCCTGAATCTGAATCTCAGTAGGTTCTCTTAATGGAGTAGCTTCATGAGCATGACGTCTCTGCATCTCCGCCCCCTCAGGGAGGTCTAGAATAATATATCGCTGTTGGATTTCACGCGGGCCATTATTTGTAGTCCAGTTGCCCTCTCTGTCAGCAATTGTAGCATTTGGTCCATTGTTCCAAGAAAATGTTCCAATACTTCTTGAAGCAGCATCTCCACTACCTTGCGTTTCAGCAAGTGGGGCTGTGGTTGTTTGCACTTGTCTGTTGGTGTCTATTTCAGTGAGCTGTGACTGTTCTGGTTCAATTGCTGAACTAATATGTGATACACTCACCATACCTGCCTCATTAAGAAAAGACTGAATGCTGATTGCTTCTTTTGTTATGTCAGACATTTCAGCTTCTGGAGAAGCCAAAGTTCCATCATCTTGTTTTCCCATTGTTGGACACAATGTCTTCTCATTTACAATAGCACTAGGAGAGGCTGTCCTCACTGAACTGTCTGTGGGTGTGTCTACACTCTGTATGTGTACAGTATCCACATCTAAAATGAGCTCAGCAACTATTTTTGTTTGTGCTTCACCTTTTTCACCAGGTTCCTCTTGAAAATTTTGAATATATGAGCCCTCTTCTTCTTTATCTGATTCTACAGTCACTGCTTCAATGTTCACACTCTTCACTCTTTCAGCAAAAGAGTCTAAGCACACAACCTCAACAGACAACTGGCTTTCTTGTCCTTTTGAGCTCAGACTTGGAATTCGACAGCACTGAGAGTCTGTGTCTTGCACTGTGGTTTCCAACCTTTGGAGAGCTGCAGACGAGGAAGTGGACTTCTTTTCATCTGCAACCTCATCATTATCAGCCTTTGTTTCCAAAGCAACAGAAATTAAATTCTCATTTTCAGCTTCATTTGCTCCATGGCTGCTTGTTGGAACAGCAGAATCATATACTCTTATGTCTGGTTCAGGTAGAATCTCCATGGTTAACGGTACAGTTGTTTTGACATCAGCCTGTTCAGTGTCAGTTTCTAATATTGGTGGTGATTTTCTTGCAGCATGAACTTCTGTTTCTGTTGCAGTTTCTGTGATTACACATATAGGAATCTTGCTTTCAGGGTTTTTAGATGGCTGTACCTCACGTTTATCCATCATTTCGCAGCTCTCAGTGATAAAGGATGAGGTAGAAAGAAATTCCAACTGTTCAGACTCCTTGGTCGATGGTGTCACAGGAGAAACCTATAAATGGTATTTATCATACATTATTGCTGCACATAGTCTGTTAGTGTGGCTTGATACAACAAAAGTCTAGAAATATGTTTTCGAATGTGAAAATTGTACCCGTGATTCTAACTGATTTCTTTGAGCCTCTAGTGACAAACTCTGAGCTTCCTGCTTCACCTTCTCCTCAAAATTCTGAAACAGAAACTCATCTGGTTAAACTAGATATTTCATTTAAAACACTATCCCACATAATTGAGTCACACACACTCACCTTAAGATCCTGTTTAAGGTCATTCGTGTTTGTTTCTGCCTCGTTTAGGGTTTTCAGTCCATCTCTTTCAAGTTTGCCTGCCAAGTCAGGACCTAGACAGTCCCTCAGGAGTTCTTTATGGGATAGCACCACCTGCAGGCTTTTACATAGTTTCACACCTTCTTCAATTGCAGCCTAAAGAGTAAAAATGTTGTATGTTTACACTGAAACAGCAACCTTACTTGTTCAAATGGACCAGTATACTGCAGGTGCAGTGTTTTGTACTCACACACTGCATGCAAATTAAGACACAAACACACCTGCATGGATGAGGCTGAGCTGCTGGGAGGATTTGCATGTGTCATCTGGTTCCATGACTGTATGTTTTGTAAGGCTTGTCTCACACACTGCACAGTGCTGTCTGCACAGTCATTCTGCCTTTCCGACAGTTTTGATCGCAGACTGACAAAAAAAATTATGATACTCCAAAATGCACATCCAATAAATAAATATTATATTGTAATATAATACAACATAATGCTATAACAGTGAGACATGCTATCCATAGTACAATTAAATCAACTGGATTCAGATTTAAATTAGTGCTGTCAATTGATTAAAAAACGTAACTAGATTAATCACACATTTTTCTGTGATTAATAGCGATTAAAAATATTTTTATATATTTTATAATGTAATAATTTCACAGTTAATCTCCAAATTAATGTAGAAACAGAATAAAGACAGTATATTTTAAATATTTGTTTAATGGCATCTTTTTATGAATGAAGGCAAAGTATCACTGATACTAATAACCTGCTGCTACTGATGTCTCAATGAAATTGATCCCCCCTCCCAATTGTAAACATTAATTATAGCCATTCAAAACTCCAGTGTAATTGAAAGCTATCAATTTTTTACATTTATGAGGTTTCAAAAAATATCTAACTTTTAATTTAAGTGAACTTTAAACAATCCTCACATAAACTATATAATAAATGTCATATTTACATTTATAAAATTATAAATGAAATAAAGATTGACCTTATTAAAGCTACAAAAGTTCATTAGTCAAGAGCAGTGAGTAATTCTCTCTGTTACCTTTGTTCTTTGATTAACATTAATATTCTCCTTGTTTGTCTTGTCGCGCTTGAATGGTTTAAAAGCATTTGCACGCGTGATCATATAATGTAACGCTAGCTTAAAGGATGGCAGAAAAAATGGATGCTGCGTAAATTGCGTTAAATATTTTGTATGCGTTAAACTGGAAATAATTAATCGCATGCGTTAATGCGTTAACGTTGACAGCACAAATTTAAATACATTATTATAGACCTTTCAGTTTTAAACAGCTTAATATTTGACAAGCAACATGTCTGTATGTACCTGCAATATTGTTGTGTAACTTTGTCCACTATGGAAATGACATCAATAGGGGGCTCTTCATCAGGAGGGACCATTAGAAGGGCCTGACTAAGGTCACAAACTTTACCCTCTAAAGCCTCAACGTCTCTCTCACATGTCTATGAGAAAATAATTTAAAAGGAAAATAGTAGGCGCGAAGGTTTGGATACACTGACTTTCTCTTAAGTTTTAGAACAAACCAAATGAACATAGAATAATTAACATATTCCCACAATACCTTGAATCTATGCCAGTTCTCTTGTAGCTGGCTGATATTCTGGCTACCCACTAGAAATCCTAAAGAGTGGTCCTGAGCACGGAGCTCATCCAGGAGGCTCTCTGCTTGCTCCCTGAGAATCTGTGCCCTTCCAGCAAGCCGTAGGTCGATTTCACTCAATCTGGCCTCACACACAGATAACCGTTCCCTCATCTCCTTCTCCGAGAACACACAGAGGTCATGAAGATGGCTGACCTCTAAGGTCAGGGCATCACAACCTCCTGGAGTGCATAGGTCCATCAGGGAATCTTTAACAGCATCCAGTTCTTTCATTTCTCTCTTCTCCCTGTCTACAGTCTGAAGAAGTGCCTAGAAAAGTTAAGAAACATTATCATTTTACTCAAAGCTTACAGTTACCATAAAATATTTATGATTTTATAAATTAACAGGTTTGACGGAAAAAGGGAAAAATATTAGAGTATTAGATGTTATATTAGATGCTCTTAGAAAAAATATATAATTTAAAAAGGAATTAAAAAAGATTTTCTAAAGAATTTATTTCCCTTTATATAAGGGAACATATTTAACTCTTCTTTTTTTATATATTTAAGTTAAATTAAACTAATGCATTAAATTGACAGTCTTAATAAAATACATATAATAACAAAGAATTCAAACAGACCTTAAGAGTGTTAATAGAGCCTTGTAACCCATGGCGTTCAGTGGGCAGGGCACCGAAACCTTTGACCTGCTCTCTTAGCCAATCCTGAGCTACGGTGTGCTGCTCAACTAGCTGAGCACAAACCCGCTCTCTCCGTATTTCCTCTTCAAGATTTACGCAAAACTCCTATGCAAGCACGCATAAAAAAAAAAATTCATACACATAAATCAGGTTTCTATGATCTATTAGTCACTATTAGTCAGAACTATTTAGCACAGCACTCCCCTAAAGTCTTACCGTAAGCTCTTTGATCAACTCAGGTATGGACTCCTCCATGGTGGCCCAGGATGGATCGATCCAGCTGGAATCACGGGTCAGCTGGCTCATCTCCCTCCCGAGCGCTCGGACAGCAGACAGAGATGGGGTCAGGGCTCTGGTACGGTCTAGCAGACTCTTGGCCTGCTCCACTGTGTGCCTTCGATCCCCTAAACCAGGCCAGGGGAAGTGGTGTGGCAGTGCAGCTGTCTGCTGTTTCACCTGCTCCAGACGAGACTGAAGCTGTTCCTTCTGACACTGGCAGGACACCAGGCGTTCCACTACACTTTTCAGCAGACTGCGGAATATATGATTATTTGCAATCATTTGAATCATCTATTAGTGCTGTGTGCGATTACTATTTACATATAGAATTATTATATCAAACCTATGCAGCTCCTGTGCTTGCTGCAGTGTTGCCTTCCACTCCTCCTCTACATTTTTCATTTTCTCAATGAGAGAATGTCTTGTGTCTTCATCAAGATCTTTACGGATATATAGATGGTCTACTGTCCTTTTCAGGGTTGCAATCTTAGAGTTGCCCTCAGACTGAAGACTTAGAATTGCCTGAAAGACAGAGGGGTATACTTGTTCTTGACTATCATATTTTCATCATTTACATTTTTGTTCAGTTTCTCCATATTATACTACTTACTTGTGCTTTGCTTAGTCTCTCCTCAATTTGGTTCTGTGTACCATGAGTGCTTGTTCCCAGTGAGTCCAGGCCATCTTTCTGGTTCTTCACCCAGGACCAGGTGGTCTCCTCCTGGGTATATACATTCTGAAGCTCCCTTTCAAGAGAATCCTGGAGCTCAGCCTGGTTCTTTAGTTCCTGAGCTCTTGCCAGGACCTTCTTCAATTCTTCTTCAACGGATCTTAGGTTCAGTTGGATTTCCTGTTTTCTCTTCTCCTCCAGGCCTTCTCGAGAGCACAAACCCTCTGCTTTCCTCCTCAGTGTGGCAAGCTTATAATCTCCCTCTGATTCGGAGTTCAGGATGGCCTAGAGTAAATAAACCAATAAAACATGTCAGCGAGTAAGTCAGACATATTTGTTGAAGGTTGAATATCACGCTTTGTCTCTTACCTGAGCTCCATTCATTCTCTCTTGTAACGGAGTATCTTCACCTAGCAATTCAATCTTCAGATGCTGCTCTTTGATCCAAGATTGAGTGCTCTCCTCCTGTTCTTGAAGATCCTGAAGGTCCTTGGAAAGAGAATCCTCACATTCTGATTGGTTCTTCAGCTCAAGAGCATCCGCCAAAACTCCCGTCCACTCTTGCTGTACATCTTGTAATGTCTGTTGGATTGTCTGATATTTGTCCTCTTCTAGATCTTCACAGGAACACAGACTCATTCCCTTTGTCTTTAAGTCAGCAAGTTTACAGTCCCCCTCAGATCTATGAGCTAGTACTGCCTAAAAACAACAACAACAACAACAACAGGATATTCATCTAGAACATGTATATCATGCTTTTATTTCTTTATGCATTTGTGCAGCCAATCATAGCTTTTATAGGTTTTTAAATAAAATCTTCCAGGACATATTGTATTGATTCTTAAAGTGTTAGTTCACCCAAAAATGAAAATTATCCCATAATTTACTTACCCGCAAGCCATCCTAGGTGTATATGAGTTTTTTCTTTCAGCCAAATATAATAGGAGTTATAGTAAAAAATATCCTGGCTCTTCCAAGCTTTATAATGGGAGTGAATGGTACCTAGGATTTTGAAGCCCAAAAAAGTACATCCATCCATCATAAAAGTAATCAATATGGCTTCAGGGGTTAATAAAGGCCTTCTAAAGCGAAGCGATGCATTTTTGTAAGAAAAATATCCATATTTATAACTTTATAAACTATAATCACTGGCTTCCGGTAGCGGATGTACGGATGTAGACGTAAGTCTAGTTCGGCTGGATGACCTCTGACCCGATGCATGACTTATTGACAAACGCGGAAGTGCATAGGAAAGAGCAAAACAAAACACTGGTCACGAATTAGAAGTCTAAAATGAGAATATAAGAGAAGTTTGCTGCCCAGCCCTATTTGTTTGAACAGCGAGAGGCATCTACTCTTACCTAAGCTTACGCTACTACATCCAGCGTCGGGTCAGAGGTCACTCTTCCGCCGGAACTTGACCACTTGGCCATTACTGGAATATTGGATATTTTTCTTACACACAACTCATCGTTTCGCTTCAGAAGGCCTTTATTAAACCTTAAGGAGCCGTAAGGATTACTTTTATGATGGATGGATGCGTTTTTTTGGGCTTCAAAATCTCAGATACCATTCACTTCCATTATAAAGCTTGGAAGAGCCAGGAGATTTTTTAAACATAACTCCGATTGTGTTTGGTTTAAAGAAGAGTCATATACACCTAGGATGGTTTGAGGGTGAGTAAATTATGGGATCATTTAAATTTTTGGGTGAACTATCCCTTTAACTAAGGAATAAGACCCATCCTATCACTTTATGCACCAATGATATTTGTGTAGCCCTCCATTTTGAATGCTTAAGATGTGTCGGCTACTTTTAGTCATCTGATATAATCCAATGTATGCCCTTAGATTTTCATCTGTTTTCAACATAAATAACGTCATGCTTAGAAACGGTATTTTGACAGGGAAGTTCCTACAAATATAGTTAATACATAAAATATCAACATTTACCCCAAAACCAGAGGATTTCTTACAACATACTGCCATTATTCTTTTAGATAAAGATGAGGTGAGTGGAGTTAAGTCACTTGACCTGAGTAGTTGCCCTATTTTCAATAGACATTACATTTTATCATAAATTAGGCCCATCCACTTACTGTACCATTTAAGGGTTAAATATTCCTCTCTATTACCTCAACTCCATTAAGCCTCTCTTGAATGGAAGATGTCACATGAAGAGAACCCAGGGTCTCTCTGAGCCGTCCAATCCAGGACCGAGCGTCCTCTCCCTGATCACAGAAGGTTTGTATCAATCTGTAGAGAGATTCCTCATGCTTGACCTGGTTCATGAGCTCTTGGGCAAGTTGTAGCACTTTCCTCCACTCCTCTTCTATCGCTCTCTGGGTTTGGTCAATGTGGCTCCTCCTCTCATTGTCAAGCTCTTTATAAGAACATAATTTTTTTCCTTGTCTCTGTAAACTGGCCAATCTGGAATCGGCTTCATCACCAAGGTCTAATACAGCCTAGAGGATATACAGACATTACTCTCCAACACAATATGTGCATTGCAAGCAACATTTACCTTTAGATTTAGGTAGATAAGAACCATTCAAGATTCCTAAAAAAGACTTTTCAATTAAAACAAACATTTTCCCTTACCTGTATTTTGATTAGTTTTTCCTGTGGCTGAAGTTCCTTCCCCAGACAGTGCAGCATTTGCAGTTGTTCTCTCACCCAGGATTGCGTGCTCTCTTCCTGGGCCTGTAGATCTTTTAGTTCGCGGGAGAGAGTGTCTTGGAGTTCTGCCTGATGTTTTAATTGTTGAGCCATATCCAGAACTCTTTTCCACTCATCTTCAATGTTTCTAAGGGTGTGAATGAGCTCCTGTCTTCTGGTGTCCTCCAAAATCTCATGAGCACATAAAGCATCACCTTCTTCTTTCAGAGCCACCAGTTTAGAATCACCTTCAGTACTTAGATTCAGAACAGCCTTAAAACATAGAAACATACAAATTATCCTAAATACATTGAGGATACTCTTTAAAATTTGATGTTCTGTGTTAAATAGAAACACTAAAGTCATACTTCGATTCAGAACAGCCTTAAAACATAGAAACATACAAATTATCCTAAATACATTGAGGATACTCTTTAAAAATGTATGCTCTGTGTTAAATAGAAACATTAAAGTCATACAGGTTTAGAACAAGTAAATTAATGTAGAACTTACATTTCTTGTAAATTATTCCTTTAGGTGCTTAAGAATGTTTGAATATATGTATGTTTCCCCCAGCAAAACACAGCTAAAAAATCCAAACAGTAATGGTTAGGAGACCCACCTGAGCATTCATATGTTTCTTTTGGATTGGCATGTCTGTGCCGATGCACTCAAGTCCTTGCTTTAAATCTCTGATCCAGGCTCTAATCTGCTCTGCATTGGTTTGGAATGTTTCAGTTTGATCATAGAGGGTCTTGTGGACTTGGGCCTGATTTTCCAAAAGAATCCCCAGGCTGTGGTATTGGTCTATCAGGGTCTCGCTGTCTCTAAGGAAAGGGTCACCCCTCAGGCCACGTATCCTTACAGCTGATAACAGGTCATTGAATGCCTCCATACGACCACTGTAGATTAAGGATGAAGGTAAGAGTTGTGCAGGTTTTATGGGTGTACAGTATCAGTATTTGCTCCCCAAAACTTAGCACAGGTCATTCATTTTTGTTGTGGAAAGGCAGCATATGTAATTCAACTGCAGTTTTTGCAAGCAATTGTGCACATCAAAGCTTTCTTGCTCAGGGAAAACCGGAAAACCAGCACTCACACAGACATGCACTGAAAATTTCAAAAACTTTTAGCCTTTTATGTTCAAATCGGATTCAGACAATGATGGAGAGACTCAAGAAGAAGTGACAACATGTAGAATGCAACAGGATCTTTCTGAATGTTTGGTTGATTAATTTATGTAGCTGATGTGTAGTTATCTTCTAGTCATTGATTAGCATATTCTGTCTTGATAATCTATAAATCGTTTTCAGGTGGCGGGGTTTATGTAAATTCTAGGGTTGGTAACGTGACTAATAGGGCTGGGAATCACTGGGTACTTCACGATACGATACGCGATACATTGTTCACGATACCGATAATATCACGATATGGCGATACTGCGATAATCGATATATTATCAGTAATAACTCACAATATATCATGTTTTAAGAAATAAAACGATTTTTTTTTTAATTAGGAAAATGAATCTCCATTTCGTTTTTGGATGAAACACAATAACAAAAACAACTTGTGTCTTATCAGTTGCAACAAAACAGTCACAGACACTATTTTTGTTTTGCTGCAGATTATTTTTTTCACTCGGGAGAAATCGAGTGGAATCGGTGATGCTCGCATGGTCGCGGGTCGTAGCGTGTGAGAGGAATTACAAGCCGAGCCGAGCACGTTACAAGCACCTCCCGACCTCCCGATAATTTTTAAACATGTTTTTTCACCAGCTGTCCCCTATTGCCAAATCATACACAACCACGTCGATGGGGCTATACCTCAGTGGCAGCAACCATACAGCGTGCGCATACACTGTCACTGTCTCACACACACACACACACTTTTCTCTCTCTCTCTCTCCCATTCGCAACATGACGGTTTAGCGCGAAAGCCCACTTGATTGCTGCCGGCTCGGGATAAAATTCATGCAGGACAGTCGTGCCTTGTACCAGCTGCTTTGACGCGATTATCAGTTAAACTGATCTCACGACCTCCCGTGTCCGAACTCGCACCGTGTACGCCCGCCCTAACGGCTTTTAATATCGATACTTGGCAAGAGTGCATCGAGAATCGATCGCGGGAGAAAATATCGCGAGATATCGCCATATCGATATTTTGGCGCACCCCTAGTCACTAACCCTGGTGGAATGTCGTGTAGTCCTTAAAAAGCGATTTCTTTAAAAGCAAATATCTCCCTTTGCTTTGAACTTTGAGCATTGTAACTTTGTAGATGTTGTTTATGCTCAAACAGCAGCATTACACACTAACTAAAGTTAAAAAAGTGAAATCATAATCAACCACCCCTTTAAATTGTAAAATTTAACAAATAAAAGGGCTGTTCGATTTAAATAAAGTTGAAATCGCGATATGGCTTAGTGCAATGATCACATTGTAAAAGGCTGCGATTTAAGTCTGATGAAGCGCAGCACTGTGTTCATTTACATGCGAGCAGCTCATGATCCAGTGTTTCAGCATCTTGGAGGAGCTGGCAAACGCTGCTCCAAACTAACTCCATCTCGTGCTGCCAGTTTGGGTCACATGCAATTGGATATGCAACGTGTTCCACGATCATTTTATTTTCCTATTCATACAAATTAAACATTTTCCTGGACAGTATTTTTAAGAATTTTACCAGATTTGTTACTTCTGGTTAAAGCATAAACCTGTGGTCAACTAAAAATAAAGAATTAAAGTCTCTCTACAGTTTTCCACCAAATTAAAAGCTTAAATGTGTTTAAAATTTGACAAATATTAGTATTGTATTAGTAACTTATAATGTAAAAAATCCTAATAATTATTAAATATTTAAATGTATTATTACAAAATTAATATATTCCTTTTATAATAATAATAATTATTATTAATATTATTATTATTTATATTTATAAAAATATAATTTGTTTACCTGCATGTCAAAGAACCAAGAAAATGCAAATGTGTTGTTACATTTTTTCATATTAATTATAGTTAATTTTGTAAAAAAAAAGAAGAAGAAAAAAAGAAAAAAAAATTGTTTTAAACAAAAATACAAAATGAACATTTTGAAAAGCGAATACCTTTCTTTAAGAAACTCCTCTTGGATTTGTCGAACTTTTTCTCTCTGTTCTGGCACTTTCTCCCTGTGCTGAAGCCAGTCCTTCAAATGGTTATGTTCCTCTTGCAAACTAAATACATAAAGACATGATTGGATGAATGAATGGATTAACAGTAACAACAAATAGCTATGATGTGAGCTCAGTCCATGTACCTGTTGAGGTTGTGGAGGATGTCATCTAGCTGTTTATGGCGTCCCTGGCAGTGAGCCCTGAGTGTGGCCAGTTCTCCTTCCTGTTCCTGATGCCATGAGGAGAGCAAAGCTTGAGCCTCAGAAGGAACCTTTGCCCGTTCACCACTCTCAAATCTCTCCTTCAGCTTGGCCAGACGCTGTTCTCCTTCTTTAGACGCCAGGAAACTCTGAAGAAAACACAAATTGTTCAGTATTGTTAAACAGACACTACTAATTTTGAATCCTTCCTGTTATTTTATAATTATGCTTTTGACTAAGGCTGCAAACACCTGGTGACTCTTTGCATTGGATTGCTGTCCAATGTCCAATTAGTGTATTGTACAGTAAGTTTGAAAAGTATTTCGAAAAATGTCATAGCCACAATGGAAACCATAATCATAGGGTTGTGACCGCACTGTTACTCACTGTCAATCTCTGCATGGACATTTCTACATCCTGCTTCCTCTCAGGGTTCTCAAAACACTCATTCACAGAGAGCTGCTCATCCTGCAACCATTCCTCAAATGACTGGAACTCTTCTGCAGACAGCCAATGGGACAAATAGACACAACAAAAATCACTTAAAAATTTACATTATTTCTCAATTAGTTTCCAAGTAATGGCACAATGCACTTGGCAAAGAATGAGGTTTCCAAACCTTTAATAGTCTGAAGGAAGCTTTTCTCCCCCTGTTCCTTCTTTTGATGAATCAGTTCTCGTATTTCCGCAATGCTGTCTTTGAGATGCTTGGTGTGATTGGTCAGCTCCTCCAAAGCCTGCGGTCCAGTAATGCTGGACATGAGATCGATTTCCTTCAGCAAAGATTCAGCCTGCTCCTCCTGGTCCAAAAGCTGCTCAGACAAGTCCTACAAAAGAAAATGAATTAAATTATACACCAAAAGAGAGTGTTTATACATGTCCGTCTGTCTGTTAATCATACCTGTAAGTGTGCATCCAGCGTTGTGCGATCCTCTGAGCTAATCGTATCTACTGAGGAGCGTATATTCTTCACAGATGATTGATAAGTGTCGATCTTTTCAGCCAAATGAGCTTTAACTGTGAGGAGCTCCTGGAACACGTCAGTGCAGTCGGAGAAGAGTTCTTTCACCTGCTCCATTTTCTTCCTCAGGTTTGTTTCCATTACCTAAGGGAGACAGTGTGTGTACATTTAAAGTTAGGAATAATTGCAATTGAAAGTGCAATCATTTAATAAACAGAAAAAGTAATCTGCACATTCACCTGTAACTCAAGTGGAGATTCTTTGCTCTGCAGCAGTTCCTGGATCTCTAGCAACTTCCTGTGGAAGTGTTCAAGGTTGTCCTCCTGATACTGAATCTCATTCTAATAAAAACATAAAGAACCTGTTAAATCAAAACGATAGTCTTGTGCCTTTTAGTCCATGTCTGTGAACATTTTGAATCCCTATGAAGCATTTTGTGAAGACACACCTTCATGCTGAGAACCTCCGTCTCACTGCTGAAAGGGTGAGACTCTGAGAAGACAATAAGTTTAGTTGAAGTCCAGCTGTCCACGTCTCCACCCAGAACCAGCTGTTTCTCCCACAACTCCAGACCCAAACGCAGGTTATCCATGTAACAGTCCGTCTTCTCTGACACCTGCCAAAGAGACACGCAGATTAACCAAGAAACTAAAATGACTGAAAGTATGATGCATGTGAACAGATGTTTTTCATATACTCACATCCAGCCATGAGTCCACCAAAGCATCTGCCTCAATCTCAAAAGGAGTTTCTGAGCAATCAGGAATTTTCTTCAGCTGAGACTGCAACTGTCTGCACACAGATCTAAACTCCTCCATCTTGGGTCCGAGGCCATTAAGATCCTCCTTTATGCCAACAACCTGCAATAATAATGCACAGTGTAAATATAATAAAGGACTACGCTTAAAAGAAACAGTATGAGATTAAATAGAAAAAGTGACCATGGTGGCCTGATGGTTAAGGATCTAAGGCTACTCATTCTAGGTAGGCATGATCTATAACCTGTAAGAATTTCTTTGATCCTACCCATGAACAATGACCCTGCAGTAATTGAATTTTCAGTGTAGACCACGCAAAATAATAAATTACCAATTTTATTCATCATAATTACTCAGCAAACAATGTACCACAGGATATGAAGGATCTGACCAATTATAGCAAGCATCTAAAAGTATTAGCGAAACATTGGCGCCGATTCGTCAGAGCAATGATGAGAGTAGTTTCTTTCAGAAAAAGCGTAGATTATGTACATGTAGATGATGGAAACATAAGACAACAAACAATTCTGAGTTTTAAAAGATCTTAGTGTTATGAGTAATGAAGCGACATTACTATGAGTGACACCTGCTGGTACAAATCCAGTATTAAAGTACTTTTTATGTGAAAGAAAACAGATGGTAAATTACAATAGGCAATTATAACATTAGTATGTATTGTGAAGAGTTGGGATTAGGGATTACTTTTGCTAGGAGGCGTTGCAGGTTGTCTTTGCCCATGTATGATGCCTGCTCATTGATCGTTTGCTCCGCCCTCTGGAGAGTGTTGCTTAGGTTACTGCGACAGTTCTGAAACTTCTTCAGCAGATCCATAAGAACAGTGCACTGCTCTTGTCTGTCAAACACACACATAATTTGGGTTTTCATGTTTTATGGGGACATTACATAGACATAATGATTTTTATACTGTACAAAATGTATATTCTATCCCCTTACACTAACTCTACCCTTAAACCTACCCATCACAGAAAACTTTCTGCATTATTACATTTTCAAAAAAACATCACTTAGTATGATTTATAAGCTTTTTTTCTTCATGGGAACAAAAAACATCTCCACAAAGACAAGGATTAAACCTCTCGGTTTATATGGAATTATTTTATAATCTCTTTAAGAACGATTTGAAGTGTGAAAGTTTTGGTGGAATGGACTATCAGTGGAGGGACAGAAATATCTCAGGTTTAATGAAAAATATCTTCTAAAAATCTTTCATTTGTGTTTGGAATTACATGAAGGTAAGTGAATAACTAACCCTATAAGGCAGAAAAAATTAATCATTAATCATTAATTTTGTTTTCTTGTCTCTTGTCTAGAACCCACCTGTCAGATACAGCTCTCTCAGTCTCTTCCCAAAGGAAGTCCAGCTCTTCGTCTGCTGGATCAGGGTGCTCTTTCTGCTTCTTGATGCTTTCGTATTCAGGGCGAAGAGAGTTCAAATGTGATTCCAGATCGGACAGCGCTCGAATCCTAAACACAGATGCACACAGTGTAATTGGACATTATGCTAAAAAAAAGGGGCTATCGATCAATTGAATTGCTTAAATAATTAAATTACATCACATGCTGAATAATTAATCTAATTAAGATCAATTAACACCAAATCAATATTTACTAAGCCCAAATAAAGACAATTCCAAGACAAACTTGCACACAAATGTCAATACCGGTGCTGCACAGCTGGCATGGTGGGATCCTTTAGACCTTGTTTTTCTGCTGCCCCCTGCACCTTTCTCAGCTCAGCCTGCATAGTCTTCCTCCTCAGGCCGAATCCCTGGTTCTGCTGTTCCTTCTGGAACTCATTCTGTCGAATCATCAGACGATCATCTGCCTCTTCCACCCTGTGAACCAGGACGCCCACCATATCCAGACAGGAAACAGGGCTCCCGTCCTGGGTCACCTCGAGCTGTGCTCCGCCCAAAAGCTGGTCCAGCTGTGGAGCCTTATCCTTAAGGCTGCTGAGTCCCTTCCTGATTAGTGCCAGCTTAGACCTGCTGTCCTGCAGTACCACATGATCATTGCCAGGGGCGCTCTGCACAGAAGAGACATCGAGCTCCACGGTCCGCAGAGACATGAGGAAGCGGTCGAGGGCACGGGCAGCAGCGTCGCTCTTGCGCACTTGTTGCCTGAGTCGGTCCAGGCTGGATCTGTGGTTCAGAACCACCTGAGTCAGAGGTGATCGGTCTCGCAGGTCCAGGTGACTGGGTTCAGAGTCGAATCGAGACAGACGATCCAACTCGGTCTGGATACTTTCATCTAGGTCCTGAAAATGAGGACGAGGTAGATATTTAGATAAAAAGATGGGATGGAGAACAAGAGCTTAACATGCAGTGACATTACTACGGAATCTATAATGTCAAACTTCCTTGTCTCTCAGATTATATTATATTTAAATAGTAATTGCACAAAGCACTGATAGATGACTCAAATTAATAGTAAATATCAATATACAAATATACAGTAAGATGAGAAAAGATATCCAAATGATGCAGTCGAATTGAACTAAGTAATTGAATAGACATAGCCTGTTATGTACAGATCATCAGAATGCATGATTAAATGCATTAATATTTTTTCCAACTTTTTAAAAATCATTTATTATACTAAATTAATGTGTTAAATGTATAGCCCTTTACAGCTGAATCTTTCATTTTATTTACTCAGAATATCTAAAAGTAGAAAAAGTAAATACTATTACATTATATATTTTATGATGTGTTGAAAGAGTCGTAGCTACTAAAATAGCAACATTTACCAAATAAAAAGACATCTGTGTACTTGTACATTCCTCATTTCATTTACTCAGTGGATATTAATATTATACATTCTAAGTAAATATTATTATGAACAAATGTTATATATAAATTAGAGTGACAGATAATAAAACTAACTACATTAACCAACTAAAATGGTATTTGTGTCTTCATAATGAAGCTTAACCACAAACAGAACCATAAATAAGAATCATAAATTAATAAATATAAATGTCTCTCACCTTCACATCTTTCAGAATGACAGGGTTAGCTAGTGTATATCCTTTAATGTCTTTGGGCTCTTTAATGAACTTTTCCAGCCTTTCAGAAAACTCAGAGATTTTCAGCGTAATGGAGTCCATGAGCTCAAGTGCTGCTCCCAGTGAATCCACCCTGACAGAGAGCATAGACTTATTTTAACAAACAACACAATGCAAACACAGACAGTCTGGCTACAGGATATTTTCTCTGGAACTCTTTGATTGGAGTGGATCATATGATCATTTGGGTGACACTGGGTGAAAGAACAAAATAGAAGCTGTAATATGCTGTAGTGTTATGTGAATATTTATTTCAGCTCACTAGTTTAAAACACACAAGCTTATACTGCTCTGAAAGATGAAAGTAATGCAATGTCTGAACACACAAACTTTCACATGACAGGGATGTTTTCTTGATGCACACACATACCTGCCCTGTAACTGTGACCTCTGCTCTCTCCACCTGACAGTGAGCTCCATTCGGTCCTGCTCGACAGATCGTTCGTTGAATTGAACACATTGCATACACAGTGTTTCATACTCCTTCCACAAAGTCTCTGTCTCGTCCCACAGAGACTAAAACAAAAAAGAGATGGGGTAAATTTAGTAATTTCCCTGCCAGTTTTAAAAGTTACTACGGCCTGATTTTTATAGTAATTGTCCTTTGAAAATGCATAATGATATCAAATCACCAGCTTTAAAACTACACAAAACACAGTGCATTACCTTTAATTCTCTTAATCTTTTCTGCAGGTCTGTGGGAGTGACTGATTCTGAGGGACGATCTCCCAGCATGCATTGCTCATTTCTGTTTAGCTGAGCTTGTAATGCAAATCTGGAGCTGCGGTACCTGAGCAATCCAAGAAAAAGCAGATGTAAACAATAAGAATCTGACACAATACCACACACACAATCATATACAGAAACATAAACAATATTCTCTTTTTATCCATACCTGTCCTCTTCTGTACTCGTTTGTTTCACTATCTCTCTCTTCTCCACAGTTCTCGGTCGCTGGGGGCTAACCGGTGTAACAGCCTAAACCAATATCCCCCAGACACAAAATGCAACAAAGATACATTTATTAGGGACTAACTTTATTATATAAAAAGAAAACATATGTCCTAAAAAAATATTCATATAGCTGTACCTCTGAAAGAACTTCTTTGGGCTTCTCAGCTGGTGGTGAGACTGAAGGTGCTTTCTGAGGGGGTGGCTCAGGGGTTTGCTCTGTTTGTGAACTATCAGGCATTAAAAAAAAATGATTAATGCTAAAATGTTTTTATCAGACAAAAATAACACATATGAGAGAGGCTCTTTCTCCTTCTTTTACCCAGTGTCCGGAGGAGGTGTATCTCTGTCTCCACTAAACTGCCGCTGGATGGCAGCAAGCCGTCTCTCACATTCTCTGAGTTGGGCTTGTGCGAGCCTGTGTGCGTCCTCAGGGCTCAAAGTATCACATAACTCCTTCAGAGCTTCAAGCTGCTGCCCTGCCTCTGCCAGACTGCCCTCTGCTGAAAAACAGGCCTGCAGGAAGCGAGAAAAAACTGTATCACTAAACCTGTATCATGAAATGATTATTTTGTCATTTAAAATTTTTATTTAAAGTGCCACTATTATGCTTTTTCAAATATTACCTTTAATTCAGTGTGTTATATAGCTGTCTGTGAATGTAAACAATCTGCAAAGTTGTGAAACCGAAAGTGCACGATAAATAAAGCTATTGTCTCTCAAAAGAAAGAATCGACTCTGAACTCTAAATTTTAGGAAGCCTCCGGAGCTGAAGTTAAATTATGGTAATAAGCGGTTTGTTTCCGACCAATCAGAGCAGAGTAGCTCAGAGTAGCTCGCAGAAAGGAGGTATTTAGAGAGACTGAAGTTTTTTAACCTTTGATGAATGTAAACCGGTTGTAGGAGACCTTTAAAACAAAATTAGGATTAGGAACCTTTAAAATAGCATAATAAGGGCACTTTAATGCTGCTACTTTATTGTAAGCTCCTTTATTGTTTTAATTTGGCAGTATTTTATTGTATTTTGCAATATTTTTCTGCCTTGCAACATGCAAACACTGGTAATAAAATTATGTCATGCCAAATGAGTGAGTAGTAACGTGGTTAAGAGGAAAGACAAGAACAAGAAATGTAGGGATTAATGGAACCCAAATCAAAAGTTCAATTAAAAAAAAAATGAAAGGAGGAAATAAAATGTAAAGAAAGAGAGAAATTTCCCATTCGATCATATGATGTTCATGCTCTGTGGTCAGGGTGGTAAGTACCTTTACCTCTCCCTTTGATTCCGATACGGATTCAGGCCTAAGGCTGAGTTTTTCCCTTTTAAAGAGCATCTCACATATCTCAACCATACGGTTAAAATGCAGGCGGGTTAACTCAAATCTGAGTTGCCTCAGAAATTCTGATATTTGCACTCGAACAGCCTAAAAATATTAATTAAATAAAAGAACACACAACACACAAAAGAACACACAATCTCTTAATGTTTGAGTTAATGTTAACTTCACATACAGTTCAATATACTGTCGAGCATTTCAGTTAAACAGTATCTAAAATAAAAATGGTTAATAACATTGCAATACAGTCACACTGCAGATATAGACACACAAGCACTAATATTACTACGCATATACCTTCCACTGTGTTCTAACAGATTGTGTGAAAAACTCCATGTCTCTAAGTTCAGATGGGGTGCAGAAAGCTTCCATCCCTTCTGTAGCCCTCAAGAACTCTTCAAGGAGTTCAGGGTCCAGAGTCCGGAGAGTCTCCTGAAAACAAAAAAACAAAAAAACAACACAGACACTTGAGAAACTGAGACTTATTATTCTCTTATAAAAGACCCAAACACAACAGTACATTTTCATGAAATTTGGCTTTTTGGCTCTTGAAAACACTAGAGAAAAACAAGCAAACCAAGTCATGTCTAAAATGGACAAACCTCCTTAACTGATGCCTGTTCGTCTGTCATTCGCTTATCCTTGAATACATTGATAGCTTCGAGAATGTGCTCTTGAAGACAGTGCTTGGCTTCCTCAAATCTATTCCTAACCAGGGCCTGTGCCTTTATATAAGCCTCAGTATAGGCTTTAGGGGGAGCCTGGGCAAGTGCTGGCTGCTTAACCCGAGGAGCTGACTGCTGTTGGGGCGGTTCCTGTACTGGTAACTGAGGTTTTGTCAGATCTTGGGACTGAAGCTCTGGCTGAGCAGCTTGACTTTGGATAAGAGTTTCAGATGGGGCCTCAATCCTGGATGAACCCCACTTTTGCTGACTTTGCTGAGGCTGCTGTGGACTCTGAGATCTTATGGGAGCTTGAGCAGGTGGCTGATTCCATGGAGCCACTGGCTGGAGAACACCATGGGACATAGTCTGGGAAGGGACTTGAAACTGATGTTCTGGCTGGACTGGACCCCACTGCCGTTGAGGGCTTTGTGGCCTTGGAAGGGCTTGATATTGGGGCTGAGGATATGGTCCATGCCCTTGAGATTCAGCCTTTGGGTATACTGGACTGACTCTCTCTGGACTGACAGGTCTCCATTGCTGAGAGGGAACCATATGCTGTGCTGGACCTTGTGGTCTTATCTGTGATTGACCCCAAGGTGATTCTGGTCTAGCAGGGGGCCACTGCTGAGGCTGTGGTTGCGGCTGAGGTTGCGGCTGAGTTTTAGGGTAAACTGCCATTTGAGGTTGAGTTTGGACTTTCTGACCTGGAAATTCAACAGTGGGGTAGGTCTGGGCCACTATGCCTGGTCTTACTGTTGACCACTGCTTAGGTTGAGATGGAGGGACACTTTGAGGTTGGGGATGAGTTTGGAAATGGGCCAGAGGCTGCATTTGGGCAGCAACAGAAATTGGTCCTTGGACTTTGGGGTAAGTTTGGGAGACATCTGCTGGTTGATACCACTGGGGTTGCCCGTGTGGTTGAATCATAAGTGGTGCGCTTCCCTGTGCTTTGACCTGAGTTTGGGTTTGAGATTGAACAGGCATCTGGGGTCGAGGCATAGAGAAGATTCTGGGTTGTATGGGGGATGCACCTTTGGGCTGAGGGGAAATCACAGTCGGATTGTGCAGTGTGGGTTGCTGGGTCTGCACTACACCATGTGGTGACTGTTGTCTCTGCATAATTACTTGTGGTTGAATGGGATATGTTGGGTACTGCTGCCCTGGTCTGGAAATGCCTTGGGGCATTGCTTGGGTCACTGGAAATCTTTGTGGTTGTGGCAGTGCAGGATGAGATTGTGGAATAGTCTGTTGTGGCTGCCATTGTGGTTGCATGGGAGTCATGGATTGAGGTTGTGCCTGTTTCAGGATCATCACTTGAGGTTGCTGTGGTGTCAATATCGATGTTTGAGGTTGCTTTTGTTGCTGAATAGGTGCAGTTGCTTGTGAGTATTGTGTAGTTCCTTGTGTTTGAGTTGATATAGAGAGTTGAGGTGGATGTTGGGTTAATACTTGTTGACTAATCGGAGGAGACACACACTGTTGTGGTTGTTTTTGAATCACTGGTTGTGCTGCAACTCCTGGCACAGTTTGAGGTAGTTTTTGTGTCACTATAAGGGGTTCCTCTTGTGCAACAGGTTGAGCTTGCTTCATGCGTTTCTCACCACTCTCAACAATGCTTTTAGACTGTGTTGTCACCGTGCCATGAACAGGTCCCTGAGCTTCAGGTGAGCTAACAGCCCCTATATGTTGTGGTGGTGCTTGAGGACTTATTTGACCCTTGTCCTCTGGCTCTGACTGAGATTGTGGCACCAGTTGAGCTGTTTTTTGGGTAACATTTTCCAGCTGACTCCTCTGTTGAAGCCAAGGTCTGTTCTGCAGATTTGCCTGGGATCTTTTTGCTTTCCTCTGCTGCTTTGGAGCTTGATGTTGGCTTGTAATATCTTTCTGTGATTGTGTTTCTAATTGGCCCTGAGGCTGTGACTGGATTGTCGTTTGTGCTTGAACCTTCTGCAGTTTTGTAGGTTGAGTTTTTTCTTGTTTTTGGATGTGCACGTGTGGCTGTGTTGCTAATTGTTGTTCATTATGAACTTGTGATGCTGCTTTTTGCAGGTTCTGTGAGGGTTGGCTAGCAATTGGAGCTTGCATCTTCCACTGGTTTTCTGTCTGTTTTTGTGTCTCAGGCTGTGGTAAAGATGTCTGGCTTTCTACATGATGCTCTTTGATTTTTGATTGAGCTTGGACAACTTTCTGTGCCTTCACTTCAATGGACTGAGCGTCTTTCACTTGCTCAATAGACTGAGAGTCTTTCACTTGCTCACAGGAGTGCATTTGTGGTTGTGGACTCCTGTTCTCTTCTTCATAGTCTTGTACAACAATCATAGGCACAGGCTGACTACACGGCTGACTCTTGAGAACTACAGCTTGAGAAGGTATCTCTGATGATTTCTGAGAAGATACTGGGACTTTGGCTCTGACTGCAGGCTGGGGTTCTGTTTGGCTAGGGGCTCCTGAAGGAGAGATAGGCTGGAAGGAGAGCTTCTGGGTTTTGGACTCTTCCTCTGCCTCTTGATATTGGACAAAAACCTTGGAAGGGGGCTGGTCTCTAGCAGGGCTTCTGTCTCTGCAAGCCCCCAAAGAGCTAAGCATGCCTACGGCTTCCTGTTGAGGTTTAGCAAAGTTTAAAAATCATAATGCATTTGCATACAATTCTAAAACATGGTTACTCATTCCTTGGCATTATATGAAATTAACAGAAAACATTATTTATGGCATAATTGATAATTACTGAAGGAGCTGTTTCAATGCGGTATATTATCTTTCAAATTAATATTGTATAGGTGCAATCATGCTTTTAGCTTTTTAAAGTGTTGTTAATCTAAAAGCGATAGACAGACCTGTGACTTTTCAACAACAGAGCGGACCCTATCCTGCATGGTGGATGCCATGAGATACTGCAGTGGTGAAGTCTTCTGACCAGTCATGACCATCACCTGCAGATCCTGCTCTTCCATAACCACTTGACCTTCTAACTGTAGCCCTCTCGAAATTAACAGCTACAGGAAAAGAGAGAATTTATTTTAATTCAGCCAAGTAAAGAGATGTAGCAAGAAGAGAGGGAGAATTAATGAATATTTTTTGGTATATACTTGTATATACTCACCCGGGCTCTAGGGTCTTGTCCTCTCTTCTGCCTGTGTGTTTCCTCCTTCAAGAGCTGATACAGCTCTCTGGCTTCCATCTCCCAGTGTAACAGTTCAGCTAGACGCCCGTCTAACCCACTCACACTCACACGCAGCTCATCGCACACCTGTTCAGCCTCACAGAGTGTCTGCAATACCTATTTATACAGGGATAGATATAGATACACAAACAAATACAAACAGAAATTAATATAAGCATCAGAAAAGATCATAATTAGTGTCAGATTAATACATTTTAAAAACAGGATGATCTGCTAATATTCTCGGGTCATGTATAATTTGATAGTATACACAAAGGCGAATTAAAACAATTCACATGAAACTGAAGGGGCCGCCCAAAGCAATGTATTTGTTTACCTCAGGAATGGCCTGCTGAAGTTTGCTCAGGGTTTCTGGAGAGCAGTCTAGAGATGGGGAGAGGCCTTCTAGATCCACATCCTTTATTTTCTTCATCATAAGCTGGGAGAAATAAAAATTTGAAGCTAAATCCTACTTAGTCTAGTTTCAAATTTAGTAAACAAAAAGATAAAGCAACATAATCACAAATAGCTACAACAAAAAATGGCAGGGCATATGAAGCATATATTGTATGCTTTTATTTATGCGTGAGTGTGTGCATAAGAGTTTGTTCACACACTGCGTACCTGTAGTCTCTTTGTATAAGTACGTAGTGATCCAGAAACCACATCCACAGGTTCTTTCAGTAACTGAGTAGCCTCCCTCATCAGGGCCTGTACTGTCTGAGGACCAGATGGGCCAGCACTGGGCTCCTCAGCCAAAGACTGAAATATACAATTTGCTTCAAAATACTACTAAAAACTGTATGCATAGCTTTACCATCCAATCTGTGTTAACCTATTTTATATTTGTAGAAGCAAACTAATTAGTAGATTCTCTGTCCAACACAATCGGACAAAACAACTCATTGTCCCAAGTCAAGACAGGTGCACATTTTTAAATGCTTCACTTTTGAATATGTTTGTACATAGACCATTCAAGTTTGAACATGATGGGTGACTCACAAACTGGGCTGTTTTGGCAAAGTCAGCCCAGAGCAGATTTATCTTGCAGAGTTCGTCTGAAATAGCGCGGCTAGTCTGCGGGTCTGTGACCTCAGTCAGGTAGTTGGCCACTTCGTTCAGGTGAGCTTGCCGAGAACTCCACTCTGACATCACTGATAATGTCACCTTAAAAAAAAAAAAAAAGTCGATGGATAGGCATGTTTATATTAAAAAAAAAGAAAAAAAAACCTCACACACAGCTATTAAAAGCTTTTCTGCCCAGTACAATTTTTTTATAGCATTTAAAACTACAATAAAAAAGTAAATTAAAAGTTTTTGTGTACCTCTGTTCTCTGCCCGTGTCGCTGACTATGCGGACCCTGCTCCAGCCATGCGCGCATTGAGGTATAGATATCACTGTAAGAGTCCCATGCTGCCAACACACGTCCCATAGTTCCCCTCATCATCCGTATACCTTCCAGAGTTGCTGTCACATCTGCTTCTAGATCAGCCACCTGGCGATTTACCTGTGTGGAGTCTCCAGCTGAAGCAGACATCAGCTTATCAATAATTATTGATCAACAACAACAATTTCCAAAAAATGCCATTTCATTGTCATATTTATTTATACTGTAATTACTATGCGCGCACACACACACACACACACACACACACACACACACACACACACACACACACACACACACACACACACACAAACACAGTTCCTTTGTATTACCCAAGGCAGCCTTGCTGGTGTATTTGTTAGCGATTAGTTTAAATCTGTGGAGGGCTCCATCCAGCAAAGAGGTCAAGTCCTGTTTGTTCACAGTCTCCTAAAAACATTAATTGTGATCAAATTTTAAAGCTTTAATGATTTCAATCTTTTAATGTAATCGCAAAGTAATGCCCAGTCGTAAATACACTTTTAGCATTCTGTCATTTTTCACTCACATTCCAGTCCTGCATTAGCACACGAACAGCCTCCTGGGAAATGTAGGCTCTTTTCCAAGAACGCAGTTTAATTTTGAGTTGATTCAGCAGGTCTAACACTGTGTGTCTGTGCTCATGGTACTCCAGCTTAATACCATGATATTTAGCTGTTACACGGACACTGGTGAACCTGGAAAATGGACACGTACATAAAATAATTAAATACAGTTTACTGCAGTTCACGAAACGATAACAGAAATATTGTCATTAAAAGTGATGCTGTTTCATTCCCAGTAGGATTCATGTCTGGTTAAGCAGTCAAACTCGCCTTCTCTTCATCTCTTCCATCTTGTCTGTCGGCACCAGAGTCTCTCCAAACTCATTTGTGTTTTGAAACATATTAAACCTCTTGATGTGATGTGACATCTCCTCCAAACACACCTGCAAAAATGTGGCAGAAATATGACATCAATTACATTTTCATGTCTGAACAGATCTATAGCATAATAAAATTAACATATGGAAGTCAGTCAAACCTTTAGTAGATCGAGTTTCTCACGGGCCTCCTCCGCGGCTCGAGCATGATCCACTGGGTCACCCTCTTCGGCAGATAAAACCTTTTCAATACGCAACAACCAGCGGCCCACAATGTCCAGTGGAGATGGGAGACTCAGGTCCAGCTCTGTTTTATACTCACGCAGCTACCAAAGACACATATATCAGTGCAAATCAATTAGCATATGACTTCTGTGTATGTGTAACTAGGAAGCTAGTTCATCCATTTAGATGGCACGCATTTAGACATATATATTCATTTGTTATTTTTCAATTGAGTCTAATGAATCTCAGCACAAAATTGAACCCCATCAAATATCAAGAAAGTAACACAACAGAAAATTGTTGTGATGCTGTGAACTCTGACCTTCTCAGCGAGAGTGTCCCATGCTCGTCTGAGGTCTTTCTGCTCTACACTGAGCTGAGGTGTCCTCTTCATCGCTGTTAGTAACGGCATTACGGGCCGCCTCTGCTCGTTGAAGGACACAATGAAGGTGTGGAAGACCTGAAACAAATGTAAATAAACATTAATGCAACAAATCAACAACAGAAGCAAATCATCATGTACAACAAAACCAATGCAAATCTAAAAAGTGTTTATTTACCAGGATTACCAGGATATTATAACTCAGTATCTCAACACAGTCAATGACACAACAGGTATTAGAAAACAATACAGTAAACATGCTACATATTAAATGTGTAAATATACAAACAAATTGTATCACCGTTATCACAAATTCACATTTTTGTAGTTTACATAGTGACATAGAGCCCTCCTTTGTACTTCCGCTCAATTTTAAATTTTTCTGGGTTTGCAGTATATTCGTGGGTTTTCTCCGGCCAAATTTTTACCGGTCCAATCAGCGAACAGAGGGAATGGCTGAGAATGATGACGTTGAGGTTGTGCGCTAGTTTGAGTTGTAGGGTTACGTCACAACCAAACATTAGCGATTGGTTATGGCAGATCCAGAGTGGGTCTGGGCAGATCCAATGGTTTTAAACTTCAACAGAGTACCCGCCTTCAGGGAAGTTAATGCTTGTCAATGGAGAGTGGCCAGACTCTCTGAACAAATTAAATGTACGAGAGTATGGTAGGACCATGCTACCAAAAACGCTGTTGTTGTGTAAACGTCCCCTCAGACATTCATTGATATTCAGGTCTTACTTGGTATCTTTCAGCATAGCTCTCTCCCTCTGTGGAGTCCCATCCCTCTATCAGCTCCTGATAGGCCTGATCCAACCAGCACGTGACCTCCTGAGCCTTCTGATTGGCTGAGGTCTGGACAGACAGAAACAAAAAATAATTGTTTGATTTTATTATCCATTTGGGAGTTTATGGTGTCAATATAGTAACGATATACAAAACAAAAATATTTTCAGCAATCAATGTCTGAGGTAAAATTAAAGATTAAAGCTGTACACGAGTTAAACCATTTGCACTGAACACTGTAAAGCAGTCAGAGTTTAGTATTGCAGTCCTCTATAGGAAGCAAGTTCTTAACACAAACCAACTTTCTCAGCATGTCTGTGATTAAAATGCTCCTGCCAAGTACCATGAAAGCTAAAGTTCAGTGTATTAGAATCTTCAAACACAAGAGGGGCTTTATTAATTGAATTATCTCCTTAATTTCAGGGATTTTCTCTGGTTTTAATGGATTAGCTCTGTAATTTCTGGGATTATCTTCATAACTGAGTTTATAGTCATCAGCATGTTTATGCATGCAAAACACTGGTATCAACAATGGTTATGGAGCATCAGAGGGGGTATTTTAAAAAGGGAGTGGGGGGGGGATATTTTACCCCAGGGCCAGCTGCTCTAGCTGTATCAGGTGATTGGGGAGGGCCTGATTTGATTGGACAGGGCATTAACAGGTGAGCCTGATCAGAGAACATATCAAGTAAAACAATTAAAAGTGGGCCATAGCATTCAAACTCTTCAGTCAAAATCAGTCAGTTTCAATCATTAGACCTACAGGAAGATATACACTTCCAAAATCTTGATGATTTAAAAGAAGTCTATAAACATGTTATGTGTCAACCACTTACAATAACAGTATAGTGTATTCGCTCACAAAACAGGTTAAACAGGCCAGACAAGTTCAAATTAACCTTTCATAGACATTTCTGAATAATCCTGACACTGATAGCAAAAACTAACACACCTTTACAAAACTAAAAGAGAAAAAGCAGTTAATGAATGAATCACACACTTAAAAATAACAGAGAGAGCAACAGAGAGATAGAAGTACCTGTCTTAGAGGTGATGCAGATATAGAGGGAGTAAAGTCTGATGGCAGATTGACAGGAGAGAGACGCTGAGGAGGAGTGAGATACTAAACCAACATAGAGAGGGGGAAAACAGAAAGAAAAAGAAAAAGAGATAAAGAGATAAGAGAGTATAAAGAGTCATTTGAGCATTTAGATTTACAGTGTGAAATGTTGGAGGAATACTATCACTTGTTTTGATATATAATTATGATTGAATAAAAAAAAGTCTCACAAATATAGTATTACATAAATCTAATTTCAAAAAAATTACGATTCCGATTTATTAAATTGTGTTTGTGATTCAAAATGTGATTCAAAATAAAAGCTCTATCATGATTTCTGTTTTATTTCCATTAATTGTGCGGCTGTAGTTAATCCTACTAAAGGAACTATTCAAGGAATAGTTGAAACATGAATAAATAAATTAATTTTTGGTTGAACTATTTCTTATTTCCATATTTGCGAGGACAGTGTTCACTAGTGAAATGGTTAAAATGGCAAAAGCCATCTGTGAAAGGTCAAAGTTAGGGTATAGTAATTGTAAACAGTGAAAAAAGTAAACAAGAAATCTTCAAAAGTGTACAAAAAAGTCTAAGTGTGTGTGTGTTTGTGTGTCTAACCTGCATTTCTTCGTCAGAAACAGAACTATCTTTAGAGTACTGTAGAAACTGAGCAACATAAGTCATTATAGACTTTTCATCAGGATCCCTAACATCAACATCTGAAATACAAATACACCATTTTTATATGATAATTCATATACATAGAAAACAGAAGCACAAACGTATTGCTGTTTGTTACACACACAAAACAAAATTGCACAGCATACAGTACATTTGCACTGCCCAAACACACACTCACCGGCTGGATCTAGTAGTCTGGGGATGTGAAGTTCTCTTTCAGCAATGTGGAAGGCTTCCTCCAGGTTCTGTCTGTTCGTTCTTGTTCGGGCTCTGGTTAGGTCCACTATATTCGGCCTTAGAGCATGAAGTATAGCCAAAAACACTACGCCACTCCTCCAGCTCACCTTAAAATCCTTCACATTCAGAGTACAACCAGCCCTGAAAAGACAGAAAAAGATGAATGGTTTTATAGTCCAGAATCTCACTGTTCCCAAGAATCCCTTTCAGCAGGTTGTTCCTCACCTCTGGCACTGCTCTCTGACCCACAGCAGCAGGGCTTTCTTGGCAGATACACGGAAACGTGCGTGCAGGGGTGAACCACGGGGTGGCACTGGACTGCTGCGGGCACTGCTGCTGGTGGAACGAGTGTCCAAACTCGCCAGCGACTCCAGAGACGACTGACGAGAACTAAAGGACAATGTGCTGGCCAACTCTTCAATCTAAACAACGTAGAAGACCCATCAGAAAAATCATCCAACAAAACTGACAATCGATCTCCTCAGTTTATATCTAGGGGTTGATATAACCCAACTCTTTTGTTACACTGAGACAGCAAACGTACATGAAAGTGCATGATGATGGTCCAGACCAGACCCAGAATGATGGAAGGCTTGCCGTCCATGATGTCCGAGACATTGATGTTGACCAGTTTGATCTGCAGGGTAAAGATGTTGATAAAGTTACAGATGTTGATAGTTCACCTTCACACAGAAGTGAACTAAAACTAGGGCAAAGAAAAATTAGACAAATGAGAAAATGTGACTGTTCTTCAAAGCAACAGACCATAATCTTTTATTAGCCACATGCGAACAAGTCTCCCTCTACTTAAAAACAAATAAAATACAGCTTAATTTCTTAATATGTACTTTCCCCATTCAGTCCCATGCATACTAGGAAGAAAAAATTTGCCCAAACAAACAAAAATGTAGTTTCAACACAAATTAAGGTTTTTTTGTGTGTATAAATTTAAACTGATTGAAAGCCCATTTAAATATATTTCCATGAGTTTTTTCCAAGTGTGGCATCTTACCGATTTCCTCATAAGGAACGCTAGAGCTTTCTCAATGTTTGATCTGTGCTGAAATGTCCCCCTTCCTTTCTCCCGGCTCTGTAATGAAAGTTGGTTATGATTATTAGAAAATCCCACTAAGTTTTTGTAATAGATTCTTATATTTGCCAATGTTTAGCCATTTTGAGATTATCGGTTTGCACCAATAGCCTAGTAACTGGATAGTGCACATTTTCTGTTTTCAATTTTTTTTGAGTAAATCTGGAGTGTAATAATGCAAAATTAACATTAATATAGATTCATAAATCTCATAAATCTTATATCAAATTATATTGCATTATATTATACATGCATAGGTATATTTGTGTATATATTGGGCGATGGCCATCTTGCTCTCTAGATATCAGCATAGGTTATTGAAAAATCAGTTAAAGGATTAGTTCACTTAAAAATCAAGATTATGTCATCATTTCCTCACCCTCAAGTTGTTTCAAACTTGTATGAATTTCTTTGTTCTGCTGAACACAAATTAAGATATTTTGAAGAATGTTGGTAACCAAACAGTTGATGAACCGTCCATCAACTGTTTGGTTACCGAACTTGAGGGTGAGACAGAAAAAATATGACAGAATTTTCATTTTTAAGTGAACTATTCCTTTCAAATTAACATATATCGGCTGATACCGAAATGGTGGCCGATATATCGTGTATCCATACACTGTAAAAATTGATCAGTTGATTTAACTTAAAATACTGCACATACTGGCATTATTAAGTAAATAACTTCATTCGTAATTGAAAAAAATTAAGTTATGTGAACTTGACAATTCCACATAACTTTTTTTTTTTTCAATTACATATGAAGTTATTTACTTAATTTTAAGGCACAAGAATTAATGTTTTCATTTGTAAGTGAACTATTCCTTTAACAACTATTGAACTAGACACTTACCATTCTCTGACCACTCATCACCTCCAGCAGATCCAATAGTCTGCTTCCATCTCTGAATTCATTGAAAAGATCCAGCACAGTAACCGGAGGACTCCTCTGAGAGATCAGAATGAAATATCCCATATTAAACACCAGAATGCACATGGTTTATAACTTCAGAACTAAACCATTCAGGCAAATCACACGAAAACATTTCAGGGCCATATCTCACCTCAGAATTAAGATATAAAATACATTTTGGCTAAAAAAACAAACAAACTATTTTACACTTACTTTTTTTCTTTTCATTGTGGCTTAATTTTCATGACAAAGCAAATTTCACCTTAAATATACCCAAAATGTTTTGAATAAAATTGTATTGCTGGAATATTGTATAGTGTGTCCATTTGTATCAGTTTTGTTAGGTAACAGGAGTCAATGCTCATGGCAGATATTCAAATCATGTCTAGAGGACAAATCAGACAAGCTTGTGTGAACTCAACCTTTTACGTAAAACTGAGGGGAGACAGAAATGAGCATCTGAAATGATCTGAAATGACACATTGATGTCTCTTTTATGTGTGCACACATCCCGTTCATGCCTGTAGGACGCCAAACCATGTCAAACTGATTGTGTCACTTGCTCACTTTATAAGTAGCCATGGCTGTGAATATGTGTGTTCACGAGTGTGTGCGCTGACACAACTCCTGTTGCTGTCTGTCTTTCTGGGCCATGTTTGAGAAGATTATATTTACACCCTGCACACCCCTCATTCCCTCCCCGCTATTGGAGAACCTGCTGGAATGACCTCTACCAACAACACTTTCCATATCCGTCATTTATCTGTAGTTTAGGTGCAGTTTCCAAAAGTGAAAAAGTCCTGTGTGTTATTCGCAGTTAATACAAATTATTAAAAATAATGCAAGTGAAGTTCATGAGGATTCAGATAAACATAAACATCAGAGTCTATTACTGATATAGATTTTGTAAGTCAAGATTAACTTTGATGAACTTTGACCCTAACCTTAGACAGCTGGGCATTGATCCAGTTGGTGAAGGTTCTCTTCTGAATTTGTTCCTGCTCCACTGAGGGCAGAACAGACAGGAGAAAAGCATGAAAACCAGCATTTACAAACATAGTGAGCGAATACATTACACACAAATGATCTGCAGGATTGTCTCTCTATGTGCTGTGATAATTTAAATTCAAACAATGTCTAAGAATAGATCTTATAAATGCATGAGCAATTAATAACACTGGTCAGGTTTGTCAATTTCAGTTAATTGAATGCGTAGCAATGCATAAACTTTTAATGTAAATAACATTTTAATCTGTAGAGGAAAGAATTTTTTTAAAATTTGTTCATTCATACAAACTTTTATTTGTCTTAATAGTTTGCATGTGGTTCCCATGAAAAGCAATTCAGACCTAAAAGCAGTCACGTCAAATAGAGTGCTATTTATGTTTACCGTTATAAAGTTCCATAAAATCAATGAGCTCATCGGCTGTGTGAAGAACATCTTTATCCTCCATTCTCTGACAATCCACTTGTTCCATTCTTCTCCTTGTTCAAGAACCTTCAAATCTCTCACAATACGTCCAAGTCTACACAGATCAACTTTTACCAAAACTGTTTTCTCGGAGTTGTCGACTCTCTTCTCAAACGAGCACGTAAAATCTACAACCACTATTTCTATGAACCCGAATCTGATCGCCAACCTGACTCTGTTTTGAGCAGTGATTCTAAAAGAGCTCTCCCTCATTAAGTGCTAAACATGGCCACACTCACTATGAATAAGACTCTCAGGTCAGTTATCAGGATAATGTCGCTGTTGACCGACTGACCCACAAAGAGAGGACGAGAGAGTGTGTGTTTGAATAAATTCTTTGACAGGACTGGCAGGGTTTGACAGTCACTTTTTCCACACTCCTGTATCAGTAGCACAGAATGAGGGAAAGCTTTGAGATGGTTAAAGTTATCAGCTGACACCCACCCTCAGTTTCCTGTGGATTTATTTAGAGTTCAGCTATCAAATACTAATGCACTTTTACACTTGACAGTTAACCCAGGGTCATTTTTACCCTGGGAAAATGATTTGTCAAGCACTGAGGAAGTACATAATACTGAATGTTGTCTTGTTGCTAAACAGCTTGCTGTGAAATTGTACTGCTGCAAGTGTGCAATGTTCATAACCCAGTAAATGAAGTCTACTGTATTTACAGGGTAAAAAAAGCCCATAAAGACCCATCCCAGACAGAAACATTGTGTAGGCCCAGATCCGGCCCACATCTGGTACATGTGGAATCCACATGTGGGCTGGATCTGGGCCAACACTGTGTTGCTGTCTGGGATTGTCCAGGTAACCGTAGTGCGAAAATGTTTTCTTATAGTAATACAAAAAATATTTATACAAAATTTGTTTATACATAATTTCAGTCAAATATAATCAATGGCATTTATTAATGACATCCATCTGTAGCAATTACAAAAACTAAACCTCATGTTGCTAATGTTGTTAAGCAAAAGAGAAAACAACATGGAGATCAGGTATGGTTCCTGGGATTTGTAGCAGAGTTTTTAGTTATTTACTTTTTTATTGTTTCTCTAGTTTTGCAGAGATGAATAGGAGCTTCATATGCTTTTCTTTAAAACGCTCACATAAAAATATAGTTAAAACACAGTGAGGCAAGTGCAGAGAGGGGCACACAAACTCGTTGAATCTTTCACCAAGGTGTTGATCCACCTCAGAAAGAAAGATCTGAAGACAACAAAATTCTCTCAGCAAACACTCTCCATTACTGGTGACTTCATTTAAATGAACTCTACAGAAACACAATGACAGACTGGAATGTTTCCATTGATCAAAGGTCACATCTTGTGTGTTCTAATGTGTTTTGGGTGGTTCGTAAATAGTTACATACAACACCTCCCTTTGAGAAGAACAACAGAGGGAGGGGAAACAATGATGAAACGATCAAGCAGATAAAAAAGAAAAGCCCCATAACATGCCTTTGACTGACACTTCATTTAGGCGGTACAGATACCATGAACAAATTACAGACTGTTTCAGAATAATTAATAATAATAGTGAAATAAAATCAAATTCACTACCCCGCCTAAAAAGCTCCTTAATTAACCCGAAAGACCTTTACATGACATACAATATTGAAAAATGTATAATTTAAAATTATGTTTGATTTGTTAATCAAATCTTTTGTCAATTTCTGTAAGACTGCACTGCAGAATGTGCAATACTTTTATGCTTATGCAATACTTTTTATTATAAGCACCTCACCTTGTGATCCATGTTTCTTGCTATGAGACCTTTCAGATGGGTGTCCAACCCCGACAAAACGAGGCAACTTCTTTTTGTTGTCTTTTAAGGAGACATCAGCAGTGATTGCACCATGATGTTCAGATGATAGAACAAATATTATGGCAATTAAAAATGCACAAAATGTTATTTTGATTATTGCATACTATTGTATCTGTTGTCCAACTAGTTTCAGAGCTACTACAAACTCACCCATGCTGACGTCATCAGATTTACTATCCAAGAATTTCCTGTGTCATAATCAGTTGTTGCATGTTGGAGTGTGCAATGGTAAATGCTTTATAAACCAGCCTCATCTTGCAGTTCAGCAAATCAGTACAAAACTCCTGCATCGAAAATCTGGAAAGCATGTATCAGCTGAAGAACTGAAAACTACCGTAAACACATGGCACAACTTGCCCGGTAACCTTTAGCTAAGTGATTCAAGATCAAGTGCCAGTACTGCAGGTTTTAAAAAAGGCTCCACCTTTTACCTATGTCAAAAAAAGAAACGCACACAGCATGTCCACACAGGTGCTGATTAACGCTTCTTCTAATGCAGATCTACTCTATCCTCAGGGTCAAAATATGTTTCACAATTTCACCAGCCATCAAGTTTTTAGCCATTTTCAACTGACTCTTTTTGTTAATTTCAGAACTCTGACAGAGAGAAATATTAGCAAAAAATAACAACTTTTTATTTTTGTGCAGTTTGTCATAAAGGTATTTTTTCCTAATGATTTAAAAAATAACATATCAAGTAGCCTGAAACACAATAAAAGCACTGTAAAGTGATTTGACTTAACTTAAAAAAAAGCCTTAAAATTATTATTATAAGTACATAACTTCATGTGTAATTGAAAAAAATTAAGTTATGTGGAATTGTCAAGTTCACATAACTTAATTTTTTTCAATTACGAATGAAGTTATTTACTTAATTTTCAGGCAACGGTTAAATCAACTGATCACTTTTTACAGTGTATGGATGCACGATATATCGGCCACCATTTCGGTATCAGCCGATATATGTTCATTTTAAAGGAATGGTTCACTTCAAAATGAAAAATCTGTCATAATTTCCTCACCCTCAAGTTGTTTCAAACCTGTATGTATTTCTTTCTTCTGCTGAACACAAAATAAGATATTTTGAAGAATGTCAGTGATCAAACACTGTAGTATTATTTTTCCTACTATGGAAGTCAATGGGGTCCATCAACAGTTTGGTTACTGACATTCTTCAAAATAATCCTTTGTGTTCCACCAAAGGTTTGAAACAACTTGAAGGTGAGTATATGATAACAGAATATTCATTTTTAAGTGAACTATTCCTTTAATGTTATCGTTAAAAGAACATTTGGCCAATATATTAAAGGGGACATATCATGAAAATCTGACTTTTCCCGTTTTTAAGTGCTATAATTGGGTCCCAGTGCATCTACCAACCCAGAAAACCCAGTAACTTTGTTTTGGTAAGTCTTTCTCTGCAAGCATGTCAAAAAATAAGCAGATACGATTTCACTCCCCTTCTGACTTAGGAAGGGGATCTTATTATAATATTGCCGCCCCTTAATCTGCACGTTTCCACCCACAGCGCTGCCATTTGGTTTTCAGCAGTGTAACCAGTTATAACGCAAAGGCAAAAGTTAAAGGAAAGCATGTAAACTGTTCTGTCGTTGCTGCACAGACAACAAATGTCAACAGGTGTCTTATAAATCCCTCAGGGAACTGTGTCAACTTGTGTGAAGGTTAAACATGACGGTGCATGCAAGTCGATGAGATGAATCAATGTAACTCCACAACAACTACATATATGTATCCACTAACCATTCAGAAACGTCCAGGTGCAGTCTAAAAGTTGCAACCTCTTCCTGAATCTGACTGTTGGTTATTTCTGAGATTTTGGATGTGTGAAATATGCGTTTGTTATTGCCGGGGTATCCGAAGCTTGTGTAAAGGATCGACCGTCTTCTGAACAGAGGCAGGGAAAAGCAGCTCATTTGCATTTAAAGGGACACACACAAATTCACTTTTTTGCTCACACCCAAAAAGGGGCAACTTTGACAAGCTATAATAAATGATCTGTGGTATTTTGAGCTGAAAATACACAGACACATTCTGGGGACACCAAAGATTTGATTACATCTTGTGAAAAGGGGCATAATATGTCACCTTTGAAGCTGAAAAATAATGAATTATTTCCTTCAGCTGAGACACTTCAGTTGGCAATATTCGCCATGATGCTTTTGAATTGCTTAAAATATGATTGGAATCACTTGCTACGGAAAATACATTGAAGTGCAGCACAAGTCTGTCATACAGGCTACATAAAATTATAATGAGAAAATTATAATTGTGTTTGGGACGTGGCTTTTAATGGTGAGACTTTTGTTTTTGTAATCAGGCTCCCAAAAGTTATATAAAAATTTGGATTTAGATTTATCATTTTGTTAATATATATATTGGTTATCAGCTTTCAAATATAAAGAGTTATCCATATCAGCCAACATAGGTATTCATATCCCTAATCTTACACATTGTCAACATTTAATTCACAGTGATTTTGACTGATAATTTTTCTTCTGGAGGAGCTTAACCGACCCCTCAGCTCTACAATCGAGCAAGGTGCAATTATGTTTTTTTTTAGAAGTAATCATCCTTTAATATTTGCCTAAATTATGTTCATTAAGAAATCACATTTATCATCACCTTACTCTGGAAACAACAACAGAGAGAGGGAAGATTTCTGTGGATAAAAAACACAGAAACACCCACACTTTGCATGCTAGAAAAAAACACTTTTGAGCAACTCTTCATGACTCAGGGCAATATAACTGCCTGTTCCCAAACAATCTGCAAAACACATGACCATGCTGTAATTATGCCTTAATAAAATCATTCATTTCATCCTTTCAAAGCATAACGTGTTTGGGGGTGTGTGTGTGTGAGAGAGCGAGATCTAGAGCGATTTTAACCCATACTGTTCAGTATCATCAATAAATCAGTTTAATCTGCTTTTAAGGAGACCAAAAGTTTGTTAAATGAACAAATAAATTCATATCATCCTCCAAAGTCCGATGAAAATCACATTGCAATAGATATAGTGATAATATCAGACCTATAACAGATAATGAGGTGGTTTTATTTTAGTTTTATGCTCAATCAAGAGCTTCCATCTGACCTTGCAGTAGTATGTGGACATCATCGATGTCTAGTGGGAGTGAGCCACGTTCAACGGGCGGGTCTTCGGATGTCCTCTGTGATGTCATGGTTCCCACGGACACGGTTCAGCTGAGAACCACCTGAGGGATTGCAGCATCTGTCGAGGGGACAGATGAGGTCATATCAGTCCAGGTTTATTTTAACATTCCTTTGACACAGATTTGTATTAAAATTTCTGTTATGCATTTCTTTTTTTGGCTGTAACTTTTATGAAGGGTTTGTTTTATAATTTAAGCAAGCATTTCTATAAAATATACACTAGACTTACAGAAATATGGTCTGTTCAAGCTGACAATTTACCTGATAAATAACCTACACAATATTATGAAAACGGCAATTCTATAATACTGACTATTTCAGCTGGTATCTTCCGGCCTAAAATTATACATGACAATTAAAAAAAAAATCAATAAATGGTGTACTAATTTAAAGCAATATTCTCAATATACTTCACCATTTTGATTAGAAACAAGGAAAAACTTTGGGTGTTTTTTCATAGAAACAGAAATGAGTTCCTTAGTTTAATATTTTATCCATTATATTATGACATACAGTATATGATGAGGAAATTGAACATACTGAAATGTACTGCATACTGCTGAAGGCACCATGAAATCAAAATTGACCATTCCTATTTTTATGGAATATTGCAGTATTTATTATAAATTGTTTTTGCACATCATTTGTTTATTATTCAAGTGCACTCGTAATCTTTAATCAAATTAACTTCCTCTTGCATCTCTTCTGTGATGACATATTTACTGGTTCGAGGGCGAAGCCAATGATTCAATCAATTCCTGATGGACAAAATCAAGTCCCACCCTACATTTTTTTCTTGTTCAAGATGCCGTTTCATGTCACAATAATGAAGAAAAGATTATCACAACTTCCCTTTCATGATGTCTTTAAATTCCTGCAGGTAGACAAAATAAGTCAGCAGTCGTGCCTTCTAAGGATCCAAAACTGCCACTTTTTCAGAATGCGTGGGGAATTATTAAATTATTATACGTTTTAGATTGTTTTTCTATTGTCTTAAAGACGACTTTCTTAAATGAACAAAGTCATGGTAAAATGTCATTGCATGTCCTTGCAGCACAACGTGACTCTGGTACAGAGGGGTGTGCTATCCCGAGATGGAATCCCAGGAACACACAGAGAGAGAGAGAGAGAGAGAGAGAGAGAGAGAGAGAGAGAGAGAGAGAGAGAGAGAGAGAGAAACATTCTGCACATACAGGCTTAATGATGTGGAATGAAAACACACAGCATGCATTAACACGAACTGGACACATTCCCAAAGATCAAACATTATAGTGTGATGGGATCACAGTCAAATCACACTATTATGACTTGGAAGTTACATGGAAACTTCATCCACACGGACTGACCATCTGAAGCATTTCACACGTACACAACATTACCCCAGGCAAATCTTCTATGAAAACATATGTCACTGCCTTTGAACAAAACATTGTGATAACTGTCTTTGTTTAAAGGGATAATTCACCCAGTATGTAAACATCTATCATTGTTTACCCACTATAATTTTGTTAAAATAGTAGCTAAATGAAGCTCTTTTCCAAATAGTGATAGAACTGCTACAGCAGATTTGTGTAAACTACTCCTTTAAACCAATCTATTTTTTATATATCTATGAGAGAAATCATTGCCAAAACAACAAAAAACAGTGCTCATCCACAGAAGCTGTAAGTGACTTTACGTAGGCTAACTAAGCTTTCCTCCAAGCTGGTTTGAATCTTCACATCTGTAGGCCTACCCAAACGTTGAACAAGTCAATGGCATATAAAAATGACATGACAATGACAGAAACGTTCCGTTCCGCACACGGTCCAGAATAACCAGCGTGACCTCCGACACACAGATTGCCTTGAGCGCGAGAGGGGCGTGGCGCGCACCACGGGCACCAAAATAGCGCTCGCGCGGGCACGTCGCTATTACAAAGAGCACAATATCAATATCAGCTAACACATATTCAATTCTACTGCATGACTTTATTTCGTCATTTGAGTCCCGAAATTAATCTTTTAAACTAAAGCTAGCTACTTATACAGCTAGGCCTTATTACTATAAGGCTATATTATAAAAGTGGCATTATATTATTTATTTTTACAGTATTTAGGCTATTTTTTAACAAAACGTTTTAAATTAAGAACAAAACAAATAACAACAACAAAGATAGGCCTCGTTAATAGGCTGTATTAAAATACATATGGTGTGATTACAATTATGTTATGCATTATTCAATGACCTTAGAGCTGTCAATATGGGTCTGTTGAACTCGGGTTCTACTCACATGTTTGGCAAAGTATGAAAAACTCTCTTCAAATGTCCACTTACACATCCAGTGTTGAATGTTTTCCGTCGTCAACTAATATAACGACAAATATAAATCGTTAGGGAGTTCATATTACTGCGTGTAACGAAGAGTGAAGTTATAGATTCCCTCCCGTTCCCGGTGTGATTCGAGTGTGTGTGTGAGTGAAACCGGACGCGCCCGCGGGGGTCTCTAATTATAACCACCACTCAGGGCAGCGAATAGACACAGAGGAGCACAGCAGGAGCACACACCCTCTGTGCAGATCAATATCCCACGGTGCGAATTAATAGAGCATTTGTGCAGGTCACCCACCAAATTAATGGTTAACAGTTAGCTACTTAGTGGCCTTAGTAAAGTTACAGCAAGTTTCATAGGCTACGTATAGGTTTTAAATGGGCTTTAAGTTTCAGTAGCCTACTGAGAAATTATGTAATAGGCTACTAACAGTACATGGCTCAAAGTTAGTCACAGCGCGTATTTTTCACCAGTTGCTAAATAGACACTAATAGTGTCACACTATAAAAGTAGGCTTACGTCGCGCTCTTTCCATTGACATCAGTTTCAGGAGAGCACTATAGGTCACACATCCTTAATAATTGCAATAATTAATAGCAATAACACTGTGTAGAAGAAACTGATGCAGAACTAAAGGAAATGTTGGGAGACAGCATGATCACACGGTTCAAGTGATTAGCTCATATTGAGTCTCTGAAGTTCACCAGAAACTTCCCAAATTGACCACTAGACGTCAATGTGGCGTCATTTTAGAAAAGTTTGTTTAACGTTACTTGAAGATAGTCTCAGTTTAATGCAGAGACAAACAACGTGTTTACTCTATAATAGGTACTTTGTAGCCCACTTTTCAAGTACACTGTAAAAAGTGATATGATCAGTACGTTAAGACAACATGTTTTACATTGCTTTAACTCATAAAAATAAGTTGTTTTCAACTTTAAGTTATAGTCTAAGAGATTCAACTCATTTTTTGAGTCAGTTTAATGTAATTTAACCCCTTACCTGTCACCCCCCATTTGAGAATCGAGTGCAATATGACATACCCATAATAAAATGGTTGTTGCTAATGAGTCCTTCTGACTATACACAAAACCAAGGTATCATTTAAAAGCTGACACTTGACAGTTTACTATGAACTACTCAGAAATACTCTAGCAATTACTAATAGAGAGATAAATAAGCTCAAAAACAATGAACAATCTGAGATCTGGGATCACCAGTGATCCCTGCGAGGCAAGTTTAAATTACTTAAACACCCAAGTTGATTGAACTTAAATTTAAGGCAGATAGATAGATAGATAGATAGATAGATAGATAGATAGATAGATAGATAGATAGATAGATAGATAGATAGATAGATAGATAGATAGATAGATAGATAGATAGATAGATAGATAGATAGATAGATATACTTTTTTATTAATCAAATTTGCCCTATAATAGTGGCCCCAGTCAGATCAATCCTAATGTTATCGTCTTCTATTCAGACTTCTGTTTGATTTGGCAGCAAATAGTTATGTCTAATATGTCTGTTTGTCATCCAAACATTTTCAGTGTCTTTTAATTTATACTCCAATTACGTAGAAATGTAATAAAGAACTGAATTAAGTCAGCGCAACTGTCATCCTCGTCCCTCAGTTTGAGAAAACCGCTTCTTTGATTTTGCCACGTTTCCATGGTAAGTATCTGACTAAACTCAGAGTGTTTGCAGCCTGACGTCTCATTTAACCTGTCCTGACACCTTCCTATTCTTTCTGGAGCCAGGACTAACCACAGCCCACAAGATGGATGGATGAATAGATGAATACATGGATTAGAGGATGAAGGTGCTTCCCATTCTCTTCCATGTGAATGAGTCGGAACAAAAAGAGGTTCTTTCCTCTTCATTAAGTTAATGGATGTACGGCTGATATACCTGAGTACTAGCAAGTAAGACGTGCAGAGATTTCAGAGCCTGAGGGGTTGGATCAACTTCCACAAACATGGACACATCGGCTCCTTCCCTGTTTGTCTTTGGTCTTATGTGACATCTCTTTATTACTGCTGGGTGCAGTTGGCGCTACAGAGACAGCCCCGTGTGCTTTAGGTGGGGTTGGCATAGCCGTTTCTAATAAATTACAGATTTGTGCAAGATCAGCGTCAGAGGTTCTTCAAGGCTACAAGTGCAAGTGAGATTTCTGGAGAGTTCTGCTGTGCTGCATCTGCTGTCCAGGTATCTTTGACCTTGCTGAACCTAAAACAAATAGAAGTAAGATAAGTGAGGTTTATGTTTTAGAAATACTTTTATTTTATTAATTACTGTGATTTAGGCACCTGTTTTATCCACTGAGATCCACAATCACTGGAAACACAATGACTCCTCTGAGGTCTGGAGCACAGGGGTGAGAAACTTACAAAGCACTTTATTTATTTTTTATTATTTTAATTTTTAGGTTTGGAAACATTATTTTGGTTTATCTTATCGTAGTTTTAAAAAAATATATATTTTCAAGATTTTCAAGGGTAAAATAGTAATACACCACACTGTAAAAAGTGATCAGTTGACAACTAAAAAAAAGGGAGGAAACCCATTGCCTTAAAATTATTAAGTAAATAAACTTCATGCGTAATTGAAAAGATTAAGTTATGTGGAATTGTCAAGTTCACATAACTTAATTTTTTCAATTACGCATCCTCACTTTTTTAAGTTGTCAACTGATCACTTTTTATAGTGCACCTTTTGTGGTTGGTAAGATTTTTTAATGTTATTTATTTAATAAAAAATACAGTAATATTGTGAAATATTACCAATTAAAACAACTTTTCTATTTTTAAATGTAATCTCAAATTTGTATGCTGAATTTTCAGCACCTTTACTCCTGCAGTCTTCAGTCACATGATCCTTCAGAAATAATTCTAATATGCTGATTTGGTGTTTAAGAAACATTTATTACTATTATCAATGTTGATAACAGTCGTGCTGCCTAATATTTTTGTGGAACCATGATATAGTATCATGATCATTTGAAAATCATTTGAAATAGAAATCTTTAATATTATAACATTATGTCTTTACTGTCACCTTTGATCAATGAAAGTATTAATTTCTTTAAATAAACATTTGAATGACAAGTTGAATGTAATGTGTAATGTGACCTTCATATAAATAAAAGAAAAACGTTTCTGCTTTGGATCATTGCAACTCAAATAATGAATAGCTCTAATTATAAACTGCATGTTTACGTTAATCAAGAGTAATTACTTTTAGAACAGAATATTTAACACTGAATCATTCTTCTGAGACACATGGACTCTTATGTACTGTATGTGTGTGATAGATTGTGCTGTGTGACACTGGCTGTCTGGCTGTGCTTTGGAGCTCATACTGAGGCTTCTGCGCTCAACCTGAAGCGTTTCATTGGCTGCGCAGTTCGAGAATTTACCTTTCTGGCCCGTAAGCCGGGATGCGGAGGGCTGCACATCTCCACTGACGCCTGCTGGGGACGCTGTGAGACCTGGGAAGTAAGACTATGAACAGCATTTACTAAAGCCAGAGAGAAGAGCTCTTGCCACACACACACCTGCAATGTGATGAATACTTAAGATGATATAAAACTGTCAAGGAGAAAATACTTTATAAGAAGGATTGTAATGCATTGAAATGACTTAACAGGGTTTTAAAATGGATCAAATGAATCAAATTAAAACCCCAGATATGGCAAAAAATAATAGATTAGGTGATTTTGCTTTTAATACAGATTGAAGCAGCCAACAGGGTTTAAAAACAATTGATTATATATTAGATTATTTTATATTAGTTATATTAGAGTTTGCATTTGCATTATTTATTGTTTGTAATTGTGTTTCATTTTTACACACAGAGCGGTTGAAGGCACTTTTTGAGACCAGAACTCACGTTGACCCAAATAATCTAAAAAAAAAAAAAAACTGAAGCGCTTTTCCTTTAGTGCTCTTAAGAGAGAGGTGGGGAACCTCTTGGGCGGATTGCTAGAAATTAAAGGGAAAAAAAATAACAACAGGAAATTGAGGAAAATGGTAGCAATATTTGCTCAGTCAGGCCTGGCATTATTTTTTACTGTTGTTTTTAATGAATTTTTTTGTGGTGTTTATAATGTTTATAATAATAAATGTTATAAATAATAATGTTAAATAATACTATGTTTTACATAGTACCATAATTGTAGGTATTATGTATAAATATTATTATTACTGCTCTACTTCATAGATGATTTATTGTCTATAATTATTGTAATTTATTGTCATCTCACAGACAATTTATTAACTCAAAAATATAATTTTATATAGCTGAATCAACCTGACAACATTAGAGCACTCCAGTTTTAAGGATGAGATCAGGACTGCACAGTTTCACTTTTAAAGAAAAAAAAAAGTGCTGTCAGAGACAAATTCCTATTTCAGTTAATGGCGTTTGAATTGTTACAGACATTTGGGACATTATTTAAAATGTTAAGATTAGTGCACTGTTAAATATTAAAGTATAAAGATGCTTTCAAGTGTACAGTCTATCTAAAAAAAAGTGCACAAATGAAAAGTCCTCATTATGGCATCAGTCTGACATCACCTGTCAATCATTGCAGAAGCCTGTCCTGGACCCGCCCTTCATCGAGTCGCATCAGCGCGTGTGCACCTATAACGAGACCCGATTAGAGACGGTGCAGCTGCCCAACTGCTCAGCAGATGTGGACCCGTCCTACACCTATCCAGTGGCCCTGCGGTGTGACTGTGGGGTGTGTCTCACCAGCACCACTGAATGCATCACCTCTGTCTGATATGCAGGAGAAACCAGCCATTATGTTACGGTTAAAACACCAAACGCCATGTGCACTGCAGGAATAAAAATTTACCTTTAAATGGTCCCTGTATGTTTTTTTTTCCTCCTCCTCTTTCTGAAAAGAACATATAATCAAATGCGCATGCAAGCTGGGTAACATAAACCAACTCCAATTCTGTTCGAATGGTAACGTTTTTTTTGTTGCTTTGCTTATTTTTCCAGGAGATTTGTTATTATGTTTGTTCCAAACGGTAGATGCAAAAGTCTTGTGACTATGACACGTCCATATGTGTGCGTGTGAGTGCTAAAGAAAGTCTTGTGGATCTCGTGGATGTATCATTAGGGGGTCCAACCACCTGTTCAGTGCTGCTCTCATCTCACTGATTCATCTCTGACAGTCATTCACAGTCATGTACTGTATACAGTACCACCTGCTCTGGCTCTTCCTTCTCAGGCCAACCAGGTGAACTTTTTGTGTATTTACTTTGTTCATATACTTAATCCATTCCTGCATCTAAGCATCTACGCTTTTTCGTGTGCTGATCACACACATATGAAAACATGAGAATGAGAATAAATCATTTTCTCATCATCAGAATCCTGCAGCACTGAAGACTAATATCTCAGAAAGCTGTGTTACTGTGAGTTCACATGTACCAGCAAGATAAATTATTTAAAACCTCACTAATGTGAAAATGATGAGAAAACATTTTCCTCTCCTATTCTGGCATCGTATTGAGCAGCAGACGCTTATGATTATTATTACCTTTTCCATTGGTGCGTAATTCACCAATGAAAGGTCAAATTCTGCAGTTTTGTACTGGAAATTACATTTAGGGCCAACAGTTTAATATAGTTTCATTAAGATCCACAATTACAAATGTGTGCAGATTAGTTTAATTGATTTTGATAGGGTAAATGTGGTGGTTCATTCACCAGAGCGGGACAAAAATGCTATTTCATTAAAACAAAAACAAAAATTACTTAAATTGATAGTTCTGGTCAGCTTCTGATCAATCAATCAATCTAAAATAAAGTTAAAAAATTAAATAAATTAACCCTCATCCTTCCCTCGGGTCATTTTCACCTGAAACTCGTTAAAAAAATAAATGTTCATCAGAGGGGTCCAAGACTTTCGTCGCACTTGAACCGAGAATACACAATTATTATTTTTTTGGAATGGATTCAAGGAGTTTTGTGGTTGAAATTTTAAAACGTGACAAATCCTTCACTCGTGGGTCAATTTGACCCCCTATAAATGGAATGCGGGAAATGCTTCAGTACACGTAGAAAAACCTATTAATGCTCAAAATTCAAACTAGAAAATGCTAAAACTTTACCAAAAAATTATTTATAATGTCTACATGTGTATCTGCATACTAAAGAAAAACTGACTTTAGGACCCAGCGGAACAGCTCATTTGCTCCATATAGACTATAGAGCTATAAGGCCATCTAGTGGCAAGAGTCATGAAATATCATGTTATATTATTTTCAATAGAGGTCGGCAAAGAGACCAAATATAATATATTTTGAGATGAATTAAAAGGGTTATGCAATTGAGGGTTATTTTGAATTTAAGTTGAAACAATGTGAGGAATGTGCTTACATGACTTTTTTTATTATTTTTTTATTGATCAAATCTAGTAATAAAAAATAAAAAAAAATCCTAAATAATTGTAGGGCTTCGGGTCATTTTGACCCGCGAGGGAAAGATACAAAGTGCGAGGGAAGGATGAAGGATAAATGCAATTTCACATCTTTTGATGCTTCATTTCTCAAGATATTGCAGACTACTAACCAGCAAAATTGCTTTCAACATTGATAATAATGAGAAAAGTTTCTTGTGCATCAAATCAGCACATTAGAATGACTTCTGAAGGATCATATGACACCAAAGACTTGAGTAATAGTGCTGAAAATTCTTATATTTCATATATATATTTCACAATGTTGCTATTTTTTACTGTATTTTTGATCAAATAAATGCAGGCTTGGTGAGCATAAGAGACTTGAATGGAAGTGTATTTCCATATAAAGTATCACATTAAGGTAAATGTTCAGGTAAATGTAGTTTTTTCTTCACAACAGTGAGACAAAAATGCAGACTACTACAATAATTTTTTTTTGCATTTTGTAAAATAAGAGAAGCTAAAAGCTAATTCTTAACTTTGGCTCAGGAAATATAAAATCTTTTCTGTTATTTTAACTTGTAAATATAATATACCATTTTTTCCCCCAAGTCCCTGGCAAAAACCATGTGTGGGGGTACAAGAGGGGGCCTCCAAAGAGACGGGTGCCCCGGGGCCTGGTAGGACCATAATCCATCCTGGCTTTTGATCAACGCTGTTCCCAGTGATTTTGTTGCTACGGTAATGTTGGCATGTATGTAAGTCACCAGCATTCCCAGAAATGTCAAACCACCCCCAAAGCTGCCTTTGTCCCAGATTAATTACCAAAATTACCCTTCTGTCAAATCACTTCCATTCAATTAACTGTCAAACAAACAAACTCTAAATCTGGCCCAACTTATGGACATGACAGGCTCTTTCAAACGACTCGAGGCGTTTGAGCTGACAGGTACAGATCCAACCGAATGAGGTTCTAAATAAGCAAGAGGGAAAAATATAGGAGACACTGTTCAGTGTTCTTACACAACAACTCACTCTTTCACCTTTATGTTCATTTACATAAATTTTTAGTCTTTTTAGATACAAGTAATTATATCTGCACTATAAGGTCACTAATCTATGTAAGCTTGTTTCCACCACGGAATAAAAAAAATTTAAAAGATAATTGAGACTTTACCTCACAATTCTGACTTTTTTTTTCCTAAAAATTGCAAGTTTATATCTGCAGTTATGAGAAAAATGTCGCAATTACCTTTTTTTTCAGTGGCGGAAACAAGCTTACATGCAAACTAATTTTACGGTGAAAAAAAAAAAAAATCTATAAAAAAAAAAAAACTAATCTTCTATAAAACTATATAACCAGGATCAAATGAAAGGGTTGCAATTGTATCATCACTTTCCTATTTGATGCTCTCTGGGAAGCATCTTAAAGTGATAGTTCACCCAAAAATTTAAATTCTGTCATCATTTACTCAGCCTCAAGTTGTTGAGAAATTCATACAGGTTTGGAACTACTTATAGGTGAGTAAATGATGACAGAATTTTCATTTTTGGGTGAACTATCACTTTAAGATGCTTCCCAGAGAGCATCAATATTAGCTTGTGTGAAGCTTGCTACAGAGAATTGTATGATATCTGGACAATCTGATCAGTAAGAATCTGAAAATTCCCATTCATCTCAATTGCAAGCTACTTTAGAATGGCTGTCAATGCAGAAAGATTGAGCAGCAGAATGATGTTACTGTACTTTCCAGCAGAGGCCAACAGAACCATGCCAATAAAACTCTTGACTCATGGGTCTTTTCCTAATCAAATGTTGTCTAATGACCTCAATCGAGGTGAAGCTCATTGAGACCTTAAGACCAGCTAAAGTCAGGACCCATTAGTACACAGAGGGCAGGCCTCATGTTATATTCAATACAGCACCAACCCTTTGATTTTACATTCACAAACACACATTACTCCTGAAATGGACATGAATACGTGAAACAACATTTATGTGTTTGTGTGTGTGTGAAGAGAATATAAAAGCCCATTTTTTCACAGAAAAGCACTTGTTTTTTTTTGTTGGCAAAACCAAACCTATTCCAGATCTTTAGCCAGCTCAGCAAAAAGAAAGAGAGTAAGAGATAAATGGATTGTAATAACACAATATTGAGGGCTTGATGCCAAACTGCAGCTTCCACTACCTGAAAATTGGCTTCAGCCGAGAGCTTCATCTGTCTTTCTTTTCTAGAGGACAAGATCAAACCAGCAGGACTGCAATACAGAGCTGCACTCTTTAACCTGTGCAGGAAGTTTTAACTCTCTGATGCCTGGAAACCGACAGGGAGACAAGGCACATGAAACCTGTGTTTAAAAGAATTGGATGTATATATATAATATATATGGCACACAACATTTAAGTGAAGCTCAGAGGGGGGAAAAAAATCCAATAATACCTTTAAATTTGAGTCCTTATGAGCAGTTTTTCAGATTTAGTTCCATTTTCACTGTCATTGTGGGGTCCTGGTCTGGAGACTGGACTTGATCTACTGAAGAGGGTGTGTTTCAAGTCTTTCATTTCGTGAGGACATCTCTGGGAATTCCAGTCCTGTGATAAGGGGACTTTGTTTTGAGAGATAAACAAATCATAATGTTATTTTGCATATGAGAACAAAATATTGTGACTGATCCTTAAAACTGTAAATACTTATTTAGCATTTTTTATTAAGGTTGCATATAATACAGTTGATAGATATGCAGTGGTGAAGCTGCAGCCACCAAAAGCTGCTATTGGTGCAATATAAAATGAAACAAACCCCAATAACATTGAGTGGTACATAATTGAACTGCATAAAACCCCACACCCTCCAAAATCCTTGTCCAAGAAAATGACACATGGCAGTTAAAATGTCATGGACAGACAAAAAAAATAACCACACAGACATGTCCTACACTGATAACCAATGCAATTTTTTCTTCTTCGGCTTTATCTCAAGAGTGATCTTAAGGTCCTTTAAGGCAAAGTTCTTGAGTGCTGTGAAAGTCATTCATGCATACGTGAAATGTTTCAGACAAGACACATTCTTTCTCAGTGATCTGTCATGCTACATGTTGTTAAAAACCCTGAATGTACATTACGGTGAAATCAAGACAATCAACAGTCTCTTTCATTTAGACATTGAAAATAAGCATTCTTAGAATAAAGAATAAATAGATCTGCATGCAGTTAACTGCATAATATACAAGCATTTAAATATAATTTCAATTGTATTCGACATCATCAGGGTCGTAAAGTTTTGGCAAGCCAGAACCCAGCTGGACATGCAGAATATATACAAACTCACGCTGAAAAAAAAAAAAAGGGGGGGGGGGGGTATAGTTCCTGCATTATTTCAGTGTGCAAAAGTGCTGATTGAACATTAAAGCACTAAAACTATAAATCCTTTTATTTTTGTATTTAGCAGTACATGCCACTGTACTCAGAGAGGGTTAGAGTCCCTGGCAGTTATTTAGACCTAGAAACCAACTCCTGCTCCCATACAGATGTTCAACTGATGCTCAACTTATCCTCTAAAATCACAAGCTAGAATCCAAACCAAGCTCCTATTTAGGACGTTCCTCTATGAGCTGCAGGTGTAGAAGACAGATGTGGATACACCAAAACAGTGATACTACTACAAATGCTTCATCTCAAATGCTTATTGAATGCAAATTTCTTATGGCGATCCCTCATCCTTTTCAGAATCAGGTGTACTGAGTGTGGACTCTGGGATGCTGCCCTGTGCTTTGAGTTTGGGTCTATGTGTTTTCAGATTTGAGTCTTCACTAGATGGGGCTGTTGAAGTCTCTAAAAGCAGCCTGAGAATTTGTCCAATCCGTTCTTCTAAATTCACCATCCTTCCGCTCAGAGCCTGGATCTCAGTCCGCAGCTCCACCCTGGCCTCCTGCAGCGAGGCCAGGAATGAGCTCTCGCTACTGGGGGAAAAATCGCGGGCTGGTCCTTCTCCTCTACCAAGTCTAGGTACAGGGCTCTGTGGTTCCGAAACCCGATCCAGTCTCTGGTCACTGTAGGTCAGGCCGCTATCCCAAGAGTCCGTTTTGCGCAGCGAATTCTTCCTAGATTCTCCAACCACCTCAACACTCTCTATCTGAACTTTGACTTCTGGTGAAAGGTGCTCCATGGAAACGGCCTTAGCTGCATTGTTTAATCCCTCTTTCCTCCCCTCCTCTGGAGATGAACCTGGGGCAGCCATGTTGTTTTTCAGTCTCATCCAGCCACGAGCGGTTCCTGCGGGCTTGGTCCGCGCTGTGTTATTCACTTTGAGTCGGTTTGCGACTTGGTCACCGCTGACCACAGCAGGTTTGAGTTCCATGATGTCGCGGTTGTTCTGCTTGATGGAGTCGCCCAGTTTAGAATAGGCCAGACAGTTCTGGATGGGTGTGATCTGGGAGATGGTGACCACGCTGCTTGTGGATCCGTTCTGAACCGTGTGCAGCGAGTTCTGCATGAGGGAGGCGTGTGGTTTCGGCATGCGTGCGGGCTGCTGTAGGTGATGTTGATTCTTCTCCAGGTCGAGCTGGGCCGAAGCACCCTGGTTACGGAGCTCCTTCTGCTGTTTGAACTTCTGGAAAAGTTTTCGGACCGGGTGGTCCACCGGAATGGTGAGTGGGACCTCATTCTTTGAGCGCTGCCTCTCCTCTTCCTCCTTCTTCACATCGATGATTTTACGGAATATAAACTGAATATGGAGACAATAAGAAATACAATTAGTTTGATTGGAAAAGGCATCTACAAGAATTTTGGAATCATCATCAAAACTTTCACTTTAAGATAAATAGACTATTTCTGCATTTTGACCAATTTCCGTTTATAAGACTTTTGATGTAAATTTCTCTCTATTGTTATTGTTAGAAATTATAACAATGAAAAACAGTATCAGAAAAGATTTACTAATATTTAAATATTGAACATAAAATAGTTACATGAGCATCAAAAAAGAAGTGCTGCTCCAGTATAAAAATTAAACATTTAACATGTGGGAATTTCAGCATAAGGGGATTATCAATAATGTGTGCTGTGATGAGAAATAAAGATTTAAATTATACATGTTTTATCTTCCTCTAAAGCCAGCCCGTCACGCTAACGCTTCTTTTTGTGTCTTGCCATTGTCTGCCCACAGATTATCTTGTATATTGTCTTAAATTATATATACGTTGGTCTCTTCACCCCCACTGTCTCTCTCATATCCAACTTTTTCTCCACATGAAAATCATCACGTTCTTTATTGAAACTGATTTGTGGTGCTTGATTCATTTCGTTCAGCTGATTATATTAATTTACTTGTCTGTCTCTCTCTCAAGATACTGTAAAAGACAAGAACAATGTCAGACTAGAGGCAAAACAGGTCAACAGAATAGCTTCTGATAACCCATTTAAATACATTCTATAATCAGGTTTTTATTCTTTTAATTATTCAATTAAATAGACCTTAATGTTTTTACATGTCGAAAATGCTCAAGCTATATAACAGTTTTAAAGTTTGTAATTGCTGCACTACAAGCATCATGAACTGGAATTGCAAGAAAAATAATAATCATTATTGACCAGGGCTGCGTTTCCCAAAAGCATTGCTGAGTTAAGTTGATCGTAGAGAACATTGGTGGCAAAGGTTCTACGATCTACTTAGGCTTACGATGCTTTTGGAAAATGCAGCCCAGATCATTTAGAATTTTCTATGATAATTTTTTTTTTTTTCGCAAATCGATTGTGCTAGAAGACATTTAATCCAGCGAAAGAAACAACATTTTATATGTATATTTATAGATGCAAACACACGCACGCACACACATACACACACACAAACAATGTGTGTGCGTTTGCGTAAAAAACAGAAAGTCCTACCCAAAACAATTAGTTGAGGCAATTAATTAACCAGTAGGATGCTCAAATAAATAGATTGTTTTGATAGTGCCACAGATACACTTTTAGGTGGAAATCAACTTACAAATGGCTAACTTGTCTATTCATGTTAAGCTGGGATAGGAAAAATACATTTTAAGATCAGCAGATTTACACACATCACCTTTCTTCCTGTTTTTCTTAAGAATCTGCTTCATTTTGAAGAATATTCAACTCAAAAATGATGGATTTGTTCAGACACTGGAGCTCACAGACAGAGAAAGTCTGTCATTCACTTTTGCCCTTTCTGAAAGTCAGCAAAACAAGATCTAGACTGAAACATTCTCTATTTGAACATTACAACATTATTTGTCCCACTGAGCCTTTGTTTGAGGCCACATATTTTCCTCTGACACACACATTTCCTGGTACAGCTTAAAGTTATTCACACAAAACCAACAGAATTTATTTAATGAGTTCCAATCATGGAGGGAACTTCGGGCATTTGTGTTGTTTTTTTAATAACGTTGAGTGATGAAAGCTCATTAGAACCAAATTCTTCTAACCTCTTTCAAGGCAATAATTGCTTGTTCACCTTTTAAGGACATCTGCAAACAAGGTTTTATAAAGAACACTTTAAATGTGATTCCACTAACTGTAGTAAAGCCAGGGATGAACTGGCCATAGGGAGCACAGGGATGCTGGGACCATTGTTTTGTAGGCTGTCTGTCAAACTTTAAACATACAAAGCAAAAACAAAGATTTAAAGGGAGAAAATATTACTCTGGCCAGTCCATTGAAGCCAATGTTGTGGATTTGGGCACAGGCAACATAGAGAACTGCATGAGGCTGCAATGTTCCCCAGAGATGGAAACTCGAGTCTGTCCGATTATCACTCGCCAACAGATTTAGCGAAATCGCCCATGAATGCCGAAGGCAAATCGGTGCTCATTCACGCAAGTGACAATCACGCAATGTGCATTATCAAAGACATGATCTGAGAGTCGCTGATGCCCGTGAGATATTTGGCATGCTAAATATCTGGACCTGTCTGCGATTCAATATCCTGCTGTGTGAAATGTGTTCTGACTGAAAACTACATAGGCGATGACCTACAGCCAATGAGAGAGCAATACAGTGCAGTGGGATGTTCGGGGAGGAGTTACAGACCAGAATATCAGCAAACAAGGCTTTGGTTCCGAAAAAGGCTCCTTCTTGATCTATTTGGACCCAAGAAACGGAGGAAAGTTTAGTCGAACTTTGGCAAGAGCACCCATGTCTATTTGATGTTTTCTCCTTTTCGCTGCAAATCAGCGCAGACAATTTGAATCGCAAGTTTCTTGCGGGCTACTATTTTTAATAACAATTCCAGTCTCACGAGTGATCTCGCGTTATTTCCTCATCACTTCTTGCATGTGTTTGGTTGTGAAACGTAGTTTGCGGACCAGACAGAAATGTCTGCGATTCTTCCTATTGTAAACTCATGCAATGTGAAACCCCCTGTCGCCGATCCATCGTGCAATGTGCACACAGCAGCAACTGAATGCTACCCCAGATAGTCGTGCAGTGTGAAAAGAATGGTGATCTGACGACTTTGAAAATCGTGCAATGTGAACTCGATGTAAGTGGGGGAAAAAATGACTTGCGACTTGACTCGGACTCGTGAACAGTCACAAAAAATTACTTGCAACTTGACTTGGACTCATGAACAAGTGACTCGATACTTCACTTGGACTTGAAGACAGAGACTCGTGAAATTGGCATTTCCGATTACATTCTCTCTTTACCACCCCACATGACTAGCCTAGAAATCTAGACGCACCCTAGCGGCAGCAAAATGTATTTCACAGCCAGGGGGGTCTAGCAACTCTCAATAGACCTTCTAGCTGCAAAAACCTAAATTGGGTCAGGCCAATCACGTCGTGTATAGAGTAGGTGGGGGCGGGCTTAACATATGACGACAGAGTTGCGACGGCTGCCACTTGAAAACAAAGAATGGCAGCTGCTGATGGAGAACAACGGTCTTTCGAATCGGCTTTGGCCGCGACTCTGGAGGACTTGGAGTTAAGTTTTTCTTTGAGAAAAGAGCAAAGAACGGCACTTAAGTCATTCTTAAAAAAAGGAAGATGTGTTCGTAGTTTTGCCAGCCAGATATGGCAAAAGTTGAATCTATCAACTAACGTTAGCTCCGCTGTTGGGAAACGCTCTGGTTGGTTGAAGCACTGTCCTATTGCGTGCAGAGGGAATTTGAAAGACAGCCGTTTATCCCGCCCCTCGGATTAAACCGCGTCTATGGTGAGTTTCCAGACCTAACATCTTGATGTAGGTCTGGCTTGCCAGGCTACCACATGACAGTATGAAACGCAACATTTTACAATTCATTCTAAATTGATTCATTCCCTATCAATATGCTGCAGCAAACACACCAAGCTAGCGTTATTTTATACACGCGTGACACATCTGAAGGCACACTTATTGGAGAAGTCCTGTTATATAGCCTAAATGTACAACAAACAATAACAATATAGCCAAGTTTAACCTTGTGTGATAATCTTTGTGTCATTTCATTTGAAAAGCAATCAATTAATCCAAAGGGGAGCTGCGGAGCTGCAAGAGACTTGCTTGCTGTCGATTTTCAAGAAGTACGTTTCCACGTCATTTTCATGGAAAACAAATCAAATCCTTTCGAATTTAAATAGAAGATTTGTTCTAAATCTCCTGTCTCTTGACGATATATATTTGAATCATTATTTTATATACACTGATGAGCCAAAACATTGACCAGTTACAAGTAAAGCGAATATCATTGATCATCTCCTAACAAGGCCACATATTAAGGTCTGGATAGATTAGATGATAAGCAAACCATCAGTTCTCATAATCAACGTGTTGGATGCAAGAGAAATGGGCAGGAATAAATATCTGAGCGACTTTGACAAGGGCCAAATTGTTATGGCAAAGCGACTGGGTCAAAGTATCTCTGAAATGACAAGGCTTGTGGGTTGCTCCTAGTTAGCTAAGGTGAGAATTTACCATGAGAAGTCAGAGGAGGGACAAACTACAAACTGGCAACAGGGTGTTGGGCTCATCGTTGGCTCATCGTTGCATGAGGAAAAGGAAGGCTATCCTGTCTGGTCCGAGCCAACAGAAGGTCACGTAAAATTTTAATGATGGTTATGGGAGGAATGTGTCATAACACACAGTGCATCACACTCTGCTACGTATGGGGCTGTGCAGCCGCAGACCAATCAGAGTGCCTATGATGACCCCTGTCCACCGTCGAAAGCACCTACAATGGGCACACGATGGGAACATGAAGAGTTCAAGGTGTTGCTCTGGCCTTCAAATTCCCCAAACCTCAATCCAATTGAGCATCTTTGTGATGTGCTGGACAAACAAGCTTGATTCACGGCAGCTCCACCTCGCAACCTACAGGACTTGAAGGAACTTCTGCTAACGTCTTGGTGCCAGATACCACAGGACACCATCAGGGGTCTTGTAAAGTCCATGCATCGGCAGGTTGACGCTGTTTTGGCAGGACCAACAGCATATTATTAGGCATTATTATTATTATCATAGGTTTTTCTGTCTGTCTTCTTCACCGACCTTCATCGCTTCATGCGCTGTGACAAGAGTCCTCAGAGAAAGGTTGAAATTAAGGCAGAATCTCTTTGATGATGTTGTAAGAGGACATAACCCAAGCAATTAGTGCATGGAGAGCATGGGAGTGATTAGAAGAAAGAGGCTCTACTCAAACAAACCTGAAAAAACATGAACCCAATTAATACTGTGGTGGTCCAAAAGTACATGCAACCAACAGAAATTGAGAAGATTTACAGCATATTCTGTAATTCTCAATAAGAAAATGACACTGAATGCTGCAAAAGATGAAATACTGCACATTATGACATTGTAATCATGAACCCTCTTGCGGAAAGGACACGATGCAAATTTGTACTATGCATATTCAGATTTGTGGAATGCATATGGTAATATCAGAGAAATTAACATTGCCAGAAGGCATATTGTATAAACAATTACCGCATAAAGAGGTGCAAGGCTGAAATATATACATGAAAAACTGTAAATACTTTGTTGACAGAAGAAAGAGGCAGAAGAAGAGAATTGCAGACTAGGTCTTGGACAGAGCCATTTTCAAATTGTTTACGGATCCTAAGCAATGATACGGTTCAAAATTTTCAAGTGAACTGATTCACATTCATTTGAAAGGACTTTAGAATCTCACTTTTTCTAAACAAGAGACAGCTGACCTAACTGTCCTTCCCCGAAGGAATACCACACACCATAGCAATACGCATCTAATTTTCATGCCTTTTCTCTGAGTATTAAAGCACTCTGAAAATGTCTGTTCCATACTGTAATGGCTATTTTAAGATTCCACTTCTGATCTCAGAGCGACAGAGTGAAGGCTTTGTGCACTGGTCTGTAGTCACCTGCAACTGCCGACAGAATGAGAGATAAGAAAATAAAATAAAACTTGTGGTTGCTAAGAAAAACCAGCTGTCGTGATGAATGTGATTGCTGAGGTTTTAGGTCAGTGGAGCAATCAAAATACTTGATTTGCACCCATCACATGCAAGACATCACTTAAGTAATCACACACAAGATGCAACGGACTAACGGACTTCACATGATCCAACAGCTACTGCATTTAATTCAATGGAGCAAGGAGCTTTTAACTTGTTTGCTGCTGACGCGTGTTGAAGCCTGCTGAAAATTCAGATTTCATATCATAGGAAAAAAAAACATGTTAAAATATATTAAAATAGAATAAAGATATTTTCAAATGTAATACTTTTTCACAATATTACTGTATTTTCATCAAATTAAGGCAGCCTTGGTGAGCTTTTACATTGTTACAAAAAAAGCAGCAAAACTTTTTTTCATCATTGATAATAATAAAAAATTTCTTGTGCACCAAATCACCATATTAGAAAGATTTCTGAAGGATCATGTGACACTGAAGACTGGAGTAATTATGCTGAAAATTCAGCTTTGCCATCACAGGAATAAATTACATTTTAAAATACATTAAATAAATGCAGAAAGAAATACTGATAGGAAAAACAAAGAAATACTGACTCTAAAATCTTTGATCATTCTGAACATGTCACTTGTCAGTCCTTTTCCAGTTTGAATGTTTATTTTGTCTGGGGGTGTGTGTGTGCGTAAACCATTGAGGCTTGAGTGACTTAAAATGACACAGAAGCCTGTTAGCAACACAATTACATAACAGATCTTGGACACACACACACACACACACACAAACTGCCATCCCCCAGTGGGGAAGCGTCTTCTCTCTGACGAGAGGTAATTGGCTCAAAATGTGTCCAGAACGTTTACAGCGGAGAATCACTGACAAATGCTTCAGACCCTCTTACTGTCACATTACAGTTAGAAGGAAACCAGGTGTGCTTTCTCACACGCTCTCTCTCTCTCTCTCTCACACACACACACACACACACGCTCCTCCTCCTCATTACTGTATATACTAATAGACAATGTAACCCCATCTTAAATGTAAGAATCCCCACACAGGTGGAGAAAAAAAAAATCTCTGAAATTGAAGCAGCAGAAATATCACAAACACAAGCTTTCTTTACACGCATTATTGCCAGCAAGCAAAAAAAAATCATTATTAAATAAAATGCAGGGCTGCTCCTCTCCTCCATCAATCTCTCACTCTCTAGAATGTTCTGGAAGCACTCAAGAGAGAAGCCATTACTCCAAAGAGGAAATCGGCAGGGGAGTCTCACCTTCTTGCCAAGATGTCGCTGTGTGTATCCATGATTAAATGGGTCTGATTTTTTGGGGGACTATCTGCCTGAGGCGAGCGGATGGAAGCATTCCATATTTATCCGATTTTTTTTATTTTCAGTAACTTCTTTCTTTTCATTTTCCATATATTTATCATCTAGTGTGCCTAAACGTGTATTTGTGTATCTCTGTACTCTCCTGAGCCCTGTCACTACAGAGAATAAACTTAAAAACATCATTAATTAGACTACTAAACAGACCAAATGGATGGAGATGAAGACAGGACTGAGAGAGAAAACTAACGAGAGAGAGAGAGAGAGAGAGAGAGAGAGAGAGAGAGAGGGAGGTAAGGATGGTATCATTCTGGAGCGTGTGTCTTCACTAAGAATGAATGGCACCAGTTGCTAGCGTTGTTTCACTAAAGGAACTGCAATCAGGTAGTGCAAATGCTAATTATATATTATATTATATGTACATTATATAATATATAATGTATATTATATATACATCAAAGATAAATGAATATAAATATTTTAAATGTAAATTAATATTATATATATTTTAAGAATTTCTTCCATTTCAGGAAAAATGAAAAATAAATAAATAAAGTCTGTCTCTATAAATATCTCTCTTTCTTTCAAACCCTAGAGCCATCACTGTACCGTACCTAAACCTCCCTCCTCTTTCTCACACGCGCGCACACACACACACTGAGGGAGAGTGTGTCAGTCTCGGTGGGTGATTAGGTGACACATTAGGGCTGTTCAGGTAATCCTGCCTGTCACCTGCAGTCATACACACGTCTAATGCAGTCATGCAGTGAACACACGCACTGAAAACTGTTCTAATTCAGTGACACAGACTGATGAGATATGAGATTCAGTCTTCTGTTCAATTTACTGCTTAAAGAAAACAATTCTAAACCTGTCCGTATCTCTTTGCCTAAGAAAACATGTGACTCTCGGAGGAAATAACACAACACACACCTCCATTAAAACACTTGAACTCTGAGACTATGTAGACACAGTCAGGACTCAGGAGTGCTTTTGGCAATATTATTACAATAAAATGATTAACTTGTATTAAAAATTCACTTATTATTATTATCATTGTTGTTATTATTGCTATATATTTATAATTATTATTATTAACAATAACAACCACAATAGCATAATAAGAATTATCATTGTTCATTATTATTATTATACCAATACAAGTAATAAAAAACAATAAAGTGAGTATTTGAATGTTATTATTTTAAAACAGTAATATAACACAGAGTAAATAAAGCATCACCTCCAGAAAACCACATGATCTCTGAGGCTATGTATACACAGTCATAAAATATTTATTTAAAATAATTGACTTGTTAAAACTGTATTATTATTAGTAGTAGAAGTATATGTGTGTATATATGTATATATAAATTATAATAATAATTGAATTAATTGAATAAAAAGTGAATATTAGAATATTATTGTAATTTGTAAAATTATATTTCACGGGGCAGTGCAAGATGGTCTGGTTAACTAATACAAGTATGATTCTCATTGTCATCATTATTAGACATGTTATTGGAAAGATAACATTAACCTACAATGATGTTATTTGTTTGCATATAATGCTGAGATAGCCATGGAACTAGTGAACATTTTATGTGGTTTGACAGTAGTACTGTAGTAGTTTAGGCAAACAACCAGTCTCAGAATTTGGAAGTTATTGCCAGACAGAGTCTTATTCTGGGTCACATCATTAATGCAAAAGCCTTCTGGAAGAAGCGTGTCTGTGTGTTGTGTGTCAGCCTGAAGGCCCACAAGCTGTCTTATAGACTAACTGATTAACCAGAAAACACAAACACACACGACATTCCATAGACATAATTATTTTTATACCGTACAAACTCTATATTAACAAAAAAATGTCCAAAAAATTGCCCACACCTCTGCCCTACACACACACAATCAAAAACTCTCTTTTCACTCCTTTCTCCAGACTGATGCCATCCTTACCTCTCTCTCTCTCTCTCTCTCTCTCTCTCTCTCTCTCTCTCTCTCTCTCTCTCTCTCTCTCTCTCTCTCTCTCTCTCTCTCTCTCTCTCTCTCTCTCTCTCTCTCTCTCTCCCTCCCTCCCTCCCTCTCTCCCTCTCTCCCTCTCTCCCTCTCCCTCCTTTTAAATGGCAGATACATGCTTGAAATCTAAATCTTTAATTCTGTTGAAACCCTCAGGCTCCCTTAAAGACACTAAACAAGACTGGTCTTTCATTTGACCACAAAATACATCTGAAATCACTATGCTGCCGTTTTATTTCTATATCATATATACTATACGGATTAATTGCTGTTAAATGAAGAGAATTAATCTTTTTTTCCCCCCATCAACAATTCAAAACTTTTTGGCCAAGCTGTTAAGTCATGGTGATCATGAACTCAAGCTTGCATGAATGATCCTGATCCTATTCCACTATTTTTCCTATTCCTTTAATTTTCTGTCCTCTAATTACTATTTATACAGTAGAGAAAAGTCTAAAAATATAATTTTTTTTTTAAAATATATTAAAACTGTTTAAAACAGTGCTACTGTGATTTTGTCTTTTGCTTCAGCATAAATGTAAGACTGTTTGACAGGTAAAAGCATGCTGGGAACAATCAGGGTGGAAAAAGGAATAACATTAGGGGGAGAGAGAGAAAGAGAAGAGTGATAAAGGGGAAGTATGTATGAGAGGAGCTTTTGCCGTGTTTTGATTTATTCATATCTGACCATTAGCCTAAAAACACTATGTTGTTTGCAGGTGTGTGTGTAGGTGTGTGTGTGTAGGTGTGTGTGTGTGTGTGTGTGTGTGGGCGTGGGTGTGTGTGTGGGTGTGTGTGTGTGTGTGTGTGTGTGTGTGTGTGTGTGTGTGTGTGTGTGTGAGAATGAGTGTGTGTGGCTTAGTAATTGTTTAGAAAGGAGAAGCAAGAAATATCGAGGGAAGCAAGAAAGCACAATATTTCAGCACATAGTAAAAAATAGGTTGAATCATTCAAACAAAGGAGTCTGCAATGCTGGTCTATGGAAACACTGACAATCCTATCAAAAACAATTAGACATAACATACGAGGTGTGTATTGCTAACGTTTCTCACCCTTTTGCGCAGGTTGCAGGTGAGAATGAGGTTCCGGGAGAAGGAGTTGGCAAACGCTGTATAAAAGTCTAACACCTTCAAAAGGGCTTCCCTCTTTATGATGTGAAGATCACAGTATGTTAACGCTCGAACGTTAGCGCATGAGTGGGCCAAAGTCGTCTCCTTCCAAAACACATCACCAAACACGTCCCCTTTACCTGAGAGAGGACAAAAGGATCAGAGAACATGCAAAGGGAAGATTATAAAGATATTTAACAGAGCAGAGAGTTAGTGGGAGATTTAATTGGTGTCTTGTATCAAATGTATCATCTCACAGCAAGGTTGAGCAGCAGAATGATCAAATCTGACATTTCAATTAATATTCTCTTAATACTGTAGGATCTAGAGACAGGCACCAACCTGAGCAGGAGAATTACTGTACTGGAAAGAGTTTAGCTTACTCTACTTAAAAGGGTAATTAACATAAAAAGCAGAACTTTGGATTACTCACTTTCCTTTCATTCTGAACTCATATGAATTTTTTTCTTGTGTGGAGCTGAATAAAGCCAAATAATAGCTTTGTGTGAACTGACAGAAAATTAAATTAATAATTCTCTCAAAAATTAATTCTCTATCAAAAATCTGTTATCATTTAAACACCCTCATGACATTAAAAACCTGCATGACTTTCTTTCTTCTGCAAAAGATGATATTTTAACAGTTTTTGGATATTTACTGGAAACGTTGCCCTTGCTCTGGGGTGCGTTTCCCAAAACCATAGTTGCTAACTAAGCTAGCAACTTTGTTGGTTGCAATGCAATTTCAATGCTAACAGGTTAGCAACTATGGTTTTGGGAAACGCACCCCTGGTCCGTTCCTTATACAAAGCTATCACATGACTTCAGAAGAATTAGAACAGTGAATTAGAACAAAAAGTCATATGAAGTTTTTGGTGTTTTTTTTTAATCATAGTAAAAATTACTATCTTGTTATATGAAAAAGAGCAGCTTGGACATTCTTCTTCTTCAAAAAAAAAAAAAAATGTGTTCCATAAAAGAAAATCAAATGAGTTTGGAACAACAAGAGTTGTTGTGTGTGTGTTGTTGTGTGTGTGTTGTTGTTCATTTCAACAGTAAATGACTAAATTTTCATTTTCCAGTCAAAGGAAATGGAATTAGCACCAAATTATTTCATCCATTTTGTGGCGTACATCCTAATGAAACGGATTGATAAAAATAAAATAAAAAAGTAGGACAGGGACTTGTTCAAATCATCAGCTGTTGACTTGGAGGCAGATTTGAGTGTGAGCTTGCTGTCCATTGTAAGAAAGGGACGGGGTTTAAGTAGACTAAATGATTGGAGAAGTCCAGCATGTTTTACCAGAGAGAAGTCTGACATTTCACTGGAAGTTACAAAATTACAAGCTAAAAAAGAAACGTACACATGAATGAATTGTTCACAGTAAGATCATGACATACATTTAGAAAATAGATAGGGTGGAGTACCATTTCCTGCCAACCTTAAATTTTAAGGCCAAAAGGGAAATGCAATAAGTGTAAAGCACAAAAGATAACTCAGAGCTCAAGTATCATTTTTTAATTATCTCTTATTTTCAGAACTGAGTGAAAGAGCCAAGAAACATTAAGAGACAGTAAGAAAGCAGGATAATTGCTGCATAGATGAACGTGGTATTATCAGAGAGGAGTGTAGCTGTCTCTACTCGTTTAAGATGCCGAAGATCAATGGCACACTGATCTCTCCCATCACTTTCCACAGATCCTCGGCGCCAGCGACCCAAAATAGACCTTCAACCTTCAAGTGCAAAACCCTGCACTGATTCCATAGGACGCAGCAGTGTTGAACGTGCAGTTACCACAAATCAAAACCCTTCTTGGCTGGTTCAAAGAGAAGTTTCTTGTTTTCAGGCTAATATTTTTGATGCTGAGCTCAGCATTATCTCCTTACAGAGATCATCTGCCACAGGTGCTTGTCCTGCCAATTAAAGACTTATTTCTAGTAGCAAAACATATTTAATTGGCTGCACATGCCAGACCAATTAAACCACAATTAGCAGCTGCTAGGAATGCATGCACACAAGCGCTCTAATTAACCATTCAAAGCAAAACTGAAAAATCCTCTTTTCCTGAAAACCATTGTTCTGCTGTCATCTTTAACAAAGCATACCACTCTTGCGTCAACCCTAATAACATGTTGTAGACTGCATGCACAAGAGCTGATATGTTGCATTTAGTACAATATATACAGTATATATAACTTAATACAAATACCAAATTGATTCATGTAAACATTATTATGGTACAAAAAATAAGTTGTTTCACACGGTCAGGGTATTTATTTTAATTCGAACATACTGTGTGCAGCAGATCTGGTCTGCAGAGACTTTGTCAAGGACTCTACTGAGAGTTTGAAGACAGTCGTATCCCTGAAGAGGCTGTGGGGATTTACGGTTTATCTCAGACAGAAGCCAGCAAACATTGTCTCCAAGGAGTCATGTGTTACCATGGCACTCTGTTGCCGCGTGGGGACAGTTAAACCCATACCTTCAGGATCATACTGTAATATTTTATAATACTTTTATAGTGTGTGTAAAGGTTGAGAATGTTAGGTGGAATATACAAATTCCATACAAACTGAGACGGCGTCCTGCTAAAACAGAGACATTTGAAGAGGCTCTTTGAAGTGGATACATATGAAAACCCTGTTTTTATGATGTAGTGTAGACTGTAAAAACATAGGTATTTGAAAAAGATGACGCATGTTTAGTCATGTGACGTAAATTGTATCTATAAATGTATCTATGGTTATACCAGCATTGATGTGCCTGCTATTTATTTTCATTGTTAGAAACTCTTTTTACTTTGTGCAGTCTTCATACTACATTGCTGCAAAGATTTCAGAAAATTGCTGTCCTGTGGCAAAACATGAGAGAAATTGCATTTTAGACCATTCATATTTTGAGTGCAAACTGGAAGCTCTAGTACAGTAAGTTGTGGGATATTTTGCTAATAAATCCTCTTCATCCCAGAAGAATAGCATGAGATCTTTATTATGTCTGGTCTCTCAGCATCATCTCAGTGATCTTTTAGTATTACGCGTATGCAGTAAGATGATTTAAATGTGATCCGATGCTTCAGTATGGAAGAGCAACTGTTGGAAAACACTTGAAACCGCGTGGAAGGAGAGCGTTTCGAAATGAAAACGCTGTTTTCAAATGTGTCCAGAATAATGTAGACCGAGAAACGTTTAGCAATATCTTCTTTTGTGTTCCACAGAAGAAAGAAAATCATACAGGTTTAGAACTGCATGATGGTGAGTAAATGATGCCAGAATTTCCATTTTGGGAGAACAATCCCTTTAAGTAAACAAGTGACACTTGGGTATGTTTTTCCTTAAGCACATTAACAAGGGTTCTGTTGAAGACGGTCCAGCGAAAATTGTTTTGGGTAAATGTGAGCCATATGGATAAATGTGACTAATGTCATAATTTCTTCTCCTTCGTCTCCTGTAGAGCCGCACAGCTCTACACCCCACTAACTCCACTCCCCAGGAGCCCATCTTCCTCTGCCCAGACACCCACCACTGTGAGTCCAGGCTTCCTGCCGAGCTGGAGGAGAGACAAGGCCTCAACTCAGCGGCCATTAGAGCTTAATGATTAATGCCGCTGTATGGTTCCATTCCGATGACGACTCGAGGGAGAGTGATATTCTAATGCGATTTCAGTGAAGCAGCTGATTGAAAGTTTACAAGTGAGATGGTGTTTATAATGGAAGTCAGTCTGATTGCTGGAGATTCAATCAAAATCAAATTAATGATGTCAAAAAGAAATCATTTAAAAAAAAGTTTTTCATCACCATGACAACCAAAATGTTTTTCTAATCTAGAAGTCAAACACTGCAGCAAGAATGAACAGATATTGAGAGATGCTAATAGATGGTAAAAAAAACAGAGCATGTATTAAGCCAGGTGTACACTGTACGATTTATAATAGTCCTTTCAGACTGTTGCTTGTCAGACTGTACGAACATGATCCCCGCTGTAAGCCATGTTACACTGTAAGATCTCAGTTGTTATTAAAGCGTAACTCTCGCCAAAATGCAACCTAGGGTCTTTTTGTTAATCTACCCGAGGCAAAATTTCATTTAAAAGCATAATTAGAATGGAAACGCCACTTTTAAGTTTGACCGTATTTTCGTTTTCGGTCAAATTCCCTTTTGAATGGGAGTGCTTGAGTGCTTGGATAAAAATCACTATTTTTAAAACACTAAGAAGGCTCGACACAACATGAAACTTTGCTCGAAGTATCACCAGGGGCTCTACACATGAACTTGAGCATTGAGAACATTGTTTGTGTACACAGAGTTTACTAAAAAGAAAGATTTTGATCAACTCACTGTAGCTGTGTCCGCCGGCATTTTGACAGTCAAAAATAGTCGATCGAGGAGAGTAAAGATGGAAAGCTCCTAAAGCTTAGTTCCATATAAATTCACGGATAATTAGTTGTTTTGTCGTTAGTGAAAATCAATATTGACCTTGTATTTGAAAAAGGATCCTCATATAAGAAACAATACTAAAATTCAGAGTCAGTTCATTCGCATTTGGAGATCGACTATTTTTGACTGTCAAAATGGCGGCGGACACAGCTACAGTGAGTTGATCAAAATCTTTCTTTTTAGTAAACTCTGTGTACACAAACAATGTTCTCAATGCTCGAGTTCATGTGTAGAGCCCCTGGTGATACTTCGAGCAAAGTTTCATGTTGTGTCGAGCCTTCTTAGTGTTTTAAAAATAGTGATTTTGATGCTATCATAGAAGTGCCCCAAGCACTCCCATTCAAAAGGCAATTTGACCGAAAACGAAAATACGGTCAAACTTAAAAGTGGCGTTTCCATTCTAATTATGCTTTTAAACGAAAGTTTGCCTCAGGTAGATTAACAAAAAGACCCTAGGTTGCATTTTGGCGAGAGTTACGCTTTAACTGAGACTGTACGGCAGTCATGACGAGTAAAAAACGGATGCACGCAAGAAGACTCGTCTGGGGACATCAATCCATGACGCATTCGTTGACTGTGAGCTGCATTTACATGCGGGACAGAAATTCTAGCAAGCAAACAAAAACACTCTAGCATCCAATTTTGATCATGACTTTTCTTAAAAAAGGAAACTGGGAAAAAACAAAGATGTGTGTTTGGAGCAAGTGATGGTTTGTTGTTGTCTTACTAACTGCATCATCATGTTACGCACTCCTATTGGTTTTTGATTTGACAGTTGTCGTAGAAGTCTGGACTGTGCGTCAAATCTTTTGTCTTTGGAAATTTTATCACATTAGTCATCAGGGCCGTGCACAGACATTTTAAGGGGCAGTGGCCTAAACCAAAAAAGGGGCACTATTTTGTTTTTTTGGGGGGGTTAAGTTTCTGGGTTAACAACAGAAAATTAAGTTATTTGTATTAGATCTGATCGAGAGTACAATAATTTGATTAGACAAGCAGCTAATTCGAACGTGGATATGTTGTACACAGGGCTGGACTGGGGCAAAAAAATAAATAAATCGGCCCTGGCATTTTGGCCCAGACTGGCCCACTATATGATCATAAACACCACCCATCTTTGCACGCCCTTAAATATATGCATACCAACTCCAATTCCTTAACCCCCCCCCCCCCCCCCCCCCATAAGAAAATTTTGTGCATTTTAATGTTAAATTCATCAATCTGGTGCACTTTGAGAGTTCAAAATTAAAAGCTCCAACCCATATTCAGTGTGCAAATTAAACAAAGAAAAATTCAAACCTCTTTTAGTTACAGTGTCTATTTACATTACACCTACTACATAATAATAGTTATAATATTAATCCAATGACAGTAATAGCCATATTTTGTAAAACAAATGCACTAAAACAATAAAGGAAACTTTCATAATTAGTTTTGTACCAATTTCTATACTTGAAAGAGATAAGCACATGATCTTTTGTTTTGACGGAAACTGCATCAAGCTTTTATTTTGGTGGAAAACATGGTTTACAAACGCCTCTCATTAAATTTCTAGTGAATTGCTGTAATCGTCAACTATGCAGATGTGGAAATAATCTGTAACTGGGTTATGGGTTCCTACACTCATGACATGGCCGAAGTGTTTTGAAAGTAGTTCTGCTTACCGCAGGCTCTACACTCTCTCATCTCTCTCCTGATCCTCATCACTATCATCATCATCACAGGAGCTGATGAAGGGCAGAAAACATACACTACCGTTCAAAAGTTTGGGGTCAGTAAGACTTTTAATGTTTTTAAAAGAAGTATCTTCTGCTCACCAAGGCTGCATTTATTTGATTAAAAATGCAAACAAAAACAGTAATATTCTGAAATATTTTTACAATTTAAAACAGCTGTTTTCTATGTGAATATACAGTAAAGTGTAATTTATTCCTGTGATCAAAGCTGAATTTTCAGCATCATTACTCCAGTCTTCAGTGTCACATGATCCTTCAGAAAGGAAGAAAAGAAATAAAATAAATCAATACTTTTATTTATCAAGGATGAGTTAAACTGATCAAAAGTTACAGTAAAGACATTTATAATTTTAGAAAATATTATATTTTAAATAAATGCTGTTCTTTTGAACTTTCTATTCATCAAAGAATTAAAAAAAAAAGAAAATTGTAAATAACTGTTTTCAACATTGATAATAATAATGAATGTTTCTTGAGCATCAAATCATCATATTAGAATGATTTCTGAAGGATCATGTGACACTGAAGACCGGAGTAATGATGCTGAACATTTAGCTTTGATCACAGGAATAAATTACAATTTAACATATATTAAAATTGAAAACAGTCATTTTAAATTGTCATAATATTTCACAATATTACTGTTTGTTTTTTATCAAATAAATGCAGTCTTGGTGAGCAGAAGATAGGCTACTTCTTTTAAAAACATTAAAAAATCTTACTGACCCCAAACTTTTGAACGGTAGTGTATATTTTGACACAGTTTACAGTGTCTGCTTTAAGGGCCTGTTTCTATTTTTTCACGCTGTTTTTCTGCACATTCCTTGCGTTTCTTCTCCATCTCGCTGACTATTTTGACAGATACACACTGACACTGCTGCACGCTCGCTCACTCGTTTAAAGTTGTGATTGGCCCAGCCCAGTGTCAATCAAGAAAAGAACCAATGGGCCGCTGATCTACGTGTTTCATGGGCTGGTCTGTCAGAAGAAAAAGAACAAAAACTAACGCTGACTTTTTCTGACCAATGCATTACACCGGCACAAACCCAGCACCGCCAATTAAGCAAAACAAAACAAACTAATGGGCCGCCGATGTACACATTTTATGGGCTGTTAAAAAAAATAAAAAAAATAAAAAAATAATAAAAATAATGTATGAGTATGAGATGTATCGGCCCAAAAAGCACGTCGGGCCACCGGGAAAGTGCACGGTATGCCCGATGGCCAGTCCAGCCCTGGTTGTACAAGCTGTTAGCACTAGTAGAAAGAGCCAGAAGCCAGAAGACCAAGAGCAAAAATTTACCGACATAAATAAATAAAAAAATAAAAAAACTAATTTCGCAGATTCAACCACTGTCTTGCATAGCCTACCTGTTAATGCGACAGCTTTTGTGAGCTGTCGTATACTGTGAGTGATGCTGCGGAGCGAGCGGGAAAACCTGGAGCGGATTAGCAGAATCAGCGGAATGCTTTGAGCTTTGGTGGGGGTGGGGAAGAGGGGCACCTCAGTCGATGAGGGCAGAGGGGCAGTGGCTCTAGCCACCGGGCCACCCCCCTGTGCACGGCCCTGTTAGTCATTAATCAGCAGTCGGTGAACATGTCAAACTAGCGATTAAAGACTTCCGATTTTTGCCTAGGAATTAGAGGAATCTTTTAGGATTCACAAAAAATGGTCTCAGGCGGGCAAATCGTAGCCAAAATCGTATAGTGTGAACCCGGCATAAATCAGTGCTTTTAAAAACAGTTACCAAACGAACCCAGTATAGCGATGACCTCGTCATCCTGGATGACCTCCAGTGATCCTGACACCACAAAGCAGAGCAGGTCCACGCTTTCACCCGCATGGAAGATGAGGTCACCGGGGGCGGAGTGTATCATTTGGAACTCAACAGCCAATGAGCGCAAACATCCGTCACTGGCCAATCGGAAGGCAGGGTGCTCGTTGAACACGTTCCTGTTCAGGTGCACGCAGATATCAGCCCGCATGTCCTTAGGGCAGATGGAGAGCACCTGTGCACAGATGAAATTTCAATGTAGAATTTTCCAAGAATAATATCAAAAACTTCAATCATGCAACCATCCCATCTGTTTCAGTCTCACCTTCTCTGTGTCGATGCCTTTGGACATGGACCACGTGGAGACGATGTAGTCCATCACTCTCTCACTGAGGCCTTTGGGCACCTGGTAGAGCTTGAGGAAATCCCGCACGTTATTCAGCATTTCGTGGTAACGGTTGGTGTTTGCATACATCTGCTGGAAAATGGTTGTCACATTACCGAAGATGGTGGCGTAAAGGAGAGCTATAGGACATGAGGAGAGAAGAATAAAATAGACATTGGTCAGACAGATTTGAAATGAGAATAAATAAATAAATCGTTTAATCAATTCATTTTAAACATTTAAATAAATTGTTAAATGTACAAATATAGTTTATTTAATATTTTCTTTTGTCTTCCACAGAAGAAAGAAATGCATACAGGTTTGGCACAACATGAGAGTGAGTAAATGATGACAGAATTATCATTTGACAGATATACAATTTTGGGGTAGATTCTGAATGAATGAATGAATGAATGAAGCAAAAATTTTATTTAGATAAATAAATTGTTCAAATGTGACAATATATTTGGATATGTGTGACAGAATATATTTAGCATTAATTGAAAAGTAATTGTAATACACAGTAATTGTTTCAAACTAGAAATGCACGATTAATTGTTTAAAAAAAATCCTGTTTTTATTGCCTTTCTCATGTGTTTCCACAGTATCTCCAATCCTCATCTCTATGGCAACCTTCCTGAAATAGCTTTTTCAAATACTTCCACTCACAACCAATAAGAGAAGAGCGGGAACAGAAAAGAAAGTGAAATGGATGGAATGTGAAAAGATAAAATGGATGATGAAAAGCCAAATGAAATGACCAAGTTAGAGCAGGAGAAAACTGATCGAGAGAAACAGGGAAAACAAGAGGGAGTCAGAAGGCTGAAGAGAGTGAGTTAGGAAGGGGATTTCTTCTCTTTGTATTTTTCTGATTCAGTTTTCAGTTTTGGATATCAGCCATCTGAATCGCCTGTACTGAAAGAAAGTAATTATAGTCAAAGAAACCCCACACACAACCTCATAAATATACAAAACTAATCAGAGAGTCATTGTAAAAGAAAGAAAGAAAGAAAGAAAGAAAGAAAGAAAGAAAGAAAGAAAGAAAGAAAGAAAGAAAGAAAGAAAGAAAGAAAGAAAGAAAGAAAGAAAGAAAGAAAGAAAGAAAGAAAAAGAAAGAAAGAAAGAAAGAAAGAAAGAAAGAAAAGAAAGAAAAGAAGGAAAGTCAGACTCTTTTGGCCATACCTGAATCAATATGGTTTGAGAAACAGAAATGATCTGTGAGTGAGGTGGTTTTTAACAGACACATTAAAAGGTGAACTTCCATGCAGAGGATCGTTGAATCAATTGTTATGAATCAGTTTAGGTGAAACAAAATGTTTGAACTGATTCAGAACTGAACTGAACTCTAACTCTAATATTAAAGCATATCTTAACACTCTCTGAAAAAAGTATTATAAGTCTTTAATGGCCGATATAATGTGCATTAAAATCATCAGCTTAACTCGCCTGCAAGATATCATGAATATTTGATATATTTTCCAGCCCTAACTGGATGTGACAGTTCCTCACAGTTCTTCAGCATTAGTTAAAGATGAGGACTGAGAACTTGTGATCATCAAAATCTGCTTGGCATAAATATAAACATTCCAAATAGGGCTGTGCAACGAATAATCGCGATTAATCGTATCAAAAATAAAAGTTTGTGTTTACATAATGTGCGTGTATATGTATAAATACACACACATGCATGTTTATATTTAAGAAATATTTGCATGTATATACTGTATATATAATATATAATATACAGTATATATATATATATATATATATATATATATATATATAAAGAATCTTAAATATATACATGCATGTGTGTGTATTTATATATACAAAATAATTTTACACAGTACACGCATATATTATGTAAACACAAACTTTTATTTTGGATGCGATTAATCGTTGCACAGCCCTAATTAAAAACGAATCATGTCATGAGGGTTTTATCTAACATTTTTGTGCACAATACAACCGTATTCCACCCCACACATTACCCAGTGAGATTTTAAACTTTTTATCCAGGTGGGGCAGAAACAGAGAAAGTTGTAGAGCAAATGGCATGGATGGTGCATAGGGAGAGTCTCAGGGGAGCCTGTACTAACTAACACACATAATGAGGCCTTATAGGACCTCACTACCACAGAGACAGACAGAGATGTGGCCAAGACAGGAAGAAAGAAAGAGTAAGACATGAGATTAGGATCTTTAGCGAAACATGAAAACAAAAGAGAAAATATCTTATCTGAAGGATCTGGAGATGAGAACAATGTGTTTGGTTAATTACAGACGGAGAAAGAGAGAATGGGGCTCTGCGCTGTGTACGAGAGTCATCAGAACAGCTAACTACAATTATTCTCTCCATTAATTGTGAGCTGTTGTTTTTATTGGGCGTGTGTGATCATCTCCCCTTGATTAAACCAAAGTGTTCTGAAGACCTTACAACATCATGAGTAGATCAACAGAGCCTTTTTAAAATGCCTTAAGCCCAAAACATACTCATTTCTGGCCTAACATGGCCTTACTCTGGCGTCAATAATGTCATTACGGGAGAAATCCCTTGTTCTAACATTATTTGTCACGTCACACTGAAAGTTGTATCTTCTTGTTCCTACATTTCATGCGTTAGAAACCAAACCGTCATCAACAGAGCTCATTCGGCTATCCTCTTAAAGATTCACAATGACCCCATTAGTGTAATGAGCTTTTAAAATGACTGCTCCACCTAAGTGATGTTGTTAGAGAATATTACAGGTCAGGGAAACCGCTGTCTAGGTCAAAAGCAAGAAAATACTGTATGACTCTTAGATCTGAAGGGGCTTTTTTTACAAAAAGGCAGAGGAAACGAAGACGACGAGTGGAGCAGAGATGGGAGGCAAAAAGACATTGTAAGCCCAAGTAATCATATTTCTGCACATCTTATATATAATATAATATAATATAATATAATATAATATAATATAATATAATATAATATAATATAATATAATATAATGAAGTCTTTTAAAGAAAAGTTTTAAAGTAGTCTCTTCTGCTCACCAAGGCTGCATTTATTCGATCAAAAATACAGTGAAACAAGAATTTAAAATAACTGTTTTCTATTATTTCTATTAAATAACTGTTTCTACTATTATTTTTCTATATTTTAAAATGTAATGTATTGCTTTGATGACAAAGCTGAATTTTCAGCATCATTACTCCAGTCTTCAGTCACATGATCCTTCAGAAATCATTCTAATATGATGATTTGGTGCTCAAAAATAACTGTCATGCTTAATATTTTGTGGAAACCATGATACATTATTTTCAGGATTTTTTTGATGATTAGAAAGTCCAAAAAAAGCATTTATTTGAAATAGAAATGTTGTATAAATTGTAAAAGGTTTATATTACTTTTGATCAATTTAATCCTATAAACTCCTTTAAAAAAAAAAAATCACAATAGTAAAAATCTAATTGTAAAAATAAATGAATAAAAAAATATTTTAAAAAATAATTGTTTTAAATAAAATAATATGTATATGGCCAGTCTGAATACTCGATTTTGATTGGCTGTAAGGTGTGCAATAAAACCGTTTAATGCACAGGTAGTTCAAAGTCAGTTTAATCACCATTCTATATTAATGCGCTGTTTTCATTAAACCACACACACACGTCACTCGCACACAGAGATCGGAGACCGCGCTGCGCACACAGAAACATTCAGGAACACAGAAACTTATCAACGCTGCCCTGCGACATTAAAATAGCCCTACCTGTGCATTAAACTGTGCCCTGCGATTAAAATAGCTTCGCAACTGAATCGCTGCATTATATTTCTTAGAAACTAGAGGGTTTCTTAGAAACTGCTCGCGGAGGGCATTCAAATAGTTAAATGCCATGGATTCTCCCTTACGTATATATGCATGTATGAGTGCGACTCGAATGCATTCCGCGGAGGCAACCACTCGCTTCGTGTCGGGTGATTACGAGTGTGTGTGTTTTTGCCATTTGAACCTAGGTTTTCTTGCACGCTAAAAAAACCTGTAAATTTAAAAAGCGTACAGTTGCATGATGCCCCAAGAGTCAGTGCATGTGGGGTCGGTGAGCAGGGTTTCTATATGTGTGTTTGTGCGGTTCAGCACTCACACATGCTGATAATTATTACTGCATATCTGTATAGTATCCAGAGTGACTCCTCGCTGCACACACATATCTGGAGAAGGACATTAACAATGACTGGCTTCATTCCTTCATTCTGGCCAGTTATATGTGCTTCTCTCCACCCATCTCTCTGTATTACTGTCTCTGAGTTATTTCTGAAGGAGATGCACTAGAAGCAAAGCACTGCTGTCTGGAAGATAGAGGGGCCAGATGAGATTAGTCAGATTAACTCTGACAGAGGAGAGAATAAACAGAGAAAGAGAAAAGCAGCAAGAAAAGAGACCCAGTTTAACCTAATATTAATATTTACTTCGGGTGATCTGATTTATCAGGTGAAAATTACAATCTATCTCACCTGCTCATTTTGTTGTGAAAAAGATGATGTTAAAGAAGAAAATCACTCACATCCGACCATCATCATGGCCACAGAGAAGATCTTCTCTCCGTCTGTAGCTGGCGCAATGTTTCCAAAGCCAATGGTGGTCAGGCTGGTCATTGTGAAATATAGTGATGTTATATACAGAGAGTCTTTCCCAGGACCGCCCTCCCATTGACCAGTCCCACTGGCATTGTACCGGTACGGGGATCCAATGTTGATGGCTAATTGGTAGAGCCAGCTGTCTGTCTTAATGGTGTTGGTTTGTTCGTCAATGACCTCATAATCTCCAATGCTGTACCATATGCAGGCAAGCCAGTGGGCCACCAATCCAAACACACAGACCAGTAAAACTAGCACAGCTGCGCCATACTCCAGATAGTGGTCCAGTTTACGCGCAACACGACCCAATCGAAGCAGTCGAACTACCTTCAGAGAACTGAACAAGCTGCTGATGCCCTGGAAAAAAAAGAGAAAATAAAGATAGTTTATAATATAATATGGTAACACTTTATTTCAATAGTCCACTTTAGACATTCTACTAACTTTGCAACCATGTCAGCTAACTTTCAGAGTATTAGTAGACTGTTATACTACGGTTAGGGTTAGTAGAATAAGTTGACATGTACTTGCAAAGTTTCTTATAGTCAGTAGCCTACTTATAGCTGCACCACTGTATTAAAGGAACACTATGTAGCTTTTCAACCTTCATAATATATTTCCAAGACCCTTGTGATGGTACATCGACTTACAATAGGTTGAATGACGCGTCTGCCATAGCCTGACGGGGTCTGTATCGCTTTTACTGGCACTACGTAACTTCGGGGTTCGGGTAGTAACCCGAGCACAAAAAGAACTACAAAATTCGACTGCTTTACGGCATACGTCACTTCCCCCACCACTTCCTCAAATTTGGACGTGAGCGTTTATACTGTCTATGGACGTGAGAGGCCAACCAGGGTTTGTTTTCGGCTTTCGTGCGTATGTTTTTGTCATGGGGGCTGTTGTGTTTAGACCTGGCCACTTCATGCGATAGCTATCCGATCATGAAAAGACCAGGTGTAAATGTCCTCCGAAACGCATTCAAGACGGATTTGAATCAGATCGCTCAAACCACTTCAGGAGGAGGTCTGAGACGCATTCCAGATGAAACTGGACAAGTCTAAATGCATCTGGTTGTTGAAACCACATATGTAAATTGTACTCCTCCCAAAAATGCTAAAAAAAATTTTTTTAAATGTGTGAGAGCGTGTTATAGTCTATATGTTATTGCCAGATATGACGACGCTACTGGAACACGCATCACCGCAGATGAGCAACTGAGCATATTCATCAAGACAACGTGCAAACTATCGCAAATCAAAGTGAAAGTAAGTCGCAGACGCTTAACACACAATCATCTTCATTAAAAGTAAAGAAATGAAGTGATCTTACCAGGGCTGTTACTGCTCTCTCTTATTGCGGTCTTTGATTTTGAAATTTTAGCTGATGATCAATAAAATGCAGCTCATATCTGTTGCTTTCGGTGACGTGCACTCCATTAAATAGCGCGAGAATTGAAGATCGAATTTAAATCCGTTTCGCAAAAACACATTTATGTGACCAGGTGTAAATGGAATCGTTTTGATAAATCAGAAATCCGATCTGAGAAAACGCATGAAGTGGCCAGTAAATAAATCTCGTATTTGTAAACTTGTTTGCATTCTATGTTGTATGTTGTTGCGCTTGCTTGTAGTATGTCATTTTTTGACATGCTGTTCATTCATCCATTGCTGATAATTAGACCAGTCCAATAATTTCCACATATGTCTAGCTAGCTTTCGATTATCAGAGTTGTTAACAGACTTGCTAACAAACACTCGTTTCTCTTACGTGTTTTTTGCGTTATGTTTTATTGCCTAGCTTGCCTCACAAACTAGTTTGCCAGCTGAACTCAGGTGTTGTCAGGTGTATTTATCACATAGTCCTGAGGGATATCAGACGACGCTGTTGACGTTGATTCTTGCGATAATCATGAGAACAGTTTTCAATATCTCACATAATTATCAGGACATAAGCCTAACGTAGAGGTTGTAAATAGTGTAAACGAGCACAATTTGCAAACTATTATGATAAATTGCAATAATCATGTCTTTGGAGTCTATCTGTGCCTGTTCCATGCCCGACGCAGGTACCGGTGTACAGGGTGGGAGGTGGGGGGGTGGAGGGGTATTTACGACAGTGCAAGTATTCCACAGCGACTCTAGGGGTCGCTGTTTGACAAAAACACAATTTCTACACAGTGTGCCTTTAAGCAGACGCTCTACAAATACTCTAATGACTGATTCTTGACATGTAGTTGCACAGTTACTTATAGTTAGTAGAATGTCTAAAGTGGACTTTCAAAATAAACTGTTAAACATTACATAACATAACATACTTTATAATATAATATAAACTATTTTTGGTATTGGTACTGTATTTTACATATATTTTACTGCATAGTTGTCATATGTAAATGCTACATTGAAAATGTTTCTTGTACAACTAGAACTGCTTTAATATTGGGTTGAAAAATTTACAAAAGATACAAATTAATGTTTTACATGAATTGTTATCTAGTGTGATTTTTGTATGCACAAGGAGTCTGACAACAGCCGTTCTGCTCGGAGATCTGATTTCACCATCATCGAGTCCATCTGGGATTACATGAAGAAACATGAAGAGAGAGACTAAATCCAGAAGAACTGCAGCAACAACTCTAAGACGCTTGAGGAAACCTATCAGAAATATCAGATCTCCGTGTGGAGCATACCAGCTGTTGTCAGACTCCTTGTGCATACAAAAATCTCACTGGATTATTATAATTGATGGCTAAAGGAAATTTAACCGGATATTTCCTACTGACACACTACAGTAAATTATATAAATAACTGGCTTAAACCCATTTTTTTTGGTGAAAATACTAACGTGCCTAAGACTTTTGCACAGTACTATATATATAAATCTGCTGATGTCTTTTTTATATACAGAATATATTTTTATATTCCTCTTTATGAATCCATAATTAAACAATCATCTACACTCTAATGACATGCAGCACACAAACGGAAAATCTATTTGACGTTCAGTCTATCTGGTTAAATCATTCCTTTATTGTCATTTATTACAAAGCCTCTTAAACGACCACTGAGTTATTTTACACAATTTGGCACACAGCATTGTTAATTGGACGCTACATTCTGAAACACTGAGTGCTTTTAAAATTTTTCAGTTCACTGAACACACTCTTTACAGTCCAAATTGCACAAAATATAATTCTGCAAACAGTTTGTTCTAAATTTGGAGCAGGTGAGCTGAGCCAAGACGACAGAAAAAGGTGAGAAAGTGGTTGGACATCAGAATCACTTTGCAGGAGAACGCTCTGTTCTCACACATGATCGTCCAACATTAAAAGGCCTCTGAAAATTTTATATCAGGCAGCACTAAAAACATTGCAGTTCAGTCCAGCCTGGCCTGGTGTGACCATCTGAAGCACATCCCTTCTTTTAAAGTGCAAATTCAGTTACAGACATGCAGTAAAAGATTCAAGCAACTCTGTGTTCAGACATGACCAACAATGTAGTTGGTTATACTCAGACCGAAACTGTAAAGCTAAACCAAAATATGTAAAGATATAGCCTACAACAAAGCTGTTATGGAACCCCTATCCTATTTCAAAAGTCAACTGTAAAAAAAAAAATAAGAAAAATTACAGGGAATGACAAATACCAGCAAAGTGACACTGAAACTATAAACATTTGTCATCACAAAAAATGAAGATTTCACATAAATGGATATGAATAACGGAGATACTGAAGACTGAAGTCATGAATGCTGCTCGTGTTTATTTCTCTGATGCTGGCCTGCCTGAGAATAAACTTTATGAGAATAACAGAGCATTACATAATGCTTACAGCAAAATCTTATATATTAAATTCTCTTTCATGTGATAAGAAATCCACATGAAATATAACATGGAGATGTTGCGCTATGGGATTTAACTGAAAGCTTGTCCTGGAATAACTGTGTATTTTCTTTGAGGTGTTTATCAGAGCTATTTATCAGAGACAACACGCAATGCTGTGTTCAATTCAGACACAGAATTGAGTTCTGTTATCAAGGCAAATGGTGAAGAGTGGACCTGAACTAGTCAAGATGCACAATGCAACAGTAAGGGATTTTAAACCCTCATTCAGATACACATTATACTCTTAAAATAAAGGTTCTTTATTGGAATCAAAGGTACTTTCTTAAGCCATATCGAATTTGTTGACATAAATGAAAAATGCAATGACAAATAAACAGGGCAGTCATACAGAATTATGGTAATGGATCAATATAATCAATCACCCATGGTGATTATCACAGCCTTGATGGTTAAAAATGGTTTTAAAGATGTATTCACTGCAGTGGACTAGATGCATAAGGGGGTTAATTACGAAAATTATGTTAATTATTCTTTTTGGCACAAGAAACCTTGATTAAGTGGACTTGAGGAAGACAAATAAAACACTCCAAAGTGTACATAATTCAATTATGTGTGATTGATATATAATATAGAGTAGATGCTTCTGGGCTAGTCCAATTTAACTGGGGCAGGACATTTCTACTAATTCTACAAAGAGATATTATGATATTATGTGTATATAGTAATATATATGATATAAAGGCTTCCTCAGAAGGTTTCTGGTACAGTGAGCAGCTCTCTTAGGTAAAACTTGTACATTAAACTTGCATTATGTATACAGTGGGTTGTGGGCTGGTAAGAGCACACACCAACTTTTAAGGGCCATGAACACTTATGTATAGTGCATGATGGTAGATAATGCCAGCATGCATTATTTTATTTTATTTTTAAAAATGGTTAATTGAGGACTGGTGGTGAATTTAAAAAAAAAAACTTTTTTTGTCTTGTTTTAAGCATTAACCTCACTAAATATTGTTAGATTTACGCATGAAACAAGAAAATACGGTAACACTTAACAATATGGTTTCATTTGTTAACATTAGTTAATAAGTTAACTTGAACTAACAATGAACAATAAACCTACAGCATTTATTAGTCTTAGATAATGTTAATTTCAACATTTACTAATATATTTTTAAAATTCAAAGTTGTATGTTTTAACATTAGTTAATGCACTGAGAACTATCATGAACGAATTTCATGACAGATTATTAACTGTTGAGATATTATTGCGATACTCCAAGACATATGGTAAAATGTTAACAAAAAATGTGCTGTTGATTAAAATGCTAAATTTGGTATTACATTTTGGGTGAAAATGAATAGGCTTGGACTGATAACACAATGCACAGGACAATAGTAACACCAGATTTAAAATATTTATGATTCTGAAGCTGAAAAAACAGAATTATTTTAGACGAATATGCTTACACACTGTCCCAGACTAGATATATTTAAAACAATGTTTTTACTGGTAACATAATACATTTGGCATCATCAGGACCCACAAATATTCCCCCATTGCATTATTATATGGTAGTTTAATGTAGTACTGACACTAAAACTCTGTAAACTTAAACTATACACAATACATATTGTCACTACCCACGATACATATTGTTGCATTTGTGTATTGCGAGATATTGTTACACCCCTAATATATTAGTATGTACAGACTGTGTATTAGTAAATACCGTCTCAGAAGGTAGGCACACCCACAGACAGCACAAAGTCCCATCATTGGGCATAATGCTCACAAAATTGAGAAGATCCTACACATTCTTTGTTTTGGCAAGTGGAAGTGCAGTACGGTTTCTGGGTACAGAGTTGATAAAATGAGAGCTTCTGGGGAAAAACTAATTTGTCAGAATTTAATTTAGTAACACTTTAGAAAAATGATCCATCATTAATAGGTAACTATGCAGGAAGTAATGCAGGTCAAATGAGTAAAAAAGAAAAATTGCTCAGTTCTCTCAGACACACGTTAATGTTGTGATTAGTAATTAATTGGTAATTCTTTATAATTTGTCATAGTTAATTGTTCTTAATAATCTCATTGAGTAATTATTGATTACCTATCTCAGTCCTAAATTTGATATAACTTAATGATTAGTTAAGCTGGTTCCCATTTTAGTTATTATTAGTAGCTGAAGTGTTAATGTAGTAATACTCATTTGTCCTGCATTACTTCCTGCATAGTTAGTTAATGACGGACCATTATTCTAAAGTGTTACCCTTATGGGGGCGGTTGTGGTCTAATGGTTAGAGAGTCGCTTGTAACCCGTAGGTCATGGATTCGAGTCTCAGTGAATGAAGAGTGAGCAAGGCAGCTAACCCCCACTCGCTCCCCGGGCGCCGCAGCAAAAATGTCTGCCCACTGCTCTGGGTGTGTGTTCATGATGTGTGTGTTTAAAACTCACTCACTGCTACGTGTGTGCACTTGGATGGGTGAAATGCAGAGCACAAATTCAGAGTATGGGACACCATACTTGGCTACACGTCACGTCACATTGTAAAATTGCTTAATAGCACATACACCTTAAATCCACGCGAATGATAGTGTTTAATAAAATAAGCTGCAAAACAGACCAGACTTTATGCCGTCAATAAAAAGTATGTCTATGTGCCACTACCTGAGGTTTTCTTTCTGGCAAAACTCCTACATTTTCTCAGAAGGAAAAATATTTGCTACCAGTTCAGCTTTTTTGTTTTTCTGTCCCAAAACTATCAAGCTCTTCAAAAGTTTAAATGAATTTGAACAAGAACCCTAAATCACTATTCTCAGAAGAGAACCTGTGAGAAGCCCTGACATAGGAAATAATTGTTCAATCTTTCATCTTTGTGGAGTTTGAGGCACTGCTGAGTTTTATTTGAAAAAGCCAACCACAGCTTATCTTATAACAATAAAGTTTCAAACATATACAAGTCCTAACCAGGAGCAAAGCGACGGTTATACGGTTTCTCACCTCATCCACGTTTTCAAAAGCATTGATGATGTCGTAGGGCAGACAGGACAGCAGGTCTATGACGAACCAGGTCTTCAGGTAATTCATCCTGATCAGCTTCGGATCCGAGATCACCTCCCCTCCAGGCCCGACAAACGTGGTGTGGAAGTTGAGCACGATGTCCACGAGGAAGATGACGTCCACAACGCTGTCCAGAACCAGCCAGGTGACGTTATTCTGTTTGGTCTTGAAGGAGACGTTATAAGGAACCATGATGGCAGTGTAGAAGGTCAAGATGAGGATGACCCAGTCCCAGGTGGTCTTAAAGGTGCAGTAGTGTAAGATGATGTGAGGCGGGGTCTTAGGGGCTTCCTGTTTATACTGCGGAAGGATGTCAGAACCCAGTTGAAGAACCTGAGAAAGATGAATGAGACAAACAAAAGATAAAGGGATTGAAGGATCCGAGACAAGGAAAGGAAAAGAAAAATGGCAAAATTGCAGAAGTTAAACACCGAAGCCAGTGGGATTTCGCATTTTTTGACATTATTTGTTTTAAATTTTAGTATTGGAAAATATATGATCACGTTATTTTTATATATATATATAGCTTTACAATAATTTAATATCATTTATACATATTTTACAATAATTTCTTTCAGCCCTGAAAGAAAATTGGTGTAGGATTTGAAACAATTTGAAACAATTTTTCTACTTTGAAGGAATTTTCACTCAGAAATTGCTAGTAAAGTTCACAAGTAATTACAACAAAACGTAGCATTGCAAGTAACACATTGAATTAAATGTGAATGTTAATAAGTAGAAATACTAAAATAATGATCATTGTAGTATGTTCTACAAGAAAATACTGTTTATTTACAACTTTACAAATCATTTTTACACTGTATTTTTGACATCCCTAATAAGCAGATTTTCTTTAGGGAAATAAGAGAGAGTGAAATGAAATTATTTCAATTAAATAAAGAGGGCCCTCAGGAAAGTGTTTGTTTCAATATTAATTCTAGCTCTGACTAATTTCTGCTCTTCCCTGGACAATACGGTGTTTTTTCTGTATATTATGCATCTTTGTATTAACAGAACATGAAGTTTACTAAGAGATTTAACAGAAGTTCCTCTCAAAGAGACAATAAAGAAAAGAAGATGACAGAGGGAGAAAGATTGTTTCAGATCATATATCAATCGGCGCTATTTTTTTATAAAAATATGCAAGAAAAGAAGACCAATCAGAATTCAAATGCAAAAATGGTGGCACATTTTGAATGCTAAGAATTCTGTCATGAGGAGACTTTTAAACTTAAGTTTAAGCAAGAAAAAATATGTTTACAAAGTATGTTTATACAAAAAAAAAAAGTAATAAAGAATTCAATGCAAATCAAAGGTTAAATACAATAAGGTTCAATCAACAGCATTTATGGCACATTTGTGGCAAAACTGACTAGTCCCTTATTTAACATTTTTTTTAAAGTGGGCAAATATCAAGGTCACATTGAGGCACTTACTGCAAAAGGGACGAGAAAGGGGGCCATTTTGGGGATTTAAAAACAGAAATATGCAGCACATAATTTTTTAATAGCATTTACATTAATTGATCTGCTAAAACATGTATTATTTGAGCTGTAAATGTGTACTCATAATTTTGACAGTTGTTTAGGTTTTAGGCATTTTAATTGAATAAAAGTTAGTTAGCGCTAAAATCATATTAACATGTAATTTTACTTTTTAACTGTATTTTAACATTTACAGTTTGGCCCCATTCACTTCCATTATAGTGCCTCACTGTAACCCATATTTATTTAAGAAAAAGTCTAAATCAATTTTTGTGTTAATTAACATTGTCAAAATACTGTTGATTGAGTTTTACTTATACTGAACCCAGAATATTCCTTTAAGAGATTCAGGCTGAATGAATTGCAGAAGTTTAATACTTAAGAGTTAATGAATAAGAACAAACCTTAACCAGTGTAATGCTGCCTTGCGAACACTGCAACAACACACATTCAGCAGGGATCAGAGTCATTAAACCATGATAAAAGCATCCACCCTCGCTAACCTATCCCATCTTTTAATGTTCCCCCTCATCAAAAAATATCTAGTAAGATTGTTCCTTCCTGACACTCAAAAAAGTAACATTTCCCTCCTCTTTAACACCATCACACAACAGTGACAGAGCAGTAAATCGTAAACTTGAGAAAAGCGAACCGGGGTTTTGACACACACACACACACACACACACACACACAAACACACACTCCTCATCAGTGTTAATTATTAATAGCAGCTTCTGGCAGTCAACTGTAGACTTCTGCTGTCCAACAGACACGTGTGAGATTGCGTTACAGCAGCATCCTGTGTGTGTGTGATTCTATTACAAGTTTGTCCTCCGTGAGATGAAGTTTTGTATAACCTTGTACTGTGCAGTCAAGGATGTAAGCAAATGCTCCCTCTGTCTGTGTGTGTGTGTGTGTGTGTGTGTGTGTGTGTGTGTGTGTGTGTGTGTGTGTGCGCTCACCTCTGCGAGTCTGGACTGTTTGTGTGAAGTGACATCGGTTCTGCTCACGGGCGTGAGTTGCTGAATGGTGCTTTTGCTGTTTGTCAACGCTCGAGTCAAACGTGCAAACTTGGTCCAACCTACAAGACATATTTAATGAAAAGCATTACACAACTGAACTGAAAAGACATGCATTGTGTTCATACAGTAACACACACTAAGGGCCCGATCATACACATGGCGCAATGCGGCGCCAGGTGCGACACCAGTGATTTTTGCTAGTGTTTTTCGGAGACTTCAACATCCACCTAGAAAAACTTCAGACTGCTGATTTCCACACTCTGCTTGCCTCATTCGATCTCAAACGAGTATCTACTGCGGCTACTCACAAATCAGGTAACCAATTGGACTTTATTTACACGCGCTACTCCTCCACTGACCATACACTGGTCAATCCGCTGCACACCTCAGATCACTTTCTCTTCATTCTCAACCTAAACCTGCCTCAGAACACAACACACACTCCTCCACAGGTCACCTTTCGGCGAAACCTACGCTCACTCTCACCCTCTCGCCTATCCTCTTTGGTCTCATCCACACTTCCTCCACCTGATCAGCTCTCAACACTAGATACTAACAGTGCAACTGATACTCTTTTCTCCACTTTAACATCCTGCTTGGACAACTTCTGCCCCCTTTCCTCCAGGCCAGCCTGCGCTACACCCTCTGCCCCATGATTATGTGATGTTCTCCGCGAACATCGTTCTAAACTCAGGGGTGCAGAGAGGAAGTGGCGCAAATCAAAAGATCCTACTGACCTTGGTCTTTATCAATCCCTTCTCTCTTCCTTCTCTGCTAATATCTTGTGATTGATGATCAATTGAACTTCACAGACCACATTACTAGAACTGCCCGGTCCTGCAGATTTGCCTTATACAACATTAGGAAGATCAGGCCCTTCCTATCAGAGCATGCTACACAACTCCTTGTCCAAGTGCTTGTTCTATCCAGACTGGACTATTGTAATGCTCTCCTGGTTGGTCTTCCAGCTTGCACTGTCAAACCTCTGCAACTGATCCAGAATGCTGCAGCTAGAGTGGTCTTTATGAGCCGAAGAGAGCACACGTCACTCCTCTCCTCACTAAATTGCACTGGTTGCCAGTTGCCGCTCGCATCAAATTCAAGTCACTGACGTTTGCCTACAGAACAACCATTGGCTCTGCTCCCTTTTACCTAAACTCATTACTTCAGACCTATGTGCCATCCAGAAACTTGCACTCTGCAAGTGAACGTCGTCTTGTGGTGCCATCTCAAAGAGGCACAAAATCTCTTTCTCGGACCTTTCCCTTGACTGTTCCCTGCTGGTGGAATGATCTGCCTAACTCAACCAGAGCTGCTGAGTCCATAGCCACTTTCAAGAAACGGCAGAAGACACATCTTTTTCGGCAGCACTTGATCCATTAATACTAACACTTTCTCTCCTATTCTATATCTATTTATTTAAAAAAAATACATGTACTGCGTTAGATTAAACTGGGAAGGGTCATAACACTTGCATATTGTTGTCCTATTGTTAGTTTAACTGCTTCTATTGTTCTCATTTGTAAGTCGCTTTGGATAAAAGTGTCTGCTAAATGAGCACATTTAGCAAATGCATTTTCGCACATTTGTGCGGCCATGGGTGTGCTGGTCTGAAAACGAGGTGTGTTCAGGTGCATTGTTGGCGCGTTGCTAATTTGAGGCAACTGAAATAGACTTCGCTATTGACCAACTGAAACCTGATCTAGAGTCAATGGCGCAGTCATTTTTTTATTTAAAGGGCGCATTAGTAATATGCGCCTATAGGCAGGTCCACAACACGCGTACACTCTGCTTATTACACACACAGCAGCACACAAACATGCCAAATACTAAAAATAAAAGGATTACAATGTAAAAGATTATTATAGTGTACATAAAGATATGGTGAAATCCGGCTTGTCCCGTAGATGGTCTGCTTGCGTGCTTTAACCTCGTACACGAGCAGATCCGTTTCCTCGTTAGAGAAGCATTCAGTTTGTAAATAGCGAATCCGCCATGCCGCGAGCGCAACTGGCTTTTAAAGGGAATGAATGGGAGATGAGATTCTGATTGGTTTATTGCACGTTATGTCCAAAACACACCCATTACTCTTTACAAAAATAGAGAAAACCCTTTTAGACATGCCAGGCGCCTCAACCATTTTTCCCATCATTTAACTAGCAAAAGTGGATTCGGACATGCCGTAAGTGCACTTGCACCGTGCGCTTTAGACAATGCACTTCGAACTTTAAAATAGGGCCCCGAATGTGTCTTTCAGTTCAGTTGTGCAGTGCTCTTCTAAAATAATCTGCACAAATGAAACTCAATTCAATATTTTGCTTTCATAAATGTTCTGCATAACTGAACTGAATTAAAAATGTTTCAAAGAGCATGTTGCTTCATCGTGAGCAAGAATCTAACATTTTGTACAAAAAGGTTTACAAGTTCAATCTCACAAGTTTGTTGATTTGATTAATCACCAAAAAGTGGAGAATTATATATATATATATATATATATATATATACAGTGAGGAAAATAAGTATTTGAACACCCTGCTATTTTGCAAGTTCTCCCACTTAGAAATCATGGAGGGGTCTGAAATTGTCATCGTAGGTGCATGTCCACTGTGAGAGACATAATCTAAAAAAAATAATCCAGAAATCACAATGTATGATTTTTTAACTATTTATTTGTATGATACAGCTGCAAATAAGTATTTGAACACCTGAGAAAATCAATGTTAATATTTGGTACAGTAGCCTTTGTTTGCAATTATAGAGGTCAAACGTTTCCTGTAGTTTTTCACCAGGTTTGCACACACTGCAGGAGGGATTTTGGCCCACTCCTCCACACAGATCTTCTCTAGATCAGTCAGGTTTCTGGGCTGTCGCTGAGAAACACGGAGTTTGAGCTCCCTCCAAAGATTCTCTATTGGGTTTAGGTCTGGAGACTGGCTAGGCCACGCCAGAACCTTGATATGCTTCTTACAGAGCCACTCCTTGGTTATCCTGGCTGTGTGCTTCGGGTCATTGTCATGTTGGAAGACCCAGCCTCGACCCATCTTCAATGCTCTAACTGAGGGAAAGAGGTTGTTCCCCAAAATCTCGCAATACATGGCCCCGGTCATCCTCTCCTTAATACAGTGCAGTCGCCCTGTCCCATGTGCAGAAAAACACCCCCAAAGCATGATGCTACCACCCCCATGCTTCACAGTAGGGATGGTGTTCTTGGGATGGTACTCATCATTCTTCTTCCTCCAAACACGTTTAGTGGAATTATGACCAAAAAGTTCTATTTTGGTCTCATCTGACCACATGACTTTCTCCCATGACTCCTCTGGATCATCCAAATGGTCATTGGCAAACTTAAGACGGGCCTTGACATGTGCTGGTTTAAGCAGGGGAACCTTCCGTGCCATGCATGATTTCAAACCATGACGTCTTAGTGTATTACCAACAGTAACCTTGGAAACGGTGGTCTCAGCTCTTTTCAGGTCATTGACCAGCTCCTCCCGTGTAGTTCTGGGCTGATTTCTCACCTTTCTTAGGATCATTGAGACCCCACGAGGTGAGATCTTGCATGGAGCCCCAGTCCGAGGGAGATTGACAGTCATGTTTAGCTTCTTCCATTTTCTAATGATTGCTCGAACAGTGGACCTTTTTTCACCAAGCTGCTTGGCAATTTCCCCGTAGCCCTTTCCAGCCTTGTGGAGGTGTACAATTTTCTCTCTAGTGTCTTTGGACAGCTCTTTGGTCTTGGCCATGTTAATAGTTGGATTCTTACTGATTGTATGGGGTGGACAGGTGTCTTTATGCAGCTAACGACCTCAAACAGGTGCATCTAATTTAAGATAATAAATGGAGTGGAGGTGGACATTTTAAAGGCAGACTAACAGGTCTTTGAGGGTCAGAATTCTAGCTGATAGACAGGTGTTCAAATACTTATTTGCAGCTGTATCATACAAATAAATAGTTAAAAAATCATATATTGTGATTTCTGGATTTTTTTTTTTTTGATTATGTCTCTCACAGTGGACATGCACCTACGATGACAATTTCAGACCCCTCCATGATTTCCAAGTGGGAGAACTTGCAAAATAGCAGGGTGTTCAAATACTTATTTTCCTCACTGTATATATATATATATATATATATATATATATATATATATATATATATATATATAGTAAGGGTCCGTTTTTATGTTTTTGAAAGAAGTCTCTTATAGACACCAAGGCTGCATTAATACAGTAATATTGTCACTTTTCATTCTAATGTATTTTACAATGTAATTTAGTCATGTGACGACAAAGCTGAAAATTCAGCATCATTACTCCAGTCTTCAGTGTCACATGATCCTTCAGAAATGATTCTAATATGCTGATTTGATACTCACAAAACATGTATTATTATTATTAAGTTGAAAACAGTTGTGCTGCTTATTATTTTAGTCCAAACCATGATACTTTTTTTCAGGATTCTTTGATGACTTTATATGAATGATATATATCATGAACACATCCAAAACATAAGTCCTCTGTGGTTCAGATATGACTCAGCAAAGTTTTTTTATGTTGAATAAATCTGGAAGAAGTGTTTGCCGTCGCTCCTGTTATTATCCTGCAATGAAATATAACTGCTGAAACACTGTCTGGAGAGGTTTCAAATCTCTCTCTCTCTCTTTGATTCTTGTATGATTAACATTCATCTCACACACACTGGTGAATCTGATGCAAACCTGCTCAAGTCACACTTCACCCTAAAATCATTTAGTATAAAGAAAACTAAGGACCATTATTTTCATGTAGTAATTCTCATTACTGTAACAATTCCCCTTTATTCTCAAAAGTGATTCTCAATACTGTAACAGTAATTGCCTTATTGTAAAGAATAATTGTCATAAAAAATACAGGCTTCACTATTTTCTACAGGAAAAATATAATTTCTTGAAAATTGAGCTGGACAAGTTTTGTGAAATTCACCCACACACACTATTGGAAGTTTTGGAAACAGACTCTATAACATATTAAATCTTAATAAACAAGCCCCCGGCAGACACGCGCACACACACAGACACACACAAACTAATTTCAATGTGCTTGAAAATAACACTTGAGATTGAGTGCCAGAGGAAAAAACTAGCAATGCTTGCCAATAATAAATACATATTTATTTATATGACATAAGCACATTAGAGGAAGTGTTAATCTGTCAGAACAAACTCGAGTCTAACAAGCACTACGCGCACGTCTGCGTCTTTCAGACAAGTATATATTTTGAATGCATCACTGACGTTACAAGTGTACTATTGTACAGTACATGTGTGTATATATCAAACTCACCTCTGGTGCTTTCGTCTTCAATAGGCTGTTTAAAGACGGTGATGTCCTTAAATGTACACAGGAACAGAACCACTTTGTCATTTTCATTTCGGATTGGTGCAATCTGCATGTAGAACCACACCGGAGTTCCTGTACAAGGTCAGAGGTCAAAGTCAGCATCATCACATGATTTCTGACAGAACCATTAAATCTTTAATTCAGAGCCTTTTCATATTAAGTCTTGAAATCAATGTTGATGAAAACATGCTCTGGTATTTATTAAGTAAAGAATTATAGTATATATACCATAGTATATATTGTGTTTTAATAGATGATAATAAATTCATAAGCACATGATATCCATGTTATACCTTATGCTAAATCTGGCTTGGATTCCACTGGATTATTGGCTTGGAATAATATTTTTACAGTATAAATATTTTTACTGTATTTTACTAAAATAAATGCAACCTTGGTGGAAAACAAGACTAAAGACAATATATAATTATTCCTTGACCAATAGTGTACATGGAAGTGTTTAATATCTAGTAGCTAATAGTCAACATGATTTTTTACTGTTTACAACACCTCTACTAGACATTATAAGAAACTTTAAAGATGTTAGTATCTGTAGGCTATATGTTTGTTTGAAGTCGCACTTACTGTTCTTTCTGTACAGCAGCACTTCAACACAGTTGGACTCATAGTTATCAAAGGCCTGTTTCACATTTTCTATGGTCTTCTTGTCTGTCAGCTCCCCATACATAAAACTACAGAGAGAGATTATTCACAAAGTGCATAGTTTTTAAGTAATTATCCCTCCCTGAATTCATTAGAATCTACATAAATCCCAGTCTAAAGATTCATGGAAGTAAAATGCTCAGATGATGTTCAGGATTCAGATTTTCCCACATGAGTGGCTCATGGTCATATGTTCTAACAAAGATTAAGAGATTACACAGATTTTCTGAAATGTATGTGCACCTCACCCTTTTCGCAAAGTGGGACCAATTATGGCATCTTAACCTGTTTGTTTCTCTTGCAGTCACAGATAAAAGCTTATTAATAAAATAAAATAAAAAGATTGTCTTGTGAGCATGGCAGAAAAATATGCTTTAAGTGGAAGGCAGTATATCTGTGTCTCAAGCCACTTACTGAAATTAGTTTTTTTCTTTACTTTTAACCACAATATGCCACTACAATGCCAGATCATGGCTGGGCCAAAAATATACTTTCATATATATACACACACACACACACACACACACACACGCACACACACGCACACACACACATTTACTGTATAATACTACATTTTATGCAGAGGCAAGGTGATGCACAAGCCCAAGATTATGACATTATTATTTCTTGGTTTTGTTACAATGGGCACATGGATGCACAACAAATCATTTTAAGCTTCAGTCTTAAATTGTAATACAGGCCCCTTAAATGTACTGCAACACCAGAGATCTTCAATACAGCATGAACTGTGTAACATCTACAGATATATGGTCACGTGTACGTCCCCTCACCTGCATGTGCTGCTTTTCTGCATGACCTCTGCTCTGTGATATCCAGACAGCTTGCAGAAGCCGTCATTACTGTAAACTACAGGCCAGTCCACAATCTGAGCGTTCCCCAGCAAGAAACTTGTCTCTGAATGTTCAGAGAAGATGATAAAGTATAAAAGAGAGAGCAGGAATTAGTGACCTGACACACACAGTATATTACTGTCACTTATCCTACTGTAACATCTCTAGAAAATGTAGACTTTCAAAACATCATAAAACAAAACAACTACAAAATGTAGCCTTTCTGACCACATAAATTGAATGGGATGTTTTAAAATCTCTTATTAGAGTTTGTCTACAATTTTTTCTTCTATTCAATTTTATAATGTCTTACTCTTATATACACTATAATTCTCAGATTCGATTTGTTTGTAATGGAGACGGTAAACCAGACACAAACAGCATTACTGTGACAGGAACTAGAGATGTTGCCCCCTCTAGTGGTCATAAACGTAACAGTTCTCTCAAAACAATCAGGCCGACTCTGCTGGCGCAGAGACGTGGACTGAAATTACTGTATATTGAGTTCATTTTTAATCAACTGAAGGAGAAAGAAAACAACTGAGCGAGAAATGCGTAATTATATTAAATTAAGTATTGGTATAGCACTACACAATGTATTAGTCAGTTGCGGCTGCTTAACGTTATATTGTCGATAATATATTCGAAAAATCACCTAACTCAAAATAAGAAATACATTTGAATATATATATATATATATATATATATATATATATATATATATATATATATATATAATAAACAGAAATAAATGCTGTTTGTAAATAATTAAATTCAGCAGCGCAGTAAGAAATTAATGGTTTATTTGCATAAAGTAAATTTGAAGACTGTTTTTTTTTTAGATGTAAGATATCTTAATACATGAATACTAATACATGAGTTAATATATTCTAAGAAGACTCTAAAACTCAAAAAAAAATAGCCTGCCATTGTGCAAATTATGCATTTAAAAAAATATATCACAATGTAGGTCCTACCCTGCCCTGCTCAGAGAAACCACTAAAAGAGAAAAAAATACGAAGTTAAAGCATTAAACATTACATTAGCATTACAGCGTCCATGATTCACATCTTAAATGTAATATAAATAACTATACGAATACAGCTTCATTTTAAAAAAGCAGCTTCAAATTAATTAGGCTACCTGTTTTAGTTTGATTTACTGATTACTCAGTTTGTAAATGCAGAATAACATGGGCACTGTAACGATAAGTGACCTAATGCATTCCAGAAACCACAAGCGTGCTCCTCACCACTCGAGCGTCTGACGATATTCTCCAGGAAAGTGTTTTGCGGTGCCACCAGCCCTCTCTTTCCCCCGGGCATCGTGCGTCTGTGGCTCTCGCGCTGCTCGCGTCAGGTGGGCACTCTCTGCGCGTGGAGTCTGTGCCGGTGGAGCGGGGAGGCTCATGGTAACGTCGCGCGCTGGCTGGCCGGGAGCTTCTGTGTGCCAACCGCGCGCGCTCTAGGCTCAAAGCGACAAGTCTGTGGGCACGGGGAGCTCCCCGCGCATGCGCAGCTGCACCGAAGCGCACAGGCAGAAGCTGGGGATCTCCAACTCCAACGCCGAGCGCGTGCCCAACAGCTCCACTGCAGAGGAGAAACAAAGCATTGTCAAATCTCTTAAGCTTTATACTGTAGCACCAATACTACCCCCGTTATACTATAATACCCGTATAATTTACTGATTGTGCGTTCGGAGCTTTTATAAGCACCAAGTTCCCGTACTAACTGAACGGACCAATTATCTGCGCAATAAGACTGAACCCAATTGTCTATTTTTGCAGGAGTGGCGCGCGCGAATCCCCGTAGGCGCGTTCACCAGCGCGCTCCAAAAGTGTGATAAGATTTGAGCAAGATTTCTTATTGCGACGCTGATGACAAAATTTAAAACGCGTATGGAGAAAGTCAAACATGATCTAAAACGGCCCCACAATAAACTAAAAGACTGATGAAAAGAAGAGAAAACATCATTCTGCAACAACAAACTAATCATGACCACCTTTACTATCACATTCTATTGTATTTATTGTGGTAAATTCTGACTAACTTGTAGAATTTTTATCCTAAAAAATTAAGTTATGACAACATGCATTTTTACATTGCTTAACTCATCAAAATAAGTGAAGAAATTGTCTGTATTCAACTAATTTTAAGTCAGTTTAATGTAATTTAAGTTGAAATGGCTTCAACATCCAAGTTGATTGTACTTAAATTAAAAGGGTCTAATTATGCTTTTCCACTGTTTCAACTTTAGTTAGTGTGTAATGTTGGTGTTTGAGCATAAAAAAAGATCTGCAAGGTAACAAAGCTCAAAGTCCACTCCAAAGGGAGATATTTTATTTAACAGAATCCACTTTTTAACAACTACAACGAAAGACTCATTAGTTTCCCCCCACTTTATGAAGTCACAATGTTCCTCATTTAAATAATACGCAAAAAAGGGGATGAGGCCTGGTTGAGCTGCAGTAGAGAAGAAAATGGCGGGATCCAAAATCGCCCTCTATACCCTCAAATAGGGCGTTATTTGAAGGGACAGCCAGTTGTAGTGGTGTCCGAAACCATTAGTGGACGTTATGAGTGCATTTATTTAATTGCACTGCAATAACGAGTGTACAGCCGACGTACACTCAACGGCTGTCCGAATTCGTTCACTCCTTCAAGTGAACAGTAGCCTATATTAGTGGACTAACGTAGAAAATAGTGAATGAGGGTTTAGGGGGCGATTTATGTCAAAGAGACACTGTTTTTCCCACAACATTACCAAAACAGATTTGTTTGAACTTCCTAAGGCTGACGAACTTAGAATGGTTAAAACTTATTTTAACCACTGTTCCTGAACATTATTACTCCAATGTTTATCTGTGTGCTGCACATTTTATGGTGAACAGCTTGTTTTCTGTTGCTTTTGTAAGCTCTCGCTTTTGTAAAACAAAATTACAAAGAACATACCACTATGAAACGTCCTGTGAAATCAGAAAGTCTGTGCATGAAATCCTTTCTACACGATCCTCTTGTTTGTTAACAACATTGTCAGGGTCTGAATCGGGCGAATTGGTTTGAAATTGACGCCATTCTCAATATTTAAACTAGAGAAGAAGTCGGAGTTATGGAAGGGCGGGACATTTCCCAAACACCTGAGTGCTGCCAATTCACAACACCCAGTGTGCTAGCCAATCAGCTAACCAATCACAGTATTTTGTATTATGGAAGGAGGGGCTTCATCGAAATTAGCGTGTTTGAGTCAGACTGGGGAAAGAGGTGCTGAAAAAATGTAAAATATGTGCAAAATAATGCATTTCTGAGCAATCAAGCATGAAAACATTCTAGTACACCCCAAAAACAAAATCAAGACTTGTAAAAGGGAATAATAAGACCCATTTAAGGCAGCAACTTTTTTTTTTTTACAGTGAATCTCTAAAGGGAATATATTTTTCACTAAAGATTTATATTACAACTGTGGTATGTTGTTGCTATAGTTTCTAAATGTGTAGATTGTTATTTATCATTACAAAAGCTATATATATATATAGATAATTATATCCTTATTGTAATAAATGCTATAGTTAAACAATAACAAGAACTATTTCAAGGCCAAGTACTTGATAGAATCGCAAGCTTTAAAGTAAGACCCTCTTGAATTATTGACTACCATTGGTCTTCCCCATGTGTAAAATGTGTTCTGCTAATAATGACAGATACTGATTACTGGTTTGACCAATAATTACTGATTATTCATTGACTAAAACTTTACCTTTGGTTCCCTGCATCCCTGACTATTCAGGTCATTGTCTCCTTGTCACAGGGCATAAGACAATGTTCCCATTTTGTCCTTTCCTAAAAACAGTGCTGTCAAGACCCATTTGTACACAGGCTTACGCAACAGATGACAGCAAGCACAAAAATCAGCCAAACTCTGTGTATAGTTGCTTCTTTAAGACCCCACATATCAGCTTCTGTGCTGTCAGCTTGTGCCCTTTAATTTCTATAGCTTTAATCACAGAAGACTCTGGCTCGGATGGGTCCCTCACAAAAACACCCGTTCTGCCCTCAGCCACCTGCCAACAAAGAGACATGATGAATTATGTGATAGAGGTTCATACTGAGTGAGTTTACATGTATGTATTCCATTAATAATACTAATAACTCAGATAGAAGACAGATCAAAGGAGGTAACGGTTTAGTTTTAGAGTCAGGCATGGCATAATCCACACTTTGGCACTACATAAGAGCAGTCCATTCCCGTTTTTAACTCCTAAAGAGGTTCAAGGTAATTACCAAATCACAGGCAGTCATGCAGAAGCACACTTATTTATGCAAGAAATTATAATAGCATGTTATTGCGGGAAATCTCACAAAAACATGTCCAGGTTGATATTTAACCATAAAGGTAGGGTATAGGCAACTTTCACATCCCGACTGTAGCAATCACTAATATGAAATATTCTAATATTTTCTAATGTTCTTGTCTAAATATTAAAACGTGTACATGAATCTCCTGTGGAAGTCTCCAAAAATTGTTCGTCCATTTGCATTCGGTCTGAATGAGCTATAAATAGCGTACTGATAGGATGTCCTACCTGCCAGTCAACATATATATTTCCACACCTCCGTGCACCCTGCTCACACAGACAGTCAACGAGCGCCTCCTTTTGCAGTTCCTCCTGAACCAAAACAACAATCTTATGCTGCGTTCATGCCATAACTACAAGATGGCAACCCGTGATGTTTTACTCAGAGCTGTTCAAGATTTATCAACGCTATCAACACCGAAATGAATCTGCAGCAGTCAGGTGGTACAAGTAAGAGCTCTGTAAGTTGTTCATTATTATTGTAATGTTGTGCTTTGAGATAAATTAATTTAACGCCATCTCTCGTGACGCTTTTGTTTTCTCCCTGCTGTACACGTTCATGTGTTTTGAAGGAGGCGTGGGTTTGGAGACGCTCTAAAGGGAGGGTGGGATCTTATGCTCTCAAAGCTAACTTGCTATTTCTATCCTCTCCGCAATTGCCTACTCTACCTTCAACTAAAATAAATAAATATATATATATAAAAAAAATTGTATAAAGAAAATGAAGTCTGTTTAGGAATAGGAACATTAATAGTTTTGACATTTTAATTGTAAAAAATATATTTATAATATTTGTATATTAATAAATATACTGTACAAAGCTATTGTATTAATGTAAAAAGCTTGTATTTTTAATGTTTTTAATGACAATTAAGCAGATTTTTATGAATTTTCATTGTCCAGATATTTTTATTTAGAGTTTGTTTGTAATTCTCACTATCCTCAATAATGATTCTTCTAACTATTACTATTCATATTAATTGAATACAGTATTGAAAAACATCCTTTCCAACCTTTTCCTTTTTTTAAAAGAAATTAGAAAAAATATTGTCCAAGAGCGAGATATATACACTGTGTGTATATATATATATATATATATATATATATATATATATATATATATATATATATATATATATATATATATATATATATATATATATATATATATATACATATATATATATATATACATACATATATATATACATACATATATATATACATACATATATATATACATACATATATATATACATACATATATATATACATACATATATATATATATATATATACACACACACACACACACACATTATTTATTATATTATTAATGACATTATATATATATATATATATATATATAATAAAATATTTATATAATTAAAATATATATATATAAAAGCTTTGTCAAATTCAACCAGTTCATATCCTACAATACTACACAGCAAAGAAAAGAATGCACAAGTCAAGAAAGAGAAGGTTCCAGAACTCTGAGAGCTGTCAATGTTCATTCAATCACTCACAAGCCGGCTCATACACTTTGTCTTTGCAGTTAGAACAACATGAGAGGCATAAAGTACATATATCATTTTGATGTAAAGACAGAGATGGAGGACTTGGGGAAAGGAGAGTATAGCGAAGCACAAGGAAGAGAGATACAATCGCCTCAGCTGTGAACTTTAAAGGAGCCCAAAACTCATTCCTTAAGACATAATCTGATTATAACAGCTCTGTTGGTTCTTTAACGATCAACACAGTTTAGGCTTGACTGCATGAACCTCAAGTGATCGATATATTCTCAAATGTTTAATAATTCAAGTTTCACTGTAAATGTCAGAGACAGAACACAGCGGGGTTGTGACTTCATTCTACCTCCAGAGACGGTGACCTGCTGTGTAATTGCAGATGTATTGTACACACTCAATTATTAACACTAATTCATATACACACACTCTCTACTGTATTGACTGACACACTTTTGCTTAATCTCCCAATCTCGTTCACACACACACACACCACAATAAGCCTGGCATGCCTTCATTTCTCCACATCGATTGTGACTGTTAATTAGCCCGTGAGCATATCTGTCTTTTTTTGTCTCCCTTTTTCTCTCTCTGTCAGATATCAAAAATTCTTCCTAACTAGAATCTGTTTGAACATCCCTAAAAATATCCTGTCGATAAGCCAACAGCCTCTGAATCTAAAAGCAGAGAGGTTTGCCTAAGCAACTGTGACAGGGTCAGAGAACAAATGATAACTTCACAGACATGATAGATTTTCCTTTGTCGTTACACCATTAGCGGACTCTGTAGCACTGCCAGATTTCCCATAGAGGGCTGAATTACAGTAATGGCCTTTCCATTAAGTGAACTAAATAAAGTCAACATTTTACTTTTGTATTGTGACATATTTCAGAGCAAAATTTGATATTCCACAAAAAAAAAAGAAAAAAAAAAAAGAAGAAAAGTAGGGTTGGGCTTGATTTTATCCATCCGGACTTGAATAGAAAATGAAAAGTAGGCGTCCCATACCAGAATGGAACTAGACCTGAATGTCAATTGCGAAGAACTACCAGAGACGTACACTTTTGAACCACAATATAGAGGTTGAAGGTCAAGTTTGTATCATAATGGTAACACTTATTTTTCATAATATAACATTATTTTATTATTTGCAACCTTAATTACATTATTGTTAATTGGGATGTATTTACTACGGTATTGGTAAATCTTGTTATTTTATATGCCACTAGTGGTACCAAACTGCTGTGTAAAAAGTTAGCTCAAAGGGGAAATATTAATAATAACTCATAATTATCGATTATGATTAATTATTAATAATTGGGTCAGTTAATTGGATTAACTTGAGGTAGCTAAATTAATATTACAATCAATTAATCAGTTCCAACAAACTCTTTTGATTATTCATTTATTCTAAGAAAAGTGTATCTTTCATGGCCACCGAAAAATAATTATTTCTTAGCCTGTACAGCGCTTAGAGCATGTAACAAGATCAAGATCGTAAAATGGACTTTGTTGCAAGCAGAGAATCAGAACCAAATACATATTGTGCACAAGTTTTATTAACTAAATCACAAACATCTCAACTCAACACACACACACACACACACACACACACACACACACACACACACACACACACACACACACACACACACACACACACACACACACACACACACACACACACACACACACATACACACATACATACATACATACATACATACATACATACATACATGCATGCATAGGTAAAATGGTGAGTGATATGGAACCGGAAGCAGGAAATGGAACTATGGAAAAGATCTATTTCAGTATGAAAAGAACCATCAGCTTATCATTTTCAGAGCACCTCATTAAATTGATACTTGCATGGTCTGTGCAGTGGACACAGTTCTAGAAGTGGTTGAAAATTGAGTTTGTTGATGGGTCCGTGAGTGTCAAATGTCACTGTACAAGTTGCAATCGTTTTCTTCTCTGCTGGATGGAGAAGATATGATGAACTTGCATGGTTATTTCAACGCTGTTCTCATGGCTGGAGTGCAGATTGTGGCCTGCAGGCTCTGGGCCGGCAGGACACGCAGAGCAAATGGTGGGAGTTGCGATGGACTTCGTCCGCATTGAATGAAGACATTGAACTCCTGAGGTTGTCCTTGATGCTGTTGTGGTTGAGAGAGTCCTCTCTCTCCTGAGTGAGCACATTGGTGTTGTGAGTCGAAGCCTGCTGCCCTGGGGCCTGCTGAGGCCATGCTGGACGGCATCCTGAACGCACCGAGAAGCCAAGAGTTGATCAGTTGGGGGGGTGGGGGGGTCCCCACAGTATCAACTTGAAGAAGCAGCAGTTGAGGCCAGAAGAGAAGAAAGTCACTGTGGATTTGTCTCTAATAAAGCCTGAGAAAGGCCCCACCTCTCCGGGTTTGCTTGACCAATGAGAAGGGTGGAATTTCCAAGCGGGAAGATTCCTCTGTGGTTGATTTATGAATCTTTGTTCTAAGCGTGCTCATTTGCAATGGCAGCTGGATTGGTTTCTGATGACGAAACTAAGAAAGATTCTTGTAATACTAATATGTTGCACGGCTATCGGCATATCATGTACACAATCATTTCGATCTTCATACCAATTTATAGAGACCAAACATTATATGGATGAGGTTACGTTGACCGTTGGCTCTATAATAAAATACATAGTATCAAAGTTAATAGTATTAAAAGACACAACACAAGACAGTAAATCATTCACAAAAAGTTCTGGGATGCATGTTAATTTCATGTTAATCAGTTCATCGATAAAAGAATGCAGGAGAGTCGGTTCTAATATCTGTAGGTCTTGTGGCAGAGGCCCTGTTCACATTGCTAAGAGTCATAAAACCAACTTATCTGATCGTGGTCATGGTAACTAAGACCTTCTTGCCCTGTTTGGGGGGATGGGGCACAGATCCCAGAGTGAGTTGTAAATATCATTTGTTAAACTATAACGAATACTTGTGTCTGACTTGTCTCAGTCGTTACAGCTGTTTGAGCAGAACCAATAGTGTGAGTTTGGGAGAGCACTACTGTTTCTGAATAATGGAAGATGAGAGAGAGTTTGAAACTCGTTCGCATTCATTTTGCAGACATGTTTGTTGCTGCCAGCGGCACTGAAATTACACATTTAACCTTTAAATATTGCATACGATTTTAGAAAAGTTGCATAAGTCTCAATGGAAGCTTTCACTGTTGGTCAACATTAACCAATAACCCATGCGGCCCAAACAACGTCAGTTGAAAAGGAGATATTTAAGAGGTGGAGCATCTTGGTACATTTTAAAAATATAATAATTAATCGATAAATTAATTGATTAATCAATCATGTACAATAAGAGCAGGAACATTATGAAAGTGAATATAGTCAGTTTTGACCCAATGTCGACTTTCTTTTAGAAGATTTACAGATTAAATAAACACTAATGCAAATGAGTGGGTGCTGATACAATGGGCATAATTGTGCCTCTTGCGGAGGCGTTTTCTTCCTTCATCAGAGCAGTCAGGTGAGAAGTTTGCCTCATGGTTCTCTAACAATCAATCGTGTGGTCAAGTACAGCTCACAGAATCACAGCAGGACTCCAGCATCTGAAACTGACACACTGGCCTATTCCCAGCAGGGAATGAAATGAGAAATAACGGGCAACAATCAAAGAGCAGGAGTGAAGATTTCTAAATGCAGTAGCATGATTTTTTTTCCACAGCACGATACACATTTGTCTTGATACGAGTTAAACGTAAGATTTAGGTATCAGGCTGCCTCTATTTTTAAGTGTATCATCGTGTCCCAGAATTGGCCTCATATGGCTTTAAGTGATGTCACTCAAAGGAGTAGTCTTCCTGGAACCAATAAGATTAGATGCCATCCTCCTACTAAGTTGTAATATTTGTTCCCTGAAGTCACAGAGTATGCTGAGATTCACATGAATCTGTTTAAACGTAGCCAGATAAATACATGTCGTGCTGCTGCCTGTGCCGAGTGCAAACCGTCCTGATCTCTTTTGTCTCCATGCTTGGGCTTAATTACAGCTCTGCCCACGAGTAGATTCAAAGCCACATAAACATTTAAGAACAGGAAGTCTCTTTTGCTCCTAGAATCATAAAAACCATTTGTTCCCATACATTAGCACAATAAGCAGAAAGAATATGCACCGCATTGATGATAGGAACCACTGAATGATCAAGAATATGCACCAGTGTTGGTGAACAGTAACTTGTAAATTCACAAGCTATATAAATAAGTAGTTCAATGAGAGTGAGACCTCAGACTTATAGTGGACTTTTTAAAAAGTAGTTAGCTACTACCGTTCAAAAGTTTGGGGTTCCTGAATTCCTGAATTTTCAGCATCATCAGTCTTCACAGTGTCACGATCCATCCGAAATCATTCCAATATGCTGATTTAAGTAACGTTTCCTAATATTATTAATGTTGAAAATAGTTGTGATGCTTAATATTTTTGTGGAAACTGTTTAAACTAGTGTAATAATATTTTGTTTATCACTATTTAAAAGGGTAGGCTATGCAGATGAAACAGGATTTTTTTTAAATGAAGGGGACATTCATGAAAATCTGACTTTTTCCATGTTTAAGTAGCCTGGAAATCCAGACCCAAATCTGAAAGATTAAGGGTCTGGTATCGAGTAATGAAAATCACCCAGCTCGAGGGGCGGCCAAGCATGCATTTGAAAATCTCACTGCACGCAATTGGATAACACTACGACCAATCACAACAATAAGCCCCATACGCTTAGCTACCAGCGGAGCTAATAGGTAGATTAGACTCTTGCCATATCCGGTCGGCAAAACAGCAAAAACGTCCTTCTTGCAAAGGAACGATTCGAGCGCCGTCTTCTGTTCCTCTTTTAGATAAAAAGCCAAGTCTAACTCGTTCATTGTAGCGGCCAAAGCCGTTTCAAACAACTGGTGTTCATCCATAGCCATCTTGCAATGTTTACTAATGACTTCGACGTCACAGTGCTGTCGTCATCTGTTTAGCTCGCCTCTGGCCCGCCTATATCAGATAACCCGATGTGATTGGTGCAGCTCGGATACAAGGGCATATTTAATGAGCATCATTACTCGACGCCAGAGTAACTCGCTGAGCAAATTCAATTTGTGCTCTCGCGAGAACTCTGGATTTCCAGGGTAATGTTTAAGTGATATAATCGGGTCCCCGGTGCATCTACCAACCCAGAAAACGTGAAAAGTGACAAGCCGGTAACTTAAAAAAAATAAGCCGATCAGATTTCGCTCCCCTTCTGACGTAGGAAGATATGGTGGCCCAGTAGTGTACAACAAGTTCACAGCACAACGAAATGAATCCAAAACACAACGGAAAATGTACAACACAACGAAATAAAGCCGCAACACAACGGAAATGCTCCCGACCACTAGAGGACTCTCGGAGCACGACAAAGTTAGCTTTCCTTGTCATTGTTCTATAGAGTTGGCAATCTTAATATATCAATACCACGATTAGTTTTAACAGTATGTAGCTAACCATTGTATATCAACATTTATTTATTCAAAATCACTTACGTGCATTATAACTGCATATTTATGCTCTAGTCTAGAATGCTTTGACGCGCTACCACAGCACATAATCCCTAAGGGAACATCTGGCAATTCCACCAAGTGGTTAAAACGTATAATTACTTATGTTTGCTTTTTAAATTTCGTTGTGTTGTGCACCTACTGGGCCACCGTAGGAAGGGGATCTTACTATAATATTGCCGCCCCTTAATCTGCATGTTTCCACTCACGGCGCTGCCATTTGGTTTTCGCACAATTCGCAGGCGACAACATTGTAACCAGTTCTAACACAAAGCATATAAACTGTCCTGTCGTTGCTGCACAGACGAGCACAGAACACTGTTTTGACCAAACAATGTCACAACGGTCTTATAAAGACCTCAGGAAACTGTGTCAACTTGTGTAAAATTTAAACATGACAGACAGTAGGCTACATGATGCAAGTCGATGAGATGAATCTCCACAACAACTACATAAATGTATCTGCTAACCATTCAGAAACGTCCAGGTGCAGTGCAGTCTTAAAGTTGCAACCTCTTCATGAGGCTCTCCGTAAGGCTGCACTGCTACTGGTTATTTCTGAAATTTTGGATGAGATTTGCATATTTTATTATTGCCGGAGTATCCGAAGCTCGTAGATCGACCGTCTTCTGAACGGAGGTGGGAGCAGCAGCTCATTTGCATTTAAAGGGACACGCACAAAAACGGCGCGTTTTTGCTCACATCCAAAAAGGGGCAAATTTGACAAGCTATAATCAATGATCTGTGGTATTTTGAGCTGAAATTTCACAGACACATTCTGAGGACACCATAGATCTATATTACATCTTGTGAAAAGGGGCATAATATGTCACCTTTAAAAGAGAGTCATTTGACTGAACCTTCCGATTCCAAACGAACCGTTTTATTAACATGAATCGGATTTTCCTTTGAGAAAGATTGGACTATACAGGTGAGTGAGTGTGTTTATTAATACATTTGTTTGTTTGGCAGTAAAGCTGTGTCTGCAATAGCCTATGTTGTTTTAAAAGGGTTGTCACGCTAATGAAAAATATTTAGTAACGTCGATACCTTTAGGTAGTTGCTCCCCAACACCCATATAGCCTACTATAGCCTAAATTAATACACCACAGTTGCAAAAAGACAGTGGCAGAGAGTGTGAGGGAGAAAAAGAGCTCATGAGAGTAATGGATCCTGATGTGATATGACTCACTGACATTCAGTCAGGCCCTCATTAAATTAGTTAAAACACTCCTACATTATCCAGGGCTGAAATGTGTTTAATAGTCTCAAATGCTCCCTAATTACAATGAGCCAGCCTCATAGGCACAGAAGTTCAGCAGTTCAAATCATATTTACTGTTATTTCGCTCATTATAGCCCAAGTGTAAGGAAGAGAAGAGATATAGCTCCTTCACGGACGGCCACAATGCACAGGTGATGATAATATTGCAGAAGCCTCATATAATGATGCCACAGGAAACAGAGGATAAGTAGGCTATAGTTCATATTTAACATTGCCGTGGCAAGCCACAGACTATGACAGTTTGTGTTCACGCAGGGTTATTAAAGAGATAGTTCAGCCAAATGTTTACTCATTTACTCACCCCCATGTTGTCCCTTCCTGTCTTTCATCTGTGGAAAAAGAACAGGATACGTTAGGCATGATAAAACAACTAGTTTTACTATGTTGAGTATCTTAGCACAACTGGAAAGCTGTGTCGACTACTAAGCATCCAGAACCAGAACTATACATTTAATAATTGGGGATTTGTTTCTTTCTGAAGTCCTGTCACTTAAACAATTATAGTTACACACCAGTAAAAAGAAAAGAATAAAACAGTTCTCTTAATCAGTATAATCCATTCGATCTCAAAATGTCTGTATCAAAATGTCTCATGACACCACGCTGAAGCATTTCAACTGCACTGAAACGCTTTGATATGTCAGATAGTTTTAGATCCGGCTCACTAAACATCTTCAGAATAACATTAATACTGATTAAATATTCAGAGGCGAATGAAGAAAGAGAGAGAGAGACAGATGGAGAAACGAAAATAGAAGGAAAACATGTGTTTATGTGGAAGAAAACACGACTTAAAAATAAATCCCACCGACCTGATCTCGTTAATTCCAACACATTATAAATAATAAACCAATATAAACATGTCTAATAACCCACCATAATTCAGCACTAAGGTCTGAAGATGATGTAACATTGTGTCATTTAGTTAAGAAATCTTGTGTGCTGTTTGAGTGACAGGCACTGGGAATGGACTGGGACTCAAAAACAACCTGGGATCTACAGATACCTATATAATACACTACTGGCTTATCTGGTTCAGTGCTCAACTAATATGGTCAAAAGTTTGGAATAATTAGATTTTTTTAATGTTTTTGAAAGAAGTCTCCAGTGCTGGGTAGTTACAGATTACAGTACATGTTATCTGATTCCAAAAATTAGGTACTTGTAATTAGATTATATTACATTTTAAAATACTCGTAATCAGAATTTTCTACTGATTATATGATTACATTATACTCACAATGACAGTAAATTATTCATAATTCATTGATTCTTCTACTTCATCTTTAAATTTTCGTTTCTATAAAAGTCTACTGTTTATATTCATTCAGAAGGTCTTCCAGGTTTGTGTAGTCGCACACACAGACCATCCTAGTCATGGTCATGTGACCTAGTAATCATTGAAAACTGAGAATAAAACAGCATTTTATCACTGGATTTACAGAAATCATTTCCCTTTTAAGATGTGTTTCCTCAAAATTGCAAATCTAATCAGCTCCTGACGAACGCATTAATTATTATTTGAATTCTCACTCAGTGAGTCATTTAACCATGTATTACTGTCTTTGGAAGGCTTTTGTCTTTCAAACACATTAAAATGTACAATTGTTATTTCATATTTACATGCAATGTAGGGATTCACCAGCTTTTTTTGTCAGCTGAACCTCTTTGACCTAATATATTTACTTGAAGTAAGCCCTTAGATTTTAAGTTAATAAGTTAGGTCAATAATAATAATATTAAGTCAGTAATAATAATAAAGTTCACAAAGTTTAAAAAAAAAAAAAAAAAAATGAAGTTCACAGTTTTCTGATGTCAGTTAATGGTCACATGACTTTCAGGTAAACAATCTTTTTAGTAAATGTTATATTTTGATTGTTTTCATTTTTTAATTATTATTTTAATTTTACATTTTTATGACTTCATTACTTAATAGCTTTTCATTAAACGCACAAACCCCCCACAGTATTTATATCAATATGGTACAAGATTATCCGATTCAAGTCAATGTGATAAATGAGTTAGGTCAAAAGTAATCTAAAAGTAATCAAAAAGTAGTCACAATACTTTACCTAAAATGAGTAATCTATAGATTACATTACTAACTACAATTTTTCTCATGTAATTTGGAATCAGTAACTGACTACAATTTGTTAGTAATCTACCCATCACTGGAAGTCTCTTATATTTACCAAGGCTGCAATTGTTTGATCACAAATACAGTAAAAACAGTAACATTTTGAAATATTATAACAATAAAAAAACCTTTTATATATTTTAAAAAGTTCTTCCATGGAGAAATCACAACCCCCCACACACATCCTCGTCACTAGGAAGATTACATAAGTCTAATGAAGGGGTGATGAGCTCAGGAGAGAGTAGGAAGACCATTTTTGTTATCGGCCAATAACAAGACAGATAATTAGGGATTGTCGACAGGATGCACATTCAGAAGTTTCGCCCAAGACTAGTCATGCAATGTTTCATCATGTAAAAAAGAGTGTTATTTCACGACATGACATCACAACGGTGTTGTACATCAATTGACTGAAGGTTTTGTTCTGCCTGTGATCACAACAGAAAGCGAGCCATGCAGGGATAAAAGAAAGAAAGAAATAAGACAAAAAAATAGACTAGAAACAGCCTCAGAAAAGAAAAAAGAGATGGAGACAGAAAGAGAGACGGTGTGGATGTGTGTGGGCCAGCGTTGTATTTTATTTTAGAAACAGGAGTGGGTGGATCTCATGTTGTACATTACCATATTTCATTCAAAAACAATTATTTTTTTAAAATAGCAGACCCTCAGAAAAAGACAAGGTGAGAAAAAGGGTTTGAACAGACATGTTTTCAATAAAATGCCCTACATATATATTTTTTAATATTGCATATAAAAGTTCAATACTACATGACACATATAAATGAGGTGTCCTTAGATATCTCATCCTTTAAAGAGTTAGTTCTCCCAAAATGGAAATTCTGTTAAAAACAAAAGCTTTTATTGAAACCAAGATCCCAAAACTGCTCGTCTTTCAGATTTTGTCACATTAACATCTCCATAGTACAAAAAAAAAATCCTCTTTAGAAGATGATCAACATCTACAAGTCTTCTAGACACTTCTAGATCATTGCCTCTTTAGCCACGCCCAGTTGGAGATGTTCTTAAAGAGGTGAGTGGACTTAATCATTTTAAGATTTTCTTTGATAAGCTATACACTTTATATCACGGCTCAGCAAAATGCCTCTTCCTCTCATGTCAGCACCCAAGAAAGCTCCTCACATAGAGGTGAGATCAAACTGATGACACACTTACTGGTTCTTTAACCGGACACTTGGCCTGAGGGAAATCTGAACATACAGCATGATGAAGCAGAGGTGCTTCGTTTATATGAAGCATTTAAAATAGAGAGAAGAGGAAGTGGTTCGAGAATACAAGGAATACAAGGCCCTCAGGATTCCGAACCCCAGCTACCCTCAAGCCTCTTTTTAAAGCTGTCCATACCATTGAAGGCTCTTTCACATTCACTGGTGGACACTGCAGTTGCATGAACAATGTTCTTACAGTCAAAAGAAACTTACTTGCAGTAAAGAGACTGTCCAGCTTGGTTTTCCTGAAATGCAATGGACCACCATTAGAGTTCAATCTACAAAGTTATTTAACCATTCAGCATCAGCTGACCACAAGACCTTCTGGAGCATTTTCATGAGGTTAACATCTTTGGATCCTATAAAATTTAGATCAGACTTTTTCAGAACAAGTTCTGATTCAATATTTATGTTTAGGCTACTTTTTGTTTTATCCATGTCTTTGGCAATGAGTATGAGTCAGCACAATAGATTACAAGTGAATTCATTTACCATTTAATGTGATATCCTTGCAAAATTCCTTCCCACACTGCTGACTAATCTTCTACCTCTGGCTCTGGCTCTTATAGCATCCAGCCTCACAAAGGCAAGGACACGTGCTGAGTATGAACTTCATAAGTATGAACATCTGTAAATATGAACATCATCTATACATTATAAATAACAATGTTTGTCTTCCCAGAAATTTCTAGTGCCTGCTGAATTTATGCTACCATCAAATATTTAATCAGATAATACAACTTAATTGTCTACTGTTTCTTTGGAATAGCCAATTACTGAATTCACTGGCACACATGTAGCTACTCTCTATTTTTCTTTCTGGCTAACCTCCTCCTCTATGTCTGTCTCTGTTGTGTGTTGTGTGTGAATGATATGCCTCTTGTGTCAGCAATATCTGCAAGCATTTTTTTTTTCATTGTAGAAATTTCAAATGTGATAATGATTTGCATATGCATTGCATTTCCCCCCTCACTTCAAGCACTGTATATAACAATATGCATAGGTGCCTCAGCACATCTGGTATCCCAGACAGCAACAAAGTGTCGGCCCAGATCCGGCCCACATCTGGGCCATGTGGAATCCATGTGTACCAGATGTGGGCCGGCTCTGGGCCGACATGATTTTGCTGTCTGGGATAGGTTTTTCCGCAAAGATTACTACCTGTGTGGGCAAAACCAAGAAAGTGATGACGGATTCCCGGCTGTGCTTATTACAAAGTTAATGTGTACAACAGCAATGCACATAGATATAACCAATCATTTGTGAAGCAGATCACAACAGATCGTCGCTCTGAGGCGGGGAGCTGCATGTTAGAGAGCAGGGGCCATGCGGGAACTGTGCCGACATGAGAACCCTTAGCTGTAGTCTCCTGGCTTGGTTTGCAACTCCACCACGGAATGAGGGCAGAAGGACTCATGCAGTGCTGCTTCAAGAGTAGGTCATCCAGGTAGAAATACTGCGGTCTGGAAGGCATCTGAAAGGCATTATAGGAGAAGACTCAGAGCTGTTATCTTGGCAAAAGGAGGCTGCAAAAAGTATTTAATAACAGGGAGCCAATAATTATGGCCAGCGTGTTTTGGAGAAAAGCATTTATTTCATAATGTGATTTACCCCCCACTTTCAATTGTTTTACTTTATTGAAAGGTTTGATTTTTTGCGAATTTCTTGAATGAAACTTCAAAAGGATAAACAATACAGATTTATTTTTTACAGCCATTTTTGATCATATTTACCAGGGGTGCCATTAATTCTGACCACAACTGTAACAGTGTACAAAGCAACCCACGTTCGAGTCTCAGCTCAAGGTTCAGGCTTATTTGTTCATCAATGACTTATCAGCGACTAGTCAACGTCGACTTAAAAAAATCTGAAGTCGTTCATCCTCTATTCAGCGTCGCCTTAAAGGTGATCTAAGCGATGTTGGGTGAAGTCACTTGTTGACGTTCAAAGTATTGTAAAACAAAACGGAAGCTAGCTCAACCCTCCCTCCTCCTCATCCCATCCCCTCCCCCTCCCTTCCATGCTTCCTGAAACAGTCATGAACCATTTAGAAAAAACAAACTGGATTTACCCACCTGTCCAGCAAAAACAGAGCCACCTGAATGTCAGATCGGAAGCCCTTCTGCCGACGGAGTTCTCGCCACCTTTTGAACGCTTTTCTGATGTAAATTCGGGACTTTGCGCGTTCCTTCTCCTTTTCCCTCTTCTTTGTCATTTGTTCATCGGAACGTCGTCTCTTTGGTCGTGTGTCGGCCATATCAAAATTCTCAAGAATATAATTTTTTAACGTTAGTCGTTGTCTAGGACATCTCTCCTCTATCTAACTTCCCTCTTCATGCTTCTCTCTACTCCACTCCCCACACACACACCCCTTCATGTGCACACGCACTAACCCCCCAACCATAGATAGTAAAAGAAATGGACACAACGACCCCACTGGATTCAACGGAGAAAAGTGAAGTAAATTAGAAGCACTCACTTCCTGATGGCTGAGCGTACTGCGCAGACTCAAACTGAGCTTGACGACGTAGATGTGACGTGAGCAACCCGTCTGTCTTCTAGTAGCTGTGCCAAGAGAAATCTGAATCATTCTCTTCCGAAACTTGCAGAGACGGAGAGTGTGAGTAGGAGGTGTCTATGAGCTAGGAGCAGGAGAAACTTTTGCTAAGTATTCTGATTAATTATTTTGTCATTTTGCCTCCACGTCCCCCCCGATTGCCCGCGAGCTTCTCCTCCTGTCCATATGGTAATTTCTCTACTGTGCGACAGAGAGTCGCGTGGTTATGATGCAATCGTTAGCCTATTTTTACAAAAAACGGCTTCTACGGGGCCATAACGTAAGATACAAGGTAATGGAGCCTTTTATACATTTTCGTGTTTCTTTAGAAATAAATAATGGACAAATGGAGTCTTTAAACGCCTCAGATGTAAAGTTATTCGCTGTCAAAGTGACGCCAAAATGAATGGGAGTTAATGGAATGCTAACAGCAGGTGAGGGTCTGCTAATCAATGGCGGCCCCGGGGAAGCTTCAGTTTTTTCTGAAACATTACCCCCTTGCCCCCACCTCCCACCCCCAAATCATTCTTGTCGGTTATTGTCAGGAACACTGTTATGTTTCGTGGTCCAGGCTGGGCCAGTTTGTTTTTATTGCTGTTTGTGGAGCCTGGGCTGTCTACAGAGATCGCGTTTTTTTACAGTGTATTCAAGGGACAGGCAGCTAGCGGATAGTGAGGAGATGTTTGCTGTATGTGACAAAAAAATGTGTTCCCCATAGCGTCAGCTACAGACGCAATGTAGAGTGAACCAAACTCGAAAGGAACAATAGAAATGCCTCAGAGGATTACAAGACATTTTGCAGTGCCAAGTTTATTTTTAAAGGGGTCATATAATGGTACATGCACTTTTACAAGTTGATTGTACTGAAATGTGTGTTGGCAGTGCCTGTACACAACCATCATAAAATGATAAAAATCCATCCAGTGGGTTTTTTTAAATCTTATATGTTTCCTCCTGTCTCAAATCAAGCTGTTCGATATTGTGACGTCACAATATCGACGCCCCTCCCACGATGTCTGATTGACAGCAGCGTTTCAAACACAGACCCGCCCTCGCGCCCTCGTGAGCGAGCTGTCAATCATAGCACGCGCCGACGCGCGTTCATTGTTGATAGCTGGAGTGCTGAGTAGAATGGCGTCTAACGATTGTGGTGTTCTGTTCTTGGGTGTAATAACGAACACAGCAGTCATATTGATGATGTTTCTAAATCCGTACAGCTGAAGACGCAGTGGCTGAGTTTGTTTTCGAAGGGAATATTCCCCACGATCAACGTCAATGCTGTCATGTTTGCGCGAATCATTTCACCAGACTGCTTTACAAACGAGGGTCAGTATAAAGCTGGATTTGCTAAGAAGCTACTCTTGAAAAAAGGATCAACTATTCGTGTTCCTGCTGAACCTCCAGAAGAACAAGTGAGTGTAACGTTTTATTGACCTTTATATTAATCTTTGCAAATAGTTTGCACGCTTCACGATGAATGCGGCTATTTTTACACTCAGGGTACATTACGGCATGTTTTCTATGTTCTCAATATATTTCATAATCCCACGTTTATAATGAACAACGCGTTATGGTTTTTGTATTATTATTTTAAACGGTGTATGCACAGAACAGAGGGGCGGGGTGAGCAAAGCTCATTATCATTTAAAGACACATGCACAAAACGGCGTGCTGAAAACAGCTGTTTTTGACCAGGTAAAATGAGTGTTTTCTTACAATACTAATGAGAATTTTTAATTAAAGTATATTACAAACTTTTAATTTAGACCCTAAAGAATCATATTAGCTTGTACAAAAATTACATTATATGACCCCTTTAATGAAGATCCAGATTGCGTCAGTTAAAGCTGCAGTCGGCAAGTCTGGCAGATTGAGTGGACTTAGCCAAAATTTAGGGAGAGGGGATCTGTGGCGTATGCACGAACTGTGATTGACAGTCAGATCTCACACCCCCCTGCGCTGATTGGACCCGATGAGACGGGAGCGGTGGATTTTTGCAAAACAAATAACACGCTCCAGGTGGAGTTAGAAGCTCGGGTTTTTTTCTAAAACCAATTTATTTATGTTGTTCTGTCGGATTATAGTGTCGATTTCACTGAATATGATCAAAAAAAAGTTGCCGACGGCAGCTTTAAGACACTGTTCGTTTGTTCACTTCATTTTCCTGCGGATTCGTTTTTTAAACAAAGACACAGTTCGACGGAAGCTTTTCAGAGACTGAAAATAAATGATGCAGTGCTGACTGTATTGAATCCGTCTGTATTGTCGCAACACACAAGTGTGAGTAACAGTGTTTTTACCATGTGTAACTATTGCTTTGTTTGTTACAGATCATTTTATACTCACTTTCCTTTCACTTTACTAAAAATTATGAATGATGAATATAAGAATGACAGTGTGACAAACAATTAAATTCGAATTAAACTCTGTAAGCTATTTTGTCAACTATAAGTGTGGTAACTTAAAGTAGGGCCTACCTCTGATTCAGGATCAGCATGTTGAAAATTATTTAAAAATGCAAAACTGTTACCCAATCAGAGCAGTGGGCGTTTACTTCCAAGTCTTGAATGTGGCGCCCATCAAAACGAGTGTTTGAAAAAGAAGGTCAAAAGCAGGATAGAAAATATCCAAGTTTTGTATCAATCTCCTTACTGGTTGCCTGAAACAAAAGTACTGTCAATCATATAGTGTTAGTGGACCATGTTTGTATGACAAGTTGTTCTAAGATGAACAACAATTGCTTAATCAAGAACATACCTGGGAATATCAGTTACCTGAATGACACACAGATGTTGCTCTCTAGGTGCAAACTCTGTTGACGGTGTCCCAGTCTCCATGGCACATAAACTGTAGAGGCCCTTACACAATTACTGGGTTAAAACCTAACAAAACAGACTGTGTAAATGTGTGAATTATAGAAAATACAGCAATTTCACACAAGTGAAACAGCACCGAACCTAACTCAAGGACTGTGTGACATTTGTGACCTGAATATACTGTGTGTGAATATACAGTTATATAACAGGCCTAAATTTTAAAAAGCACATTAGACCGGCCCCATATTTAAAAGTGCAGGTTTGAAGTACAATCCCAAAATAAATATTTGATACCACATTACATGAGAGGAACAAATTAGTAAAAAGAAAAAAGAAGAAGAGAAAAAAAAAAAAACAACCTCACATTAAGCTTTGCATCGATTTCCATTTTTTCAGAGTTGTTGCTTGAACTTACTATTTTCTATGGATGGCCATCCCTCCCAGGGTTAATAAATATTTTAGAGGACCTTAATCTAGCCCCAGATAACTTTATGCTGTTGCTATAAAGACCTAAAACACTCCATGGCCCAAAGTCACTAGCAAGTTTGAGTAATTCAGAAAGATGCTCTCAAAAAAATCAAAGATAGTCTTTGTTACATTTTATTTCGATGGTCCACTTTAGATATTATACTAACTGTAACTGTAACTTGTCAACTACCTCCAAGTATTAACAGACTGTAGTTAGGTTAGTAAAATAATTCCTCACTTAACCAATCTGGCACATGACAAAACAACTCCACAGGTCACTTTTTTTGCGGCGTAACCTACGCTTACTTTCACCCTCCAGCTTATCCTCTTTGGTCTCATCCACACTTCTTCCCCTTAATCAGCTTTCATCACTAGAGGGCTACTAATGCTCATTTCTCCACTCTAACATCTTGTTTAGACAACTTTTGCCCCCTTTCATCCAGGCAAGCCCACGCTACCCCCTCCGCCCCCTGGCTATCTGATGTTCTCGCGAACATCGTTCTAAATTGGCACAAATCTAAAGATCCCACTAACCTTGGTCTGTATCAATCTCTCCTCTATTCCTTCTCTGCTAATATCTCTACTGCTAAAATGACATAGTACCACAAAATTAACAATTCTGATTCTCGCACGCTTTTCAAAACCTTCTCCTCTCTTCTTAATCCTCCTCCTCCTTCATCAACCCTAACAGCTGATGACTTTGCCACATTCTTCATAAAAACAACAACCATCAGAGGCCTATTTTCCACAAATTGGCACACACATCTTAAAAACAAACACACACATTCTCCCCTCCTCTCAGCTCTCAAGAGGCAGAAGTCTCCAAACGCACCCTTTCCAATCAATCACCCTACTAACTGTCCACTTGATCCTATCCCCACTCATCTCCTTCAAGCCATTTCTTCTTCAGTTGTACCCACACTCACTCACATCATCAACACCTCTCCTCACACTGGTACTTTTCCCACAGCATTTAAGCAGGCTCGGATAACCCCACTGCTTAAATCCAGCCCACTCTAAATCTAGCACTTTTAGAAAATTACAGACCAGTATCCCTACTCCCATTCATTGCTAAAACACTTGAACGAGTCGTGTTCAAACAATTCTCTACCTTTCTTGCACAGAACAACCTCCTGGACATCAATCAGTCTGGTTTCAAAAGTGGCCACTCAACTGAGACTGCCCCGTTCTCAGTTATTGAAGCTTTGAGACTGGCAAGAGCAGCTTTCAAATCCTCAGTTCTCATCCTGCTGGATCTGTCTGCTGCTTTTGACACAGTTAACCATTAGATCCTACTGTAAATCCTCATGATGAAAGGCATCTCAGGACCACCTTCAAATAAACCTTGTGAAGACGGAGGTGCTTTTGGTCCCAGCCAACTCACTTCATCACAACTTCTCCATTCAGCTAGGTTAGTCAACCATAACTCAATCGAGGACAGCCAGGAACCTTGGAGTTGTGATTGATGATCAATTGAACTTCACAGACCACATTGCTAGAACTGCCCGGTCCTGCAGATTTGCCTTATACAACATTAGCAGGATCAGGCCCTTCCTATCAGAGCATGCTACACAACTCCTTGTCCAAGCGCTTGTTCTATCCAGACTGAACTATTGTAATGCTCTCTTGGCAGGTCTTTCAGCATGTACTGTTAAACCTCTGCAACTGACCCAGAATGCGGCAGCGAGAGTGGTCTTTATGAGCCGAAGAGAGCGCAGATCACACCTCTCACTGCACTGGTTGCCGCTCGCATCAAACTCAAGGAACAGATGTTTGCCCACAGAACCACTGGCTCTACACCCCTATACATAAACTCACTGCTTCATACCTATGTACCTATGTGCCCTCCGGAAGCTTGCGTTCTGCAAGTGAACGGTGCCTTGTGGTGCAATCTCAAAGAGGAACAAAATCACTTTTACGGACCTTTACCTTGACTGTTCCCTGCTGGTGGAATGACCTGCTTAACTAAACCCGAGCAGCTGAGTCTTTAACCGTTTTCAAGATCTTTTTCCATCAACACTTGACCCATTAATACTAACACTTACTATTCTATAGATCTATTAAATTTTTTTAAAGAAACTTGCTATGCATACTGTGCTAGAGTTTCAAAGTTACTCAAAGTTAGTACAATGTCTAAGTGGACCATCAAAATAAAGTTTTACCCTATACTTTTCCAGTTGTGGAAGAAAAAATTAACTAATTTATACAATGACAACTGAATTCAGGGTTCCTACACATTTTCAATTTCAAAATTCCAGACCCAAATTTCCAAACCTTTTCCAATATTTTCAGACCATATTTAACATAAATGGGTCTTAAGCATTATATTTGGTGTATATATATATATATATATATATATATATGTATATATATCACAGCCAACCCTAAATAGTTATTTTATTTTTTTCATTGGTTTTCTTCAAGTGATAACATGCGCTTAAACGAGAACAAACCTTAAACGCTTTAAAACCTGTATATATTGATAACAACAGCAAAGTAGTCTGATTTAGATAATCGTTTGCTCCTTTATCTGTTGATGGTTTGAGTGGCACATACACATTTGTTCAAAAGAGACATAGTAAAGTTAGAGATATAGTAAAGACAAACAGTTTCGCATGATGAAAATGTGCACCTTGAATTCATTCAGTTGTGTTTGACAATCACTAACCTTTTATAATGAAAACACTCTACTTAAATGATACATTTATTTTTAGAAATTCTTAATTTAATATTTTAGAAAACTGAATAGGTGATACTATGCTGACACAAACTAATTTTTCCACAGGTTTTCTTTTTTCCCATGCTTATCCTGACCTGAAAATACTCACCAGATCCCATGCTTTTCCAAACTATAGGAACCCTGTGAATTATAATACATTTAGGTAATTCATCATATTCACTGTGGTGAAATGTAAACCAAGAAAGACTTTTTTTTTTTTAAGTTGGTAAAGAGTAGACTAAAGACTAATCAAAATCCTGCTGGTAAAAATCTAAGCTGGTTTAATGGTCTTAGCTGGTTTAAACTGGTCTCCAGCATGGCTGAGTGTCCAATTAGTTTAGCGTATTTTGTTTTGTATTTTCCCAGCTGACAAGTGTCCAAAACCCTCTAAAACCAACAAGCGGGACCAGGCTGGGAGACCAACTAAGTCCAGAAATGTAGTGGAGCTGAAATGAATGGAAAGAGTTACAGTTATTGTGGAAGATCCTCTTCTCCAATTATCAAGACTCAAAAGATTTTTCCGCTTTTCAGATCTGGTTCACTAAAGCATCAAAAAAGGAGTCCATTAGTCTGTCATTGGCATTCTGTGTTTTGTCCATTTACCCATTAAATATATATTATAATAAAAGGATTTTTATGAGAGAATGAGATAAACAAAATATAAAAACTCCATTTGTTCCAAACCAATGGCAAAACAAGAAAGAAAAAAAATCCACAGAAGAAATCAAGTTATACAGGTTGGGGAAAAACATGATAGTGAATAAATAATTTTCAATTTTGGATGAACTCTCTTTTAAGAACATTTAGCTTTTTCCCCAAAACACACTGCTATGCTCCAGGTTTCCCAAATATGCCCTTCCTTCCTTCCTATCCTTTCCTCTCCCTCCGAGTATCTGACATGTTAATGCTCAAACTGAAAGAATAAAGCCAGCATATGTCCAAAGTACATTTATACCTGCCAATTTCAGAGCAGCCCTTAAATCCTTTAACCCCTCAGGAAAAATCCTGCCAAATCCTGCAAGCTCACACTTTAGCATGCAAACCATTAGGAAAAACAAAATCAACCTTCATCAAAAGACTACATGCACAAAGGTTGAAAAGAGCTTATGATCCACATCCAAAGTTTTCCACAAATGCAAAAGTATCATTAGCTGGTTTGCAAAATTTTAATGTTGAGCTCTGTTGCACTCTTGTGGATGAATTTGGTACTGGTGAGTAGAGGGCTGGAAAGAGAATCATACTGATTTTATAAACAAAATACACATCTGTCGAAGAATTGTCAATAGTAATAGGTAACCTAAAAATGAAAATCCTCTTATTTATTCACGCTCAAGTCATTCAAATCCCCATAGAAAACAAAAGGAGAAATAATTTATTACAAAGATTATGCAATAAAATGATACTCATAGTGGCCAGGTGTTTAAAAAAAAATAAAAAAGGTGAGTAACAACAATTTTAATTTTTCTGTTCTTACAAGTGAACAGTAGCAGTTTCAAGTTGACATAATATTTAAAATATAATGTGGTTGTGTAAAGAATCATTCTGGGGTGCGTTTCCCAAAAGCATCGTTATTCAATTCAAGTTCAGTTGAATTGTGTTGATGACTACGGAACTTGCGACCGCAGTTGGCTGTGGGAAACGCACCACTGACTGTTTTTAAACACATAACACACATCACCACCAATGATGCTTGTCTTTTTGATGAATTCATTAGAAGAACCAGCTCAAGAGAGTCATTCGTTTGGACAATTTGTACGACTCGTTGCAGCAGAATGACTTGCTTGAGTATTTAAAAAAAGCATTCTGACTGATTTGACTCGATAGCCCAAGTTCAACAATGATTTTTGAGTATTTTGGATCAATTAATTACAAGAACCAGATCATGAGTCACTTGTGTGACAGTGAGTGACAGGAAGCACGATTCATTGCTACCACTGCAATTCTGATTCAGTTCAGTTTGTAAACGAATCATTCAGTGCGCGTTTTTCCCAAAGCCAACTATGGTCACCAACACAGTTCAACGGAACTTAAAACCACAGTTGTTCGACGATTCTTTTGGGAGACGCACCACAGATGGGTTTTGTGAACAGATTCAACTGATTCATTGAAAAGATACTCAAAAAGAACTTTAAAGTATGTAAGAACAGTTAACAGAAGCAAAGATCGTGAAAACAAGAAACATTTCTCGATTTCCAACCCTAATAATGCCCAACGTAAAAAGTGTTTTCACATTTACGCTTTCATCCGCTCACACACGCCACAAAAAAAGCAAATGTGCATTTCATCTTTATCACAAAACAGGTTTAATTTAATATCTCTTTATTTTTTAAAATAATTAAACATTTGTATTTCTCCGACCCTTTTTAACTTTTGTAATTGTTTGATGTCTTGGGCTTTCTAAAGCACAGGTTCAATTCTGACAATGCTCACCACAGCATCAGTCCTCCACAATCCCCCTCTCACTCCCCCCCAATCAGCAACTAAGTAAAAAAAGGAAGAGAGAACAAATTCCACTTGGTCAAAAGAAAAAAACAAAACCAATTCCAGACAAAAAAACCTAAACCCAAAACAAATTAGAAGTGAAACCCAAGAAAGAAAGAACGAAAAGATAAATCCCAAGAGGCTGTTCAATCTTTCCTCATCATATACTGGATTCTCCTAAACAAAAAATACGCTAAAGGTTCTACTAGATACAGAGTATCAAAGTACTGCATTCAAATACAGTATACAGGTACTTAACACTGTAAGAAACTCCCTCACACACTCGAATGCAGAATGTGTGTGTGAACGTGCAGTTCCATTTCTCGTGACAAGCTTCTCCGGTTTTGCTGCTGGAATTCTAGACACTACCTCAGATGTGTGTGTGTGTGTGTTTCTCATTCACTGGTACCAGTACCGGACTGGTGCTAAAGAGTCCAAATGAGTGTACCGCATTTGGACAGAAAAATAACGAAAAGGTGGGGGTGGGGGTGGGGGTGGGTATGAGCTGGTGTGTATTCATGATTCTGTGTCCACTTCCTCTTCTCTGCTGATTACTGCATAGTGTCCTTTGCGTTCCCTTTGGAGCTGCATTTATCCAGATGTTAATGGATAAACAAGGGTCAAAGGTTGAGGGTAGACGAATCTGCTTTCAAATATTCAGGACACTCAGGTGGCGAATGTTGATCCAATTCAGAGAGCGCTGACATGAAGAGGAAAAGAAAAAGGGGGTGAGTATGGGGCGTAGAGAGGGGGCAGGAAGTGAGGAGAGAGAGAGAGAGAATTGGGCTGGTGTTGTTCAGTAAGGATGGGCGAGGTAAGTCAGATTGGTAGGTTGAGATTCTACGTTTGTTTGTTTGATTTTCTTAACAGCAGTCGTTCATTTCAGTCCTACTGTCTATTCAAAGTCCTTCCAACTCCAGTGCGGGTTTCTCTTTTTTTTTCTTTTTCTTTTTTTTTTTGCTTATTTTTATTTTTTAACTTACTTTCTAGTCACGTTCTTTTTCGGCATAATATTTTTAAGGGGGAAAAAAAAGAGGATAAAATAAAGTTATTTACAGTGCTTTTGAAATAATGAGACTGACGAGGTGAATCTACGGTAAAGTAAGTCGCACAAATACAGAAAGAAAAAAAAAAGTGGCCAACGTTCCGAGCGCGTGGTGGAGGCGTTGGGGAAAAAGCGGTCCAGGAGAGGCGCGTCATTAAGTGGGAATAATTCCGTCACTCTGGAGGCTTCTCTTCAACTCCAGATCCTCCAACTTCTTCCACAGCTCTTCCCTCTCCTTCTCTTTCTTCTTCTCTCTGAGGAATGACAGAAATAATGAAAATAACGGTGAGGAGGGTATGTTTAACACCACATGCATAAGCAGCACGCAAGCCAAAGAGTAAAGAATCGAAAAAACAGCTCACCTCTGACGATCTGACTTGTAAGTGGACGTGAGTTCATCAAACAAAGTGCTGTTCATTTCCATGAAGGACTTCAGAACATTATAGACTAAAGCTACTATGGCCCTTAAAGTGGAGAAAGAGAAAGAATTAGACCATTTAAAGCACTTGGAAGGACAGGACATGTTTACTCCAGCAGATGGCAATATCCAATTAGTGCTGGACAGTGATGTGTTGAGAATATCACATACAGATATACTGAAACTTTACATGGAGGCTGTGAGTGTACACTACCATTCAAAAGTTTGGGGTCGGTAAGGTTTTTTATGCTCAACATAATACAATTTAAAGTAACAGGTTTTCTATACTTCACTATATTTTAAAATAATTATTTTCTTTGTTGGCAAAGCTACATTTTCAGCAGCCATTACTCAAGTCTTCAGTGTCACATGACCCTTGAAAAGCTTTTTCAGAATTCTTTGATGAATAGAAAGCTCAAAAGAAATTATTTTCAACAGATATCTTTACTGTGACTTATGATCAACAATGTATTCTTGCTAAATAAAAGTATTATTTTCTTTAAAATAAAAATTCTTTAAAACATTTAAAAAGATAATTGCGACTTTTTATCTCACAATTGCGAGTTTACATCACGAGATATAAACTCACAATTGCGTGCTATTAAGTCAGAATTGTGAGAATTAAACAATTTTTCCTCGCAATTGCGACCACACAATTCTGACATCTTTCCTTAGAATTGTGAGTTATAAAGTCCAATTCTAAGGAAAAAAAGACTGACTTTTTTCCTCAGACTTGCGAGTTTATGTCTCACAATTATGCCTTTATAACACACAATTGCGACGTTATATCACGCAATTCTGACTTTATATCTCCCAATTGCGTGTTATAAAGTCAGAATTGCAGATATAAACTGCAAAAAAAAAAGAGTTTTCAGGTTTCGAGTTTTTTCTCTCGCAACTGTGAGTTTATATCTCACAATTCTGACTTTATAACACGCAATTGCGACTTTATATCACACAATTCTGAGATAAAAAGTCAGAATTGCAAGATGTAAAAATCGCAATTGAGGGAAAAAAAAAGTCAGAATTGTGAGATAAAAAGTCGCAATAACCTTTTTTATTTTTTATTCTGTGGCGGAAACAAGTATACATAGTGAGTATAGCAACTTTCACATAAAAAAAACAAAACAACTAAATTAACTTCTCCAATAAAGGAACCACATAAGCAATGTCCCAATATCCCAAAAGCAATGTGTGGAAAAATACGTTATTTTTTATTATTTCATTTTAATTTAATTCAATTAACATAATTATTTTATTAATTAAATAAGTGTCCTGAGGGAGTTTGGAAATTGAGGAAAATGCAGGGAATGTGATTAGGACAAGAGAGGCTCCAATGAACTCTTGAAAGTCTCACAGACTGTTGGTGTTAAATAACAGTGTGGCTTTGACTCACGGGTTCCAGTGTTCTTTGGAGATCCGGTACAGACTTGTGAACATTATGGGAAGAATCACGTTGGAGTTTTCCTCAATCAGACTCATGATGTACTCATTATTCCAGTAGTACAGAGCTCTCTCAGCCACCTGGACACACACAGAAACACCTTGATGCGAGCAATTGCTACATGCATTTATAAGCATTTTGATACAGTCAACTCCATAAGAAAACCTGGTAAAATCTGTTGTGAAAATCTGTTGTGAAACCTAGAACTGATCTGTTGTGAAATATCATTATCAAATATCATAATTTATTATAGAGCTAATTTCTGGCAATATAATTATATTTGGACCAGTTTAATTCAGTCTCGGACAAGAGTAGGTTTGTGCAGACCTGAAAATGAGGGCTGGAGACACATCTAGAGATCTGTTTGAAAAGAGGCTCCTGGATCTTCACAAACTGCGTGGGCTCAATCACATCCAGAATCTCCTCCAACTCTCCTAGGTACATGACCTACACACACATCAATGCAGACAATCAGAGCAGTGTATGAAGAAGAATGCATCCTATCGTCATCAACACTTCCACTGTCCTGAAATCATGACCGATCAACCTCTTGCTGTGAATTAGCTCTATTCAGCTCACCTCTTTCTGACTGCAAGTTTTAGGCCAGAATTTCAGCAGACCTCTGATAACCTGTTAAAAGGAGAGGAAAACATGAGACTGGTTAGATAAATGGACTTAAAAAAAGAGAGATGATCAGTGAAAGGCTTTGTACGTTTACTGCACTTACTGGTTCTGTTAACGCTGGGTCTTTCTCTAGGAACTGTACAATACAATACGCCAGCTGTGAAAACAACAGTCGTTTCATTGACAGGATCAAGACTGCAGGAAGTCAACTCATCATCTGAATGTTTTAAAACTCATGGGCACTGGTACCTGTGCGTGAAAAAGCGAGAGGCTCCTGACGGTGTGAAGAGGAATCAAAACTTTCACCAAAAACTGTTTGTGCTCGGCCTTCAGCGGCAGAGCGAAGCCATTGATGATGCTGACAGGAGACAAACACAACTTTCACTAACAGAATTCTGATTGGGTAACACTGAATTTACCCCTACAGTCAGCGCAATGCAAAACTCAGAGTCATTTAATCTTTAGGGGTTTTCTGCCAATTTAATCATATTTGAGGGAAATTCCTGAGAAGACTGTGCTATAACCTTTCAGTTCTCAGGTTTGACAAAAGCTGCAGCGGATGTCAAGATCTTTAGTGAATAACAATTTAATTACAGCCTGTTCCTCACAAAAAGCTTTTGTCTGGCCAAGACTTAGAACAATCACATGAGTATGGACTATTTTTATGGAGCCCCTGGAGACTGTATGCTTTCACTGTATGGAAACTTCTGCTCGTCATGTGGTTTACAATAACATGACGGTAAATAAAATACTTTTTTATTTTCAGATGAACCATCCCTCTAAGACTTACATGTTTAGGCAATCAAGAATAACTCGTATCTCATGTAAAAGCAAATCCGATCTGTTAGTTAACTGCAATCATTTAATTATGTTAAGTGACTGAAACTGCATACAAAACAATCACAACACTGATTGCATACACAACACATTCAAATTCTAACCCTATTTAGTATTTCCATTACTACCTATCCAAAGTATACAAATACTAACCATAATTGGTGGCACATCCTTATAGATATTATTAACTTGATTAATTTAAATAAATCAATTAAACGTGTAAATGACCATGCATGCAAGACTAGCATGTTAAGAAAACTAACCCATGAAAACCCTAATAATGAGGTCTACTAACTGTAAAAACAAAACAAAACAAACAAACAAAACAGTACAGCTTTAAGCTAAAAGTCAGCATAAAATGGAAATTAACCCTGTATATTTACTAAATGCATCTTAATGATCTTAAAAAAAAGTTTTAACCATATTTTTAATCAAAATGCCATAACTCAATCTTCTGGGCCCAGTTGTTCAAAAGTATTCGGATCGGATTTCGGCTAACCAATTGGATCAAAACTTGAAAATGGGTTATTCAAAAGACAAAAAGGATTCTGAAATCAGATTAGATCACAAAATCCAATCTTGTTTTGTTCAAGTTTGTGTTGTTCAAAACTTTTTAGTAAGATTGGGATATCTTTGATTAAAAAAAAACAAAAACAAAAAAAACAAGATTCTCCTAATCCCCGCAGAAGGGGGGATTTTGGGAACACAAATGTAATAAAACTTTAAAACTGGTTATATCATGTGATATTATACACACATTTCTATTTTAAATTTGCTCTTGATTAGTTTAACTGTTAAAGTAATAAATAACAAGTACACATTAGGCTACCTATTAAGCTTTTCAGTATACAGTAAGGTAAAAAACACAATTTTGGCACCATAAAATAATCCCCAAAACAGATGTCATTATCAAAAATAATATATTTAATTGTAGGTGTTTTTTTAATCACTAAAACAATTGCATCCCTTATTGAATATTTATTTGCTTGTTTTTGTTGTGGGTCACATGAGGGGCTATGGAAACTCTGAAAGGAAAAATATGAGATGGAAGAAAACAATTATTTTAATGCTTTAATGTTCTCTTGCAAATGTTTTGCGTTCCCACAAGAAACTCTGCAAAGATCTCAAGTTTTGAGAGTGAATGCAACGTTTCTTGAAAGAATGCAAAAGCATTAAAATCTAGAATTTTTCTCCCATGTCATATATTTTGCCCCAACATGTCCCCTTTTGTGCCTCTGTAGGGGTCTGATTGTTTGTTTGTTTATGTTGTATTCTTTCTCTTTGTGAAATGTGTTTGGAGCACTGCTAATCTAGATTTGGTAATCTGAAAAATTGTGCATCTGGATCAGCATGATCCAATCCTATCTTGCTTTGAAAAACCAGCGCAAAAATAAGATGGATTACTTGATCCTGGATAGCAAAACATTGGATTTCCAAATCTAGATAAATCTGATCCAGATTAAACTTTTTAAACAACTGGGCCGAGGTAATACATCATACTTCTCTCTGGTATGCCACATTTCTCAAATTATTTGCTTAAATCCTGCCCCTCTTTTACAATAGAGGGTATGCACTGATGTCACTTTCCCGCCGGAACACATCCCCTCAGCCGGACTGAGTGGCAATAGAGCTGCTGCCTTACTGGATTTAATAGGGGAAACTGTGAAAATGCGAGTAAAACGAACAATTATCAATTTAAACTGAAGGTTGGACTCGATATAGTGTTCCTTACAACTAACCAAAGATCCAGTGATCCATGGATATTGACATGCAGCCAGGAATCGTGTTTCCTGACATTTATACGTGTCTGATTTTGACGCCGGGGAAATACATAAAGCAAATTTACCTGTAAACGCTTAAAATACAATATAGGTAGGTCTAAATCCAGATGATCACTTGTATCAATGTTTTATATATATATATATATATATATATATATATATATAGTCAGTGTTTATTTAAAAATATCCAATTATGCAGAATATACGATGGTAAATATTTAATTGATGACTTAATACAATATATAGGGTATGATTTTACCCCAAAATTCAGCATATTGACACAAAATGACAACTGCAAATCCACCTTTCGCTGCCTGGAGTCCAGTTGTTTCTATGAATTGCAGCGATCCATTTGCTTCTCTTTTCTGTAGCTTTCGTAAGTCTATAAAAATATACCTAAGATTTCTTGTCAATTCTATTTATACAGTCAATCTCAAAGCTCTTTCCCGTTTTAGTTGTGTTTTGTGTGTTCACGTGGCATTTACGCTGAAAACCAATGCTGCCGCTCAGTCTTTTTGCCACTCAGTGGGAGTAACCGCAGTCTCTCCGGTCGACGGTGACGTCACGCAGACACACACATACCCTCTATTGACTGCAAGCTTGCATTCCAATCTGCCTCCAGCCAATTAACAACTGATGGATAGGCGGATAGCCTTACATGGTTTCTTTTTCAATAGTCCATTTAACGATACAGAAGAAATGATCTGTAACTACTTCTTTTACATTGTGACTGAAAAAGTACCAAAAAAAGTACAACTCACCTGCCCAAAATCTCCAACAATTCTGCGACTCCATTGAAGTGCTCAGTTTCATAAACAAAACTATGAATGAGAGACACAGAGATGAATGGCTGCGCTTGATTCCTGCATGTGCAAATATAATGTAAATCGTCATATTAGATCCCTCACCGTAGAAAAATATTATTAATTTGTTTTCGTATAAAAGCTCTCAGTCCCAGGAATTTTCCGTAGATTCTGTGTAAGACTGTCTTCAGGTAATCTCTCTCCCGTGGGTCCTCGCTGTCGAACAACTCCAGCAGCTGACAGGACAACAGATGGACAAAAAAAAGAAAGATGAACAAATGTTACTGAGAAAAAAGGAATTGAGGAGATTTTTAAAAAAAGAACATCCTCACCTGTAAGACAAATTTCTGGTCTATGTACTTTTTGGCAATGCTGGGTTGAAACTCCTGACTCTCCAAAAAGCGAATGAAGAACTCATACACCAGCTGAGAAGAGAAAAGAGAGAGAGAGTATGTGTTATTTGGGGGAGTGCTTTGAACTCAGCATGCATGCAGAGAAACGCAGAGAAAATGAAAAGGTCAAAGGTTATGGTTCGACTGAGGTCACACAGTCACAGCACACACTGCTACTGCCACCAGTGGTCTTTGCCATTATAAGAGGTTGGAAGAAAAAAAGGACAAGGAGCAAATCTGGGAATGTGACTGTCAATATTGGATTTTTTTTTCCAGACGAGGAAGCAGGGATTAATAACGATATGAAAGAGAAAAGTTTTACCAGGAAGATTCTCCTTGAGATATACATCTCATTTCTAAAGGAGTCCTGGAAGCATACAGTGAGTACACACACACACACATACACAGAGGGTCAGAGTGTGTGTACAAACCCTCGAAAATACACACAGACAAACATGCTGAGCTCTACACAAGGAGAAAGGGACCAAAGTACACAACAATATTCTCAAGAACCTCCACCGCATAGAAACACACACACACACACACACCTGTAAATGTGGCCACGAGGCCTCTAGAGTGGGTTCATCCTCCTCTGGGTCAAACTCATTACTGTCACTGGGCGGAAGAGTTCGGAATATATTATAGGACACCTGAGAAAGAGAGAGATGTAACATAACCATAAGACATGGGAAAAACTCAAGGTGCATTTGTGTAATATTTAGGAAGATCTGTTGACAGAAATGCAATATCACATACATAACTATGTTCTGAGTGGTGTATAAAGACCTTACTTAATGAACCGTTATGTTTTTATTACCTTAGAATGAGCCATTTCTATCTACATTTACATTGAAATAGCCATTTTGTGCCGACATGTTTCTACAGTAGCCCTGAAAGTACAAACGTGTTTCGTCACCATGTTGTTCTTTGTGCAAAGTAAAGTAAAGTAAAGTAGCTAGCTAAAGTCAGTGAATAAAACACTGACACAATGATGAACAAGTAACAATAATATTCACAATAACATATCGTTTTACTGAATAATTACTGTAAGTAAACCTAATTTCTTAATTTATCTTTGTAAAAACATCACTGCTTAACTGGCTACTCTCTGCTGTCTCAGACGACGACCGTAACTTCTGTTGATTGCAATTCGCAACCTCACTCATCACTGCCGCTAAAAAATTACAAACTGCACCTTTAAAGGTTTTTTTTTACCTATTACGCAAAATTCACATTTACATGGCATTAGAACATAAATGTGTGTTGGCAGTGTGTGTACACAACCACCCTATAGTGATAAAAATCCACCCGGTGCTTTTTTTTAAAAATCCCCATAAATCATAAGCACTGTTTCAGAACAAGCCGTTTTCAGATTCGGGGCAATATGTGACGTAGATTTGCACAAGCCCTACCACGATGTCCCACTGTTGACGGACACGGAAGTTTTAGCGTAGACCCGCCCCGAGTGAGCTAAACACAGTCCGCCATTGTTTCGACACCAGAATTTGAAAATCTCACTGCACGCAATTGGATAACAATACGACCAATCACTGTCCTGATTGCGCAGTCACTAGCGCTGTTGTCATCTGTTTAGCTCGCCTCTGGCCCGCCCATATCGGATACACCGATGTGATTGGTGCAGCTCGGCTACAAGGGCATAGTTAATGAGCATCATTACTGAATGCCAGAGTAACTCGCTGAGCAAATTCAAATTGTGCTCTCGCGAGAACTCTGCATTTCCAGGATAGCTGTAGACAAGAATATCTCCTAAAGTGATTGAGGTGTTTTGTTGTTGGATGTAAGAATGAACATAGCAGTCTTCATTTACTCTCGTTGTTACTCGAGGATGGATCAGTACCCGCTGTTCGTGACCCAACTTATAGTCTCCGGAGCGATAGGCCTAACGTTACTGATCACGGCAGTAATGAAAGTGAGAGCGCGCACTTTATGACAGCTCATCGAGTCGTTTTACGGATATAAAGTTTACCAGTTTATTAAGCGCCCACTGAAAAGGTGTATATATTTGTTTACTGTTAGTTGTAACTAGGGATGCTCATATTGACCGTTTAACCGTTAACCGAAAGTAAAAATTTTGACCGATTAATACTATCAGTTAAACGGTTTAAAACGTTTTTTTTTATCTTCTTTTTTTTTCAGTTTGCTGCATGGTTTAAAAATAAAATACTTTATAGCTTATATTTATTAACTCACGGAGCGCGTCGACACCTTTTTTACAGTCTATGGTCGACACGCGCAACCACACACGTCTCGAGACCTGTGTATTCCCGGGACATCCGTCCCATCGGAGAGGGTGTTTTCTGCCGCGGGTCTAACTGTCAACAGGCTGCGCTCCAGACTGACCCCACATCACGTTGATGTTGCTTTTTTTAAATAAAAATTAGACAAGGTGTTAAGGTAGGGCTTCTATTTTTATTTAACGAAAAATCTTAGTCAAACGGAAAAAAATTGCCTTTTTTTCGAAAGCTTTGTTCAAACGGATTCAGTGTTTTCTTTTTGTCATCTTAATTTGTTAATTATTTAAGTTTAAAAAATATATTTAGTGTAGGCCTATTTTGTTTTTTATTTGGATTATTTTATTCTGTTTTTCTCTCACTGTCAGAAATGCTGCAGGTGCGTGAACATTTAAACTGAATCCAGGTTCTGTTGTTGATCTGTTCTGTATGCTGCTGTTTGCACTTTGCACGTTAAAATAAAACCTTTGATAAAAACTTTTTTTTTTTTTAAAGGGTCACAGATACGCGTCCATTTTATTTGTATGTAATGCAATTGACCCTTCGCAAAGACCCGCCCCCCTTAGTTACTGTCGCTATGTCCGACAAGCTACGCTGCTCTCACGTACACCATTTTCTCACGCAGTGAAAAATACATCGCGGAGCAGAGAGGAGACTGACAACACGCTGACAGACAGAACAGACCAGGTTACTTTTCGGTTACTTCTGATATTAAGCATATGAAACAAAGTCTCACCTTTCAAATTTGGTCATTTTTTAAAATAAATTTAAACGATACAATAGGCTACAGTACATACCGTTTTGTGGCTCTTAAATGTGTCTGACAGATCGCTGTAGAGCATCCGTTAAAGCTGCACGTGAACCGATCATCTCTTCCTTCTATAGCATCAAATAAACATGAATGAACATAAGAAGGAATGTTGTTTTAAACCGCGGAAAGGCGTCAGTAACTTACATTCCGTTTTTCAAGTTCAAATCCTCCCATGTTAATCTGCTAGCTAACGTTATCTCTCCTGACTGCTTTAAATGGCGGATTATGATTGGTGAGATCGGCTGTCAATTCAATATTATAATCTTATCAGTTAACGGTTAATAATCGATTAACGAGCGGCGGTTGTCGGTCGGGAAAATTAATCGAAATGAGCATCCCTAGTTGTAACGAGTGTTTTGTGTACTTCGCCATGTATGTTGACGATAATGAAAAGGAGAGAGAGATTGTTTATGGATAAGATTTTAATGCGCACTTCTTATACTGTGTTTATTCAGCTCTTACAGTGATTTTCTGGAGTAAAACTAACGCTTCATCTTTTGTGTGATGTACAATAAACTTCATTGAACTCATCAGTATATTTTTGCCCATCATTCGGACACAGTCCACTACAACAGGCTTGTACTAATAGTGGATAAAAGCAAGATGAAAAATAAGTTATAACGGTAAATAAACTAGACTATACCCGTTCTATATCTATACAGTATATATTCTCTGGCTCTGTGGGCATTATTGTCCGACTCTGGAGCGAAATGAACACCGCTACTGAGAGTTTCTGTTCAGATATTATCAGATGAGATTGTCCTGACACTGAGTGCGAGCTCATGAGGCTCCGCCCTCTGGGCCGGCAGCAGCAGCAGCTCATTTGCATTTAAAGGGATACACACTAAAACGGTTTTCTGAGCACCACAAAGTGACAATTTAAACATGCTGAAAAAAATGATCTGTTGGGTATTTTGAGCTAAAACTTCACATACACACTCTGGGGACATCAGAGACTTATTTTACATCTTGTGAAAAGGGGCATAATAGGTACCTTTTAATTTGATTAAAACTTCTTAATCAAATATTACAGACCATTCAATGACTGTCTGATGCATATTTCACACAAAAAGACAAGGTTTCTTCAAATCTCACAGCTCCAATCAAATTGGCTTTGTGCAACTTCTGGGAATCAGTGTGCACAGGTTTGTGATGTATTAGTCAACCTGGTGTGAGTGTGTGCCTGTATTTGTCTGTGTTATATATATTTTATCAGTCAACTATAAATTAAAAGTTATAATGAAGTATAATGTCTTAAAAATAATTCTAATTTACAGCTTCTGAACAGATGAAAAATTCTGAGAAATTTCATGTCTTATGAACAAATTCTGCTGCACGCTAGTCTATTATTGTGGTATCACTGACTTCAGATTTAGGCTACACTACCATTCAAAATTTTGGGGTCAGTAAGATTTTTTTCAAAGAAATTAATACTATTATTCAGCAAGTATGCATTAAATGGATTAAAAATGCCAAAAAGACATTTAAAATATTACAAAAATGTCTATTTTAAATAAATGTTGTTCAGCAGTGCAACAGTTTTCAACATTGATAATAATAATAAGAAATGTTTATTGATCACCAAATCAGCATATTAGAAGGATCATGTGACACTGAAGACAAATTCAGCTTTGCCCTCACAGGAATAAATTACATTTTAGAATTTTTATAACAGAATATCAAAATAAATTGTTAAAGTTATTTTAAATATTTTAACAGTAATTTTGATCAAATCAATGCAGTGAGCACAAAGGCATCTTTAAAATCATCTTTCAAAAAAATCTTAACGACCCCAAACTTTTGAGAGGTAGTGTTCCTGTACATAAACAAGTGCAAACCAGACGGCTCATTCCTAAATGAGCAGCCAGAATAAGTTTCAGCTGACCAGATTTCATGTCCATTGTCAAAAGTCTGACTTTCTGACTGATTATTGAAATCCAAAGTCAGATTATAACATTTAGGTAAATGTATGAATCCTGTCCACAGATAGATGATGCATGTTCAGGTGACTTTTTCACTCACCATTTTGACGACCTCTGGGTAGGCCTGTTCTGTGAGGTATCCTCGGCTGACTGTGACATAATCGACGAGCTCATTGAGGGTTGAGCGCTTGTATTCTTTCATCTTCAGGTCTGAGAGAGTGTCCATGAAATCAAAGACAGCACAACACTGCTGAAGTTTCTTCAGGAACAACTCCGGCTGCTCCTGAGCAGAGACGTCTGCGCGCAAACAAACACACACACATGAGAAACATGAAAAAAAGGTTCAAAAATGCCCTGCTGAAACTTCTCTTCACGATAAAAGGTTCAGGGTGTACTTCCATACAAACACCACCTGACTCGGATAATGCCTGAGAGAAAAGCTAATAAGGGGAATCGTTTTAGTGTGCAAACTTATTAAACACATGCCAGACAAGACAAAAGATCCCATTTCTATTTAATGAATAGAGGAAAAGATTTGAGGATGTGAGGATTACACCAGGTCAGTCATCAGACGTCACAATAGGCAGTTTTTCCATTATCCAAGAACTGAAAAGGACTCAGATATGTAAACTAATCAGTGAGCAGAAAAGGAAGGGCGAGAAGCCTAAACTTCCCAGAGTTCAAAACCAATTTGCTGACATAACCGCACACATGATGGCAGAACGCTGATTTAGAAGCACTTCAGTGCTGTGGTTTGAGAATTGGACCCACTAGTTTGGTTGGGTTAGTTGGGTCAGTACCACCTGACAGATAGCATTTGAACCATCACCATCATTTAGCAATGACAATAAAAACACCCCATGAAATTGTTGGATGAGCAGTTTCCCTCACTGAGGTGATGTACTTCCTATTAGTGTTGTCACGATACCAAAATTATTGTTTCGATACCGATACCAAGTCAAGTATTGCGATTTCGATACTTTTTCGATACTTTTCCTGAAAAGGGAGAAACACTCTCAAATATCATTGCTGTGCTTTATTTTAAAACCGGGACAACATTCTAATCATATAACACACTAATAAATGAACATATGAACAGCAGATATATTAAACATTTGAACAAAATATGAAATATCAAAATATAAAAAAATACATTAGAGGAATGACATTCAAGGTAAAAAAAATGATAAATTTAGCAGCATTATCTCATTTATCATAAGAAACATAAGAGCTTTATCTTGATTCTGAACTTTGAATAAAAATATGAACAGCGATTATATTAAACAATGTTTAATATTGGTAACATATGATAAGCCTCATTGGTGATATATTTGACGTGGGAGAGAGAGTTGTGGAAGGCCTATACTTCATGTTAAACATAAATAGCAGCAAAGACAACGTCGGCAGTGTTGACGGCAAAATAGGCTACAGAATAATTCGTTCTGTATTGAGAGGTGCAATATTTGAAAATCGATCATATTTTTTTTAAATTACATTTATATTTATGTCAAAACTTTCAAACATCAAAATGTCATTTATTAATATGTATTCGTGTCAAAATGACATGACATGACAAATGACATATTTTGCCTGGAAACGCTTCCAACACGCTTGCGTGTCGCGTGAAAAATAGGCGTCGGTTCTATTTCTAGCATGCACACGTTTGTCCGCGCGTCTCGAGCTGCGCCCAGACGCGTGTGTCACGCAGGCAGTTAACATGGGAGCCGAAATAAAAACGGACACGACACGCAGCCAGTGTGTCACCGGCCTTAAGCCGCTTGTCCACCAGCGTCGAGATTTCTGACGCGACGCCAAAGCCCATTCATTTCCTATGGAACTACGTCAGGCAGCAAAAACGCCCCCGCAAAGCATGATGGGTCGCGTCGCGTCGATTTGGTCAACAGCAGCGCTGCAAAAAAGTATCTCGGTGGATACTTTATGAAAATGAGAGCGTCAAAACGCGGGGCAGCAGCCAATGGAAACTCGGCGGCGAGAGTTTGTGTATGGCCGTTGCTATGGTTTCACATTTAAAGTACACACAAACCCCCGGCCCCAAGCAGCGAAAACGTCACAGGCGTCGCGTCGGAACAAAAATTGATCGGACGCTGGTGGACAAGCGGCTTTACAAATCTTGAACGCGGTCATTCTTAGAAGTATCGATACTAATAAATTAAGGAATCGTGACGTTTTTAATTTCCGATTTACTTTTTAAGTATCAGTGCACCGCGCAACAGAGCAAGGTAGGCAACGTACTTCCATATGTCACTCCTCGCGTCATCTTTTTCTACGAGTCGTGGGCCACTTGTGCTCGCACATGCAGCCATCTCGCTGTAGTGTTTTGTCACATGACACTGACAGCGGCAGGTTCTTTGCTGCGTGCGTCAAGCCGCTTGTCCACCAGCGTCTCGATTTCTGACGCGACGCCAAAGCCCATTCATTTCCTATGGAACTACGTCAGGCAGCAAAAACGCACCCGCAAAGCATGATGGGTCGCGTCGCGTCGATTTGGTCAACAGCGGCGCTTCAAAAAAGTATCTCGGTGGATACTTTATGCAAATGAGAGCGTCAAAACGCGGGGCAGCAGCCAATGGAAACTCGGCGGCGAGAATTTTTGTATGGTCGTTGCTATGGTTTCATATTTATTCCAGCCCACAAACCCCGCACCCAAGCAGCGAAAACGTCACAAACGTCACAAGCGTCGCGTCGGAACAAAAATTTATCGGATGCTGGTGGACAAGCGGCAGACGTCTATAGGGAGGCGTTTTTTTTTTATTTTATTTTTTTGTTTTTTTTAGTATCGATACTGATAAATTTAGGTATCGTGACGTTTTTCATTTCCGAGTATCGCGATACTTTTGAAGTATCGATACACCGTGCAACACTACTTCCTATAGAACATTGAGTTCTCTTGCGTACTTGAATGGACAAAAACACACAAAATGATGCAAATTCCAGTTTTGTTGAGTATCCTTGTAAGCACAGCCTTAAATGAGTTAAAAATAGTTAAATGAACGCAAAGAATTGTGTGTGTCAGATCCGCGTCATGTCAAAGTGACAGCAGCCTAATAAACCTGCAGCTGTCTGTGATAAGTGTTAATAAAATAACAAAAAAATCTGAGAAAATCACTCACTGCTCTTGACTGAATAACTTTTGTAGCTTTAATAAGGATGAATCTATATTTAATTTATAATTTATGCAATGAAGACTGTGAAGTGTTTGATAACTTTATTCAATTTCTGTATATTTCCAGTTAGACCTCCTTAATCTTAAAGCACTGTTACATGGGTAAAAAACTGCATTTTAGCTGGGTAGGTAAAAATTTTAAACGTACCGCCTGAAAATAATAAAAACTTAGCATTGAGCCCTGATATATTAAAGGCACAGCTAAATGTGACATTTATTACAATGGGCTTACAGTATGTGAAGATTGTTTTAAGTTCTCTTAAATTAAATGTTGTTACTTTTTTAAAATCCAATAAATGTTCAAATCGATAGCTTTCAATTATACTGTAATGTTGAATGGCTATAATTAATGGCTAAAATTGAGAAAGAAAAACTACTTGTAATAGAGACATCAGTATTGGTATCAGTGATACTGGCCTTCATTCATAGTGCTTAGTAAAAAGATGCCAATAAACAAATATTTAAAATATAGCCTACTGCATGTTGTTTCTACATCATTTTGGACATTAAATTTGAAAGTATTACAACATAAAAATACATTAAAAACTTTAATGTAAGGGCGGTCAATCGTGATAAAATACAGAAATTTTTTTGGATTCCGCGAAAATGAAAAAGGACTTTTTCTGATCAACAGTGAGCGCGAAAGGGGGCAAAACCACCAACATGTTCACCCACCTCATGATACGTTATCCTGCAGATTTAGCCACTGTACAAAAAAAGTTTTTTAATCGACTAAAAGCACTAATAGTTATATATACTTCCAATATATATAGTTATATATATATATATATATATATATATATATATATATATATATATAGTATATAGTATATATTATTATATATAGTATATATATATATATAAACCAAGCCAGGGTATGGAACCGGACCACGGTCCGCTATTTGAAAAGCTAAGAGATGTGATATTTCATACAAACTTGGATTAAAGGTTCAAAAGATGATAGCTGGACACCAATCACTGAGTTAAACATGCAATGTAATTAAGATCATGTGCCTTACAATTGTTTTAAATATCTATTGTTGCATAATGCCTTCTGTTTCACATTGTATACAGGTATAATTGTGCAGCATGTAGGAAGCAGTCTCAATTCTCAATCTAGTCATGGAATAATAGCCACAAAACTCCAATTTTGACATCATGAGATCTTTACCATACAAAAAGCAAATGGCTTCTACAAATGACGTGCAAGACCGCACAACTTTAAATGAAAATACAGAACCAACACAGATATACAGAAATTTGACAGATCAACTTGCTCTATGAAAAACAACACCGGGTCCACAGAATGTTGCATTTAAACCTGAACAACCAGAAGTGCAGAAGTCAAGAAAAGCAGAGAATATTCAGATGAGCCGTTTTCTGTCTCACATCTAGAGGAAAGACATCTGCACCACTGCTTAATTTAGACACTCTCACAATGACAGTCATTTTGGCTCAGGTGATTCAATCACTTGCAGTTATTTTCCATGTGTGTCCAGATTGATTGCCTGTTCGTTTAACAGTCTGTCAGTCCACAAAGCAAAAGGTTTTGAGATATTAAAGATACGCTTTAGTAAAAGGTCTGAAGCGTAATAAACTAAACAGAAGGTGTGCAGTGAAGTCTTCTGAGACATTAAAGAGAAACAGATCTCCAAGATGCAGGGACACATTCATATAAGGTGACGCCTCGTGCTGCTGTACAACACACACACACACACACACACACACACACTTTAAAAACCTGGGTGGGGAAAACCCCCACTTCGATGGAATGGTGGTCTTGGATTACATTAGAGAGACTGTTTGTTTGTTTTAAAATGCACAGAGAGAGAGAGAGAGAGAGAGACAGAGAGAGAGAGAGTGAGTGTGCTGGTTACAAAGTTGTGTGTCTAGTTACTTACACAGAAGTAATGCATGTGCAAGAGAGTGTGTGCGTGAGTTGTTCCGACAGGTGACTTTTACAGAGCCAGAGACTGAGAAGGAAATGTACTGTATGTATTTAATGCAAACGTGCGCACGCACACACACACACAAACACAGTTCCCTGAATCTAAAGGGTATTTTTCACATGGGCATGAAACAGCAAGTCTGCAGTTACAAAAATGTTAACTTGGTTGTAGTGATGCACAGATTTTAACGTTTTGGCCATTACAAAAAGCTGAACATTTTCAGTTAAGGCTGATAATAGATAAATGGCAGATAATAAGTATAAATTGTATCATCTAAATGAAATTCAATTGTTATAAAATGTTACAACTGAATTTAGGCATTACAACATTATAGTATTACAGTTTGAAAAATGGATATTCATTTTAAGGTTTGCCAATTTTAAATTATTAGTGTTTTTAAAAAGAACTTTAAATGAGCATTAGCTGAAGGCAAATGTAATAAGGTAAAAACTAAATTGACAAATAGAGAAAATTAACAATGAAAACACAATTAAATATGCAATATCGGCCAATATAAGAAATGAACAGATTTAAGTAAAAAAAAATACAATTAATAAATATAATTGCTATTATTGACCAATAACCAATATTGGTTGGCGCCATTTATGATTATAATGCACAAACACGCAAAGCACAAGGATATCGAAAGAAGTATGGTCTTATCGGGTAAATAATTGAGTAAACTAAATCCCAAATTATTTTTCCAAATAGAAGGACTATACACCAGAGTGATTCGTTTATGAAATGGGCAGTATTTTCATTTTTGAGTGCAGTCAGACAGGGCAACGCTATAGCAACACAGCTACAACACAGATTTTTACAGTATAGCTGCAGATTGAGCAAGCTGAAGTGACACTCCTGGATAGCTGGTTCTAATCACATAGAGTACATTCAGCCCTCAAAACACCAAACAACATGCTTAACGACAGACATCAACAGAATGACAAAAATACACCATGGCCACCCTCGCTTCTCCATCACTCACTCAGACGTCGTTCGCTCCAAGGAAAGGATTTAAAAAAGTAAAATCACAGGTGACTGTTTGCAAGCCTCGTGTGTGTGTTATGTGTACAGTGCACAGAGCTAGAGCTCCACAGAGGAACCCATGAGATCAGGTGTCGGAGCTGAGCCCACGGAAACACGGACTGTGTCTAACGTTCTATTTTCTGCCTTCCTCGTTTTAAACTCAAGCCCACAAGGTCAGAGGCACAGCGCAGACCATGATGACTTGTCTGCGTGTGTTACACTTTACAGGCCTCGCTGTTGGACAACTCGTTGGGCTGGAAATGTATCTATGGCAGCCAGAACACGTGGCTCAATAACACAAGAAACAGACCACACAGACTGAGACTCTATAACTGCAAATGACAGTTTAGAATTAAAAAACATCTACTTCCTATGAAGTATATTTTTCAAGATCTTATTTCTCATTTTTACTAAACTAGTCATGGAGAAAAGTAGTCAACTTGTTGGCGAAGCACTGTTTACCTCATGTAAAATGACATGTCGCGCAGCATCAGCAGTTTGACGGCCAGCTGGAGAAAGTGTCCCATGCAGCTGAGAAACAAAAGCTTGCATATCTCTATTGATGCTGCTTGTGTTGTCACATCCCACTCACTTATAGTTTATGTTCACCGGACAACATTTGGTTTGTTGGTTTGAGTCTCAGGCAGTTTGTACAGAACCACCCAAAAGTTTGGGGTCATACTTTTTTTTTTTTAATTAATACTTTTATTAAGCAAGGATGCATGAAATTGATCAAAAGTAATAGTAAAGACTAGTAGTGTCACAATATACTGGTATTGATGATAACTGATATTTTAAAAATGAAATAAAGTTATTGTTTTAATTAGGGGTGTCACAATATACCGGTATCGGCGATAACCGTAATATTTCAAATGAATAGTACACGTACAGTATGATAAAATGGCACATAAATTCTCCATCGCTAGTATCTGGTTGACATCCCAACGTACAGTAGGTGTCAGTATTGCACATTCATGCTGGTTGCACATGTAATAAATCTCATCTTTTTTTATTTAATGCCATGTCAGCAATCAGAGCTATCTTCATGGCAAAAAATCTATTACAAAAACACAAATATAATATAAATACAATAAAAACACATGTAATAAAACACAATCAGTCACACACAGCGTGCAGCTGCCGTGTAAATATATATATATTGTACGTTTATTCCAAACATCTTTAGAGAGAAGCCAAAATAGGGCAATGTGAGCATTATGGAGCGCTAAACTCTCACATGTAATTTGTTTCATTCATACTCGACGCAGGAGGGCGTCCCAATATATTCCATTTCAAATTAAAGCTGTTCCTTTGAACTATATTCATCAAAGAATCCTCAAAAAAAGTTTCACAGGTTCCATTGTTATCAACATTGATAATAAAAAGAAATGTTTCTTGATCACCAAATCAGCATATTAGAATGATTTCTGAAGGATCATGTGTCACTGAAGACTGGAGTAATGATGCTGAAAATTCAGCTTTGCCATCACAAGAATAAATTAAACTTCAAAATATATTACAATAGAAAAGTTATTTTGAATTGTAATCATTTTTAAACACTATTACTGATAGTGGTGATCATAAGACTTGGTGAGCATAGACTTTAAAATCTTACCGACCTGTGATCATGATCTGTGACTAGTCAACATAGACTCAAGAAAGAATCAACAAGTGTTGAAACTAATAGGTAAAGTCCTCAGTTCTTTTCTAAAGGTCCAGTGTTGACAGATAAGAGGAAGTGAGTGGACTAAACACTAAGTGCGACACACCACATCACTCAATGCCTTTAAAAGCTGCAAATCTCTTTAGGAAAGCAAAGTGATGACAGTGCCATCTACTGTTTGATAGCTTTATCCAAACGACATGCCATTTTACATGATCTGCTGCTGTCTGACTTGCTTTTGTTCTTTCCCCCTTCATGATTGTTTTCATTGTTCATTTCTTAAAAGAACAGTTTACACAAAAACGTAAATGTTGTCATCATTTACTCACCCTCATGTCATTTTGGTTTGGTTACCACCTGCATTCTTTAAAAAAATATATATTGTGTCCCGCAGAAGAAATAAATAAGTACAGGTTTAGAATGACATGAGGGTGAGTAAATGATGACAGAATATTAATTTTTGGGTGACTCATTCCTTTTAATCACTGACACATCAGCATGGCTACATTTTTAGCAATGCATTTTTATACTCGCTACAAATTCTCTTTACAAAAAAAGTGGAAAATTATATGGCTATAATGTCCATAAATAACTATGCAAAACATCAGAATGTAGTAGTCAACGCATTCTTCCTCAGACTTTCAAGACTCATTTTTGCAAATTTGACAAACCCTCATCTACGTCAGCCAGCTAAACATTATCCTGATAACAAATCAGCAGCCCAATGTAGAATACATCACAGAACACCAAACGTTTAATAGTCTGCATGGCTGGCATAAAATTAGCCCAAAAAGACCAGTGACTGCAGCCTATGAACAGGTCTATGAAATGTTCACCTTTTTTGAGTCACACAGTAACACTTGAGGTTGGGGAGATTTAATACTGAAATGTTTTAGAGATCAACTTGATATTCTGCAAATGAACAGCCCTAGATTTGCATCCTTCAACACTTACTGATGTATGTTCCCTCTCTACTTACGGATTGTGAGTGGCACTTAGGGCTGCCCCCGACGGACAAGTATAGCCTTTTAACACTGAATGAAAACTCAGTTTTTCAGAGGTCAGAACACAAACAAAATATATATATATACACATTATAAAAAAAACGAATAAATATAAAATAAAGCAACAAACTGAAACACTAAAACAATATGGACAATTAGGCAACAGCCTACCTGACTAACCCTCTCAATTGTTTTACTCTGATTTTAATCTTTGCATATTATGAGAAAGGAACACGAGTTTGTCAACGTTGTCGAGGAGAAGTGAGCTCCGTGTCTTGCTCACAATGATGCCAGCCTTTGCGAAAATGTGTGGTGATGGCACAGATGTGGAAGTTAAAAGTTTAACAAAGTTAAATCAAGTTAAACGTGTTGTGCGGTAAGCGTGGTACTGATTTAACTTCCACAATCCGCAAAAACACTTGCGCCTAATATTGGTAATGACCATGAAAAGTGGTTATTAGCTAACGTTAGACTTCTAACGTGTATAATAAGTCATGTTTGAGGTCACACATCTTTTTGTGGTCATTCTTTACCCTGTCGAAATGTTCCCACACTTTGGATTTTCTGCTCGACATCTTGCCGCGTGGACCAGATATGTTCACCATCTGTCACTGTGTGACTTCGCCAATTCATGTGAAGTTTTTTTCAGCGACTAACCGACTAATTAAAATTTAGTCGACCAAGCATCTTCTCGTCGACTAACGTTCAGTCAACTATTAGGGGGCAGCCCTACTACTTTCTATATGGACTTGGATCTCTGTAACAGCTCTGTACCCTGTCTAGTCAACTTTTTTCAATATGCATTAAACATTATTAATAACACATTATTTAACAAATACACATCAACTGCCAATGTACAGCAACAAAACATTATGTAAAGATACATATTTTGGCTACCTTGCAATCTCATAGCCAGATTATTATATTTCATGATTGATTATTGTTGTCCTCATGCACATGACTGTTGCTAGGCTACCATGAACCTCATCTTTACTAAAGCATTACTGCATTAGCCCATCACATAACTCACGACACACACCATCTCTGTGACCTTTGAAGGAGTGACCCCTGGAGTGAGTGAGATGCTTTGATCCCTTCCCATAATCCTTACTGAGCATTCTGCAGGGGGCAAAGGTCATTGGAAATGCTTTTAGTCACTCCTTCTACCACAAATGAATAGATTTATCTGAAGCCAATAACTTAAATAACGCATCAAAAGTGTTATCTACAGGCAATGTAGTGACAGTCTGGCAAGAGAACGATTGTATTTTGCATTCATTTATGACGAGAGGTAAACAGAGTAGGCCTCTGTGGGAGGGCGGTTACCTCGGCAACAGCCACTCAGACGCACTCTACAAATACTAAATCAACCTGTTTGACCACTGGACCCACTGATATGGACTCAAAGGTTATTTGGTCAAATAAGTCAGTCTCTTTAAACAAACCACGTTTGCAGCAGTGAAAACGAGCTACATTGCAGTTCTGAGAGGGCTGCACAATCACGATTTTTAATTTGATAATTAAATGTAACTACTGTTTTACAAGTCATGACAAACATCATATTGTACGTACAAAACTGACTCAAAGCAGTGCTTTTAATGATTACTTATATATATATTTATATTACTTATGTTTGAACCAGAAACTGATTCAGAAGAAGAAGAGGAAGAGCGAATTAGACAGGCTCGTCTAAAAGTCACTGTATCAGAATGGTAATGTGTTTTATGTATCGCTCTCTACAACGTTGGACACAGTGATAATTGATGTGATTAGCCTTTAGCTTGACTACGTTATCAAACAGCTAATAATGTGTTGCTAATGTTACACAAACCATGTTCCCGTTCGCATCTCAGAGTCAGACAGCAGCCTTCTAACAGTCAACATCCTTACAAACGCTTTGAACATCATAGAACGTCAGTGGAGGGAAGCCGGGTTATAACACTCACGTTGACGGGATTGGTTACATGTTTGTGACGGTAGGAAACAGATACGGTTTCAAACCACGTTTTTGAAACTCTTTTTGGTTCACTGTAGTTAAGGAGAAAATATTCAGCACTAGCAATGGTGTTGACTGATGAATTTGCACATGGTTTGTCTTAAAGCATATTAAACACACCACATTGACATAAACAAAATGAAAAACTTTTCTTTAACAGTCGTAGTTTAGATGCTTGTTTAACTCTAAAGGAAGCAGAGGAAAAAGCAAGTCAGAGCAATGGACAAATGTAAGGCACATGACTGCACACACACCCACGTTTCACTCCATTACACACACTCCACAAAAACAAGCTTGGCCAACTGAATAAACCTGTAAGCTCCAGCTTCAGCTCTGATCACTTGTGCTCTCTGTGAAACAGACAGATTTCTGCACGTATCTTTGTATACGTATCTCTTTGTATAATTCTGAGACTGCCAGCAACAGCACCACAATTCTCAGGCAAGCTTTGGGGGACAAAACATTTGATATGACTCTGCATCTCTTTGTTTTACCGTGCAGGTCTCGTTGTCTCCTCCAGAAACGGAGGGTGATTCAACAGAAACATATCAATATTACAGTGAAATCAACAGTATTTGCATATTATTCACTAGTGGATTTTGGAAAGAATGTCAGATCTGCACTTGTAAACAGTACGAGTATTCACCCTAAACAAGCACAGACAAGTCGAGATGTACAACTCTACTATCTGACATTTTACAATCTTCCTGAAAAGTTTAACAAAGTCAGTTCAAATAAATCACACTGCACTTACTACTTCTGCAGTGTGCAGCATGTACTATACTAATTTGCCAAACACAATACCATTTAAAAGTTAAAGGACAGTCATTTTTTACTTTATTATAACTTTATTTATAACTTAATTAACTTTCATTCAGCAAGGAAACATTAAATTGGTAATATTTCAAATAATGCTATCGTTTTGTAAATTCTTCATGGAAAAAAAATTATCACGATTTCCACCAAAATATTAAGCAGCACAACTGTTTTCAAAACTGATAAGAAATGTTTCTTGAGCACCAAATCAGCATATTAGAAAGATTTCTGAAGGATCATGTGACACTGAAGACTGGAGTAATGATGCTGAAAATTCAGCTTTGCCATTACAGGAATAAAGTACATTTTAAAATATATTAAAATAGAAAAACATAATTTTTTTAATTATAATGATATTTCACAATATTACTGTTTTACTCTACTTTTCATCAAATAAATGCAGTCTTGGTGAGCAGAAAATCTTAAGGCCATGACTAGACAACGTGCCTAACCCTTTAAAACATTCACTACACAAATATGAACTTTTAATAATATTCCAACTCATTTACTTTGAGCCTTCTGCAATTTATCTTTTATAATCATGGAACAGCTACTATAGCAAAAAAAGCTGCATAATCAAAATGCGGCTGTATCAAAGCACCTGTCAACATCTTTAAGGTATGAAAATACAATAAATCAGCTTGTCTCGCTAAATTTTTTATTCTACTACATATTTTCATAAAAACATTTCTAGCCATAAATTCACCTGTTAATTTATTATCAATAAGACATCCCAAATAATTTACAACATTCTTTGATTCTATTACAATATCCCTGTCTTCATCCTTACTTAATCTCCCTCTAGAAGTAAAAAGAATGGCCTCAGAAACATTCATTATCCAAACCCCAACTGGACAATTTCTTGTAACTGAAAAGACATTTTATCCTACAGGAACCCTTTATTTTGACGAAACACTAAAATTTCTGCATAATCAGCTTAAAGAAAAAGTTTATCTGAACTTTAAAATGAAGATGTTCATATACCTTAAAGACTCAGATTTAAGATCATTAATTTATAAAAGGAAAAATAAAGGACCTAAAATACAATCTTGAGGAACTTCTCTATGGCAGCATAGGGGTAGCGATATTCAATTTGAAATGTAATATGAAGATACTTGCAATTGCATTTTCATTCAATGCCCCGCAACGAATGTAGCGAAATTCAATGCGGAATTGAAAACGCAATCTGAGCTGATCAATCCTTGCATCAAGGCGGGGCCAGGTTTTGGAAACATGGCGGCGGCAGAGCTATTAAGAGCGAGGCATTTACTGGCAGAACGAAGTGTAGCAAGAACAGAGAAATGTTAATGTTCCTGAAGATTATGTGCGTCCATCAGTAATAGAAGCAGTACATAATTAGAACCATAGATAATTATGTTTAGAGCGTCTCGCAGAGAACACACCTGGCGCTCGAGCTTCTTATCATGAGCGTGGTCGTGTGTCTGCTGAAGTGCTGAAACAGCCGCGGCGCCACGAGTGAGCGGTGCTTTTCAACAGGTTACTTTACTCTCCGAAATAATCTTAGACAAGCTGTCCGAGATTATTGCTTGCTCTATCAGTAAGGTTGTATGTTTCTATTTATAACATCTTTTTGCAGCGCTCAGCAATGTAGCCAAACACAGACATATGTGTTGATTTCTTGCCCGCAATGGCCAATCAGATGCATTTAAGTTAGAATCCATGCACCGCTCAAAATGCCAGGGTTTTTGTTCAGTGCTGAATTGCCACAGCCATTTAACCCTGTAGCCCAAGACTGGTTGCCCACTGAAGCGAAGCAGGGTTGAGCCCAGTCAGTACCTGATGGGAAACCTCCTGGGAAAACTAGGTTGCTGCTGGAAGAGGTGTTAGTGAGGCCAGCAGGGGGTGCTCACCCTGTGGTCTGTGTGGGCACTAATGCCCCAGTATAGTGATGTGGACACTATACTGTAACATGCACCATCCTTCGGATGAGAAGTTAAAATGAGGTCCTGACTCTCTGTGGTCATTAAAATTCCCATGGCACTTCTCGTCAAGAGTAGTGGTTTAACCCCGGTATCCTGGTCAAATCCCCTCCATTAGCCCTTATCAATCATGGTCTCCTAATCATCCCCATCCACTGAATTGGCTCGATCACTCTCTCTCCTCTCCACCTATAGCTGGTGTGTGGTGAGCACACTGGCGCCGTTGTACTGTGGCTGCAATCGCATCATCAAAGTGAATGCTGAACACTGGTGGTGGTTGAGGAGAGATTCCCTGATATGATTGTAAAGCGCTTTGGGTGTACAGTAGTAGGCTACATATGAAAGCGCTATTTAAATGCCTCATTCATTCATTCAATTCTGCATGCTGGCAAATCCTCTGATTATAACAAAGTGTAACTATACAAGGTATTGATGAATGTCTCAGGACAAAAAGAGACACGAGTACAACGGTCCCTTCACTGCTCCGATTACGCTTTCTCCACTCCTCATCACACATGGAATTGATCACGAATGAGTAATAAAAGTCTCATATACAAAAGTCTTTGATTACTTTCATGTATTAAAAAACTAAAATACCCATCGAGTTCCTTCACACACACACACACAAAAAAAAAAAATTGTATAAAAAGAGTAGGCTATAAGCAGACACACTCTGTCAGTTCCAAGCTAGACTCAAAACACATCTCTTTGACCTAGCATACACATAACACATTATAGACTTCTATATTTCAATGTTAGGCTGCATAGATCAGGTCAGCTGGAACCGGGAACACTTCCCATAAATCCTGATGTACTTGTTACATCATAAGAAGAATGGCGTCTACGCTAATATTAGTCTCTCTGTTTATCCCGAGGTTTACCGCTGTCCGCTGGATCCAGGCTGCGACGTCAATGCAGTCCTGAAGTGTCAACTAGTCTCTCCCCTGTGAAGGCCTCCTAAGGCCCTCAAGTTAATAACTAATGATCGTTGCGACGGAAGTGAATCAATCAAACTAACTTTAGCTTCGACAATAACTTTATTCTAGAGCTGCTATAAAGCCAAAACAATCTCTGTTACTTTAATTTCCTATTATTACTGCAAAGCCACTTTGGAACAATCTACATTGTTAAAAGCGCTATATAAATGAAGATGACTTGACTATAAAATATCGTAAAAATTACATGACGCCATCTTAGAACCAACCAACACGAACAAGTTTCCGATTCAATCGCACATTTAAATACAGTTGACATTCCAGAAATTTAAACTAAATTTGTATTCAGATTGTGAATGGGTATTTGGGTAATAAAGAGAAAGCAAGAGAAGCCCTTCCCTTTATAACCACTAAGGCTGTCAATCTCTAAAGCGCAAGCTCACTAAATTCTGCACTCTTGCGAAAACTCCTTAATTGTACAATGAATCTCTTATTTACATTGTGTTTTCACTATGTTGGTTAAAAAAAATGAATTAATGCGTTTTAAGTGATGTTGGGGTTAGGGTTAGGGTTTGCGCATTCTTCTGACTAACTTACTGTCTTGTAGGGCTGGGTAAAAAAATATCGATTTCTCGATTCTCATTTTTACGAACCGATATCGATTCTTAAAGGGGTCATATAATGCGATTTCTTGTTTTCCTTTTTCTTTATTGTGTTATGTAGCTGTTTGTGCATGTATAAGATCTGCAGAGTTACAAAGCTCAGTCTCAAACCTAAAGAGATATTCTTTGTAGAAGTTAAGGCTCAGCCACACCGTCCTAAAACGCTTCGTTCAAACACGCCCCCACAAATCTACGTCAGTGTGTGGGGGCAGAGTTTCATAACACCGCCCAAATGTATACGCAGAGAAAGGAAGCATAACTTTTATTCTCTGTTTTATTGTTGCCGCCGGCGCCGCCGTGTCGTGAAGATGCTGTGTTTTTTCACTACTTTGTTTGGCCTTCCAAAAGAGGACACAATTATAAAACAGTGGTTACGCTTTATTTATAACATTGTTCCAGAACAGTACAACTAATATTCGACTGTGTGCTGCGCATTTTTCGGGGGACTGTTTCCAGAACCTGGGAGAGTACATGCACCGGCAGTGCACAAAGGCTGATTCAAAAAAGTGTGGCAATTCCTTCTTTGCAAGTACAGTCTGGTGTTTCTGACTCACAGCCTGCATGTATGTTTTCATATTTTAAGAATTTGCTACTAACTATTCAAACGTGAGCTTTGAGCAGTATAAAGTAGCCCTTGCTTGTCGTTTCTACGATCACAGATGCAGACATAGTTTTATGTTTACATTCTGTTCTTTTCCCAGTAGCGCGACGCGGCGCGACTCGTAAAAAGAAGTCATTATAATCAGTAATTATGTCCCCAATGAAATAAAACCTTACCAATCTGATAAGTTCTGGTCCAGTCGTGCTAGCAAAGTTGATCGATCAGCTTGGTCATCTGCATTTTGCGGATCAGATTCGGGCTCGAATTGACATTATCCCCTGTCATTATTGCTTTGGGAGCTGATGTTCCAAATATGGTAAGGGGCGTGACATTTCCATCCCTCGCTTAAGGTATTCGGGCCAATCACAATGTACTGGATCGCTGGCCAATCAGAGCACACCGCGCTTTTCAGAACGATGAGCTTTGTAAAAATCTACACGTTTCAGAAAGGTGGGGCATAGAAGAGCAATAATAAATGTACAGTATGTGTAAAATAATGACTTTTTTTAAATCTAAAACCACGTAAACACATTGCATTAAACCAAATACACAAAATAATGTTCTTTTTAGAACCATCATATGACCCCTTTAAATCCCAAGAATCGATTAGTCTATCCTTTTTTCAGTTGATGAATGAAGGGAACATTGTAGTGCGCCTCCCATACAACAAATTCCAATAATCTTTGTGCTTCGTTACTTTATGAAACAAAGTCTCAGATTTCACATTACGTCCATTTTATTATGAAATTCAAAAACTAATTACCGTTTTGGCATGGTTTAATGTGGCGTGACAGATTGCTGTAGCGCCTCAGTTCAGGAGAAGCAGCAGCACAGAGTGCACGTGAACTGATCATCTCCACCGCTTTAATACCAGTTACAGCGCAAAATAAACATGAATGAACATCTGAAGGTATGTTCAAATACAGTACAACTTACCTAAATCTGTATCATGTCACATGTAATGGCTAAATCAATGTTTCAACTGCGGAAAAACAGTCAATAAAACAGTTTGTAAAGATATTGTCACATGTCACATACATTTACCGCAGAAAAACCATATTCGGTGACCATAAACTTTTAGTCAGATAGAAAAATGAAATCTAGAAAGGAGCATTTTGATAAATATATGCACCACATTACACATTCATTATAATTTTTTATTGTTCTTCAATATTTAATGCACGTGTGAATAAATCCATCAAGTTTTAACAGCCACCATTTAAATGTTTATATTTCAAAATACTAATTGGAGTATTTGAGAAATATGATTATGTAATTGTAAAGTTAGTGTTATAACTTTATTATTATAAAAAACATCCTTGAGTGTAATTTGTGTTTGTATACAAATCAGTTAGGCTAATTTTAACCTTCAATGTACAGTTTACAGCATTAGTTGAGAGATTTCTTTTCCCACAATTTTGCCATGTAGCCTACTGTATCTGATGTATATACAAAAATGTATCGATATTCAAAATCGAATCGTGAAATTTGGGTCAATACCTAGCCCTACTGACTAGCACTTCTGATAGGCCATTGCGTTCATGCGCTAATTAGATATGATTGTGACTGGCTACAATGCTTAATGCTTGTAAAAACATGTTGTAATTAGAAACCTTATATGCTTAAAATGGAGAAGTTTTCCGTGTACAGACAAAACCATTGTCAAAACGATCCCCATTCACATGAATCCACGAAAACGGACTAAAAACGCTGTATTCTGCTGCCAGGCAATTAGATGGTGATGAAACACTATAGACTGAACATGTAATACGCATGTGCATGACGTCATTGTCTTCAGAGATTCGCGTTTTTGTTGTTTACACTAGACTGTTTTCAAAAACTTGCCCTTTGAAACCCGTTTTCAAAAGTTTGCGTTTTCAGGCACCCAAAACCCGTTTTCGTGTAAACGAAAGGCCAAAACGCATTCAAAGTTTAACGTTATTAGTTGAAAATGGTGTAGTGTAAACAGCCCCTCAGAGAGCACTCAAACAAACAGGAACGAAAGCATTTAAAAAGCAGCATCTATCAGTGGGTATCGAAAATACCCGGTACTACTGGTACTGCAGAAACGCTGGCACCGTAAATTTTTTTTTTAGTACAGTGTGCCGTCTTGACTTCTTTGCTCTCTTTCATCAATTCCACTTGGAATCTTGTGCACAATGGAAAAGCCAAATTAGAGAGATCTCTCTCACTGTTGGACCGATACCGATTCAACATGATCAATTGGCCGAACTTCCACCGATGTAAGCCTGACTAGAGCCGACGTGTGGAAAACACCAGAAAATTTGCCTGACCGATGCTCACCAATGGCCTCACGACCGACCGTCGGCTTGGTGTGTGACGGCCCTTACAGACACTGCCAAAGAGAGGAAAAGTACTGCAATCTCCAGAGGGATGAACAATACACAATGATTTACACAAACAATAAATATTATTCTAATAAAGCCAACAAAACACTAGCATTCTGATGAGTACTGTTCATATTTGACCTCAGAAAAACATTAAATTTACAGCAAAGGCTGTATGCTTATTCTTATGTAAGGCTGTA